>NC_045551.1:36978756-37283220 GCF_009769535.1 Thamnophis elegans
TCTTTCTTTATCCTTAGGCAACCGTTAAACCAGGAAAGTGCTACATTAGGGGAAATTGTATTAAACCATCACCTCCAAAAGCATTAAATTAAATCTGAGTATGAATGCATGCAGATAATGTTATGATAATGCTATAATTGTTATAAAGATTCACACCAGAGTAATGTTATTCACAGTCAGTATAAGCAAAAGCTTCATAGAAATGATGGCTAAAACCTTAAATTTTTCCAACACACTTAGAGCATCTTGAGTACATTGCTGTTTTCTTATCATCATGGTGCAAAGTAAGGAGAAAAAAAATTAATTTAGGGATAGGAAAATATGACGCTCCAGATGTTGGTTTTAATCTCATCTCCATCAGGGAAAGAGAAGAGTTATATACAATGCAGGCTAGGATGAAAGCAAGAATATTTCTAGATATACTTTTAACAACTTCCTCTCCTAGGAGTCATGGAGCTGCTTGGCACTCTTAAAGTCAACTAGGATTCACATTCTTGGATAATCTAACTTGTGAATGAACAATCATATTTGGTCATTTGTGGCCCAGCTTTAGTTTGTGGTTGAGCTCTTTCAGGCCTACTTAGCCAAATGAGATAAAATTTTAAGACCTTAAGAATGACAAGCTAGTCATTGAACATCATCCACAGTTTCACCTCACTATGTTTACTTTGAATGCATTTTTTAAAAAAACTAACACTTCTATCTTCTTTGTTTCTAAACATTATTGTAAGAGGCGTATGGTATATAGATATTGTAGGAGATAACCAAGCTGAGCCCAAAGGAGGGGTCATGAATCTCTTAACACCCAAAAGAGATCTAAGTCCAGACATCCTTGAATTCGTTCAACTCTTATCTACCACCAATTTGCTTGGGCTGTTAGTAGTTCAGATTCTTGTAGAGAGCTTAAGCTTGAAATAAATCTTTATACTCATTTGAACCAACTGTATCTCCTGATTTCCAGGGCTTGACAGGTATGGTGGAATTTACCATGGTTCTGAATGGCTTTGGCATATATCTAAGGATCACATCATTTATGGTACAAGATATGTGTGTAAGAATGTAATTTTTTCATGATTTATAGTGAATTCATAAGAAGCCTAATTATGTTTTTATATACCAGTGCTTTCTATTGCAAACAAAGAACACTGGGTTTCAGTTACACTTTGGAAAACCTTTACAGTTGGCCCAATACTTTCCATAACTCTCTTGTTAGCATGATACATTCCTACCTTTAATAGATTAGATTAGCTATTTAAATTGAAATCAATGACATTAGAAGGCAATATCAATTTTAGTTCTTTGCTATTATTTCTTTAGACTATGTTTTCTAGTTAATTCCACTAATTAATTATAGTAACAATTGATTGTACTGAGAAACTGCTCAATTGCATCCACGTACCAAGGTTTTTCATTAAGTATGCTAGCAGAGAATAATAGCACAGAGGTATTTGTTTTAGTAATTATATCTTTATTTTCTGAGTTTGTTCAAGAGAGAGCATGCTCTCTTGATGGTTCATAGAACCCAAAATCAAATGCAATATTAAAATCCCAAGTACAATAAAAAAGTAACAACAACAAAAGTGCAATGTAAAAATGGCATTTCCAAGCAGAAGAAAAATAAAAGCAATTAATAGTTCAGTCAATTTGTAAAACAAACATATAGCAAGTTCTGAGAATCAAATTGTTTCTTTTCTAAGAAAGAAACAATTTGAGTACTTTAACTGATTAAAAGGTGGATGACTAATGTAATACTTTGTCCCAAAAGAAATAAAAAGGGTAGTCAAATCTTCAAAACAGCTAGATTCTATTTCTAAGAATGGCTTATTCTAAGAGGTCACCTGTTTTAAAAAAATGCAGTATAGCAAATCCAAGTTGATAGGTGTAATGGCATGTGACAATGACCTTGGAAAATAGCTAGGCAACCAAAAAGAATTCTCAGCTATTTGCTGTGAGTTGTACATAATGGTCTAAGAAACTAACATGAAGAAGGATAATGCTGCATCAATTTCTGCTGATGATTATTGTTTGCTAACTCCTTCTTCCAACAATCAAAATAATGTCTCTCTATATAAATATCAAAGACAGCAGGCGGAAATTAAATTGACTATATTATTGGTACAGAGAAATGAAGGAGCTGAGTTCTAAATCAAAGATATGAGCAATGGCTAACCGGGCAACTGATCACAAACTGCTTGAGTGCAAGTTTCAAGTCAATCTACAACAGAATAACAAAGTCAACCAATTTTGCAATATTAGTGCCCATTATTTTCAAAGACATCAGATTTTCTTTGAAATTCTGAGCTTCATGGATTAAAAAACAAAGGAACTATGTCATGTAGTCAAAGGAGTTCTGGATGAATATGCCAAAGCCAAAAAAACCAGAAGAAAGCAAAATGGAAGTTGTACCAAATGATTGAAAGGGATGAGAAGCTAAAGTCAGGAAATTCAAAGATGGAAATAACAAACATGGAATAACAAATCTTCAAGAAGATTTCAACCTTGAATTGGTATGCTAAAGGATGCCAATGAACAGATGGTACATAACTGATTCAAAGAAGATGGAACAAAGAGGTAAGGAATATACTGAAATTATGTATAATAGAGATGTCAATATTCAAGATACCCTAGGAGGTATTTCTTGCTTACATACACCTCTAGTATTAGAAGATTAAGTTATACCTGTTCCCTAATCTTTATCATGTCAAACTACAGGAATTGATAGAGTAACTACAAAATATAGATGCAATAGGAAAAAAACCTATAAGAGTTCTAACTAAGTAAGACAGAAAATTTTGAGAATGTTATACTGTTCAACAAATTGGAAAAGTCAGTCATTCTACCATTACCAAAGAAAGGATACTTAATAAAGTTAAGTATATGTTCAAAACAGTGTATTGAACAAATGCTCAATATTCACAACTTCATACTGATTAATCGTATACATGATTAAAAGCATTCAACATATGTATGAACTGTACATGGAAAATGTTACCATATGTTCAAGGTGAACATACATTGTTGCTGACCCATGCTACAAAACTGAGAAAAGCAAAAAAAAAAAAAATACAAAAAAGATCAATATATGCATTGATGATAGAAAGATCCTTGATTATATTGACAATGTCAATCTAACAAACATGCTTAAGAAAATTGGAATCCTAGAATATCTCATTGTCCTCCTATGAAACCTGCTCACAAGTCAGGAAGCCATGATCCAGATGGAATACAGTGAAACAGACTGGCTCAAATTTCTACAAAGGAATGACACAAGGCTGTACGCTTTTCTCTTATTAATTCAACTTATTTCCTGAATATCTATTGAGGGAAGCTGTACTGGAAAATAATGAGTGTGGTTTTAAAACTAGAAGAATAAATATCAATAACTCGTGCTTTATTGATGACATTGCTCTCATACCTGAAAATGCAAATGAACTGCACATTTTAGTAATAAAAGCCAAGGAACTCAATGTAAAAATGGGATTAATTTTAAATATTTAGATCACCAAGATAACAGTAACAGATAGAGCAACCAGATTTAAAATTTAAAATAAAGATAGTGAAATGATGGATAGTTTTTTTTTCCTTTTTAGATCAATTATCAATGGTAAAGATTGGGACTTGATAGAGTAGCAATGAAGACTGCGGAAAATATATTCAGAGGCTCTGATATGTCTATACCTACAAACACCACAACACAAAGATTTTCTCTGTGATGCTCTGTAGAAGCTAAAGTTGGTCTACCAGGACTGATTGCAGAAGTCTTCCAAAATTACAACAGTTGGGCAGGAAAACAACAAATGGGTCATAGAACAATCTATTGATTATGTGTCAATATGAATCTATTGAACTAGTTTTCTTGGGAAATTTATAATATATGCAAGAGTGGAAGGATAGCAGCTCATTATAGCTTAGGGACTTTCTTTGTGGACTCTGAAGTATTTTCTTCCCTTGTCCTAATTGTTGTATTTGTCTATTAGATAATTGTCAAGAATTAGAAATATAATGGTGTCCTGGGTATTTAGGAAGTCAGTGAATTTATAGATCTTCACAGTTTCTTTTCTCTTTGATCAAAGTTCCCCAACGGGCTGACAAGACCCACTGATCTTTGTACTTTCATTACATATTATCAGAAGTGGTTACTTACACCATTAAGGCTTAGGTATAATGAACTCTTTATATGATTACAAACACATTATCCAAAGAATCAACAAAACTATTACAATAGAAACATTTTTTATTACAATGATACAAAGTTCAGCTAAAAAGTCATTATATAATAGCTATAGTTATAACTAATATATACAGCATGGTGACTTTTTAGTTGAACTTTGTACTATTATAATAGAAAAACTTTTTCAAAGAACACCGGTTTCATTTGATAGCTTATGAGGCATAGAACCTAAATCTCAGTAATAGAATTTCCAGTTCTTTGACAACTGCCAACAGTTTTTGCTTTTGAAAACAGATGCTCTTTGAAGATACTTGACATCAACATGTTCAAAATTTACATCTGCAAACTATTTTTTTTAAGATAACACTAATAGTATTATTTTTAAAATTCCCAAATTCTATTATTGCTCACCATAGCAATTATCTTTGTAGGGAAGTCACTAGCAGGAAATTTGTTCAGCTTTGGGAAATGAAGAGCAGAAACAAGGGAATTCATCGTTATATCTGATGAGCTCATTGAAGATTTTGATAATTTTTGGTAGTTTTACAATATTGAATGACAGAAGGAAGGAAACATGCTTTACAGGACTTTGTCTTTTTGCCTTATTTTGATAACATCTGAGAAATATTTGTGTGTGCGTGCGTGTGTGTGCATGTAGAATATAGAATAGAATAGAGCTGGAAGGGACCTTGGAGGTCTTCTAGTCCAGCCCCCTGCTCAAGCAGGAGAACCTATACCATCTCAGGCAAGTGTCCAGTCTCTTCTTAAAAACCTCCAGCGATGGAGAGCGCACAATTTCTGAAGGCAAGCTGTTCCACTTTGGGGGGGGGGGGTCTGTGTGTGCAATGCAGACAGATAACCTTTGCTTATCTCAAACCATTTTTGCTAATCTGAAATATAAACTGAGTGTTTCAAGAATAGAAAATATAAAAGATTTAAAGTGAATCCTGGGGAATAGAAATCCATTTGTATCTTTAGCATGAACCTGCACAGTTTTTAAAAAAAAATGTTAACCATATTTTTATAATACACGTGACAGACGAATCTAGCATTACATGCTAACTAAAAGCAATATGTGGTCCCATAACCGAGTCTGCTCAAGCCCATCCTTGAAAGAAATAGTTGAATGAATACATTCTTGGGCATGATTAATTCAAATTCTATTAATTTGAAGAGAGTTACTCTTCACAGGTTTCAATAATGCTATCCTGGCTACCCATAGAACTTGAATTGAGGGGGTGGGGGAAACTGGGAAAAAAGCCATGATTTTATTATAATTTCCCCCTAGAAATCTGTGTGTCTGTGTGTTGTAATATATCTGAAGTGATTTTTAATTCCACTGTCAGTCAGATGGACTGTGAGACAGGAATCTAGATTGATGAATTGTGGCACTGTTGTTTTAGTTAAAAATAATGACATTGCATATTTCACTGGCTCGTTGATGTACAATAAAACAGAACTGCTGTGTGCTAAACAAATTAGGTAACCTCCAGTGTTGATTTGTTCAGCATTACTGAAATGTCTAGCCTGTCACCATCAAACGAACTAGAAACCTCCAGTATTTGACTTGTTAGGAGACTTTAAAAAACAGGGATGGTATTTGGCTGGTTGGCACACCCACTGGAAGTCATTCTCCCATGCTGTAAAAGCAAAATAGAAATCGCCAGTCAAGCATGCACAACTATGCTGCTCATTAACAAGAAGTCAGACATTGTACCAATTTTAAATTACCATGACACATGAATGTAAATTCTTTGCTTATCTATTAGTGATCATTCATTTTATCATTTCCCTTTATTTGTATGCCGCCCTTTTCCCTGAGGGGACTCAGGGTGGCTCACAGTTCAAAAAGGGGGGGGGGGAAGGATAAACAATTTTCCGACATGAAGACAGTACAACATATTAAAAGAAAACACAACAGTCACACAATTCGGGTGGGGTTAGAATCTTAACCCCAGGCCAGCCGGGATAGCCAGATCTTTAAAGCAGCGCGGAAGGACTGGAGGGTGGTGAGGGTCCGAATCTCCACGGGGAGTTCGTTCCAGAGGGTCGGAGCAGCCACCGAGAAGGCTCTCCTCCGGGTAGTTGCCAGTCTGCACTGGCTGGAAGATGGTATTCGGAGGAGGCCTAATCGATGCGATCGTATCGGTCTAGTGATAAGCAACTGGTGTTTGTATGGGTCTCCATAGAAAGACAAATTAATATACAATCGAGGAATTTAAGAATTTGGGGATTGCACAGTATCACTTACATTAGTGTTAATCACATTTTATATAATTTCTCTCTGTGTCTATGTATGTATGTACTGTGTTACTATCCTACTTCTCTTTCTCTAAGAAAGCATGTACAATACAATAGCAGAGTTGGAAGGGACCTTGGAGGTCTTCTAGTCCAACCCCCTGAGTAGGCAGGAAACCCTATACCACTCCAGACAAATAGCTATCCAACATCTTCTTAAAGACTTCCAGTGTTGGGGCATTCACAACTTCTGAAGTCAAGCTGTTCCACTGATTAATTGTTCTAACTGTCAGGAAATTTCTCCTCAGTTCTAAGTTGCTTCTCTCTTTGATTAGTTTCCACCCATTGCTTCTTGTTCTACCCTCAGGTGCCTTGGAAAATAGTCTGACTCCCTCTTCTTTGTGGCAACCCCTGAGATATTGGAACACGGCTATCATGTCTCCCCTAGTCCTTCTTTTAATCAAACTAGACATACCCAGTTCCTGCAACCACCATTCCCAAATGTCCCAAAGTCCAACAAAATGGTGTGATACAATTTTCTAGAATATGGTAAAAGATTTTAAAATATTGTGAGGAAAAGGGGCTTCTTTATAGTCATACAAATAATCTAGTGAAAAAAATGCCAAACATTGTACTTCCTTAAAACTCGCTAATAACATTTGTGGTTACAGGTACAGAGACAGAGTTAGATACTACAATAAACCACAGAGTTACATACAAAGATGTTTGCAGACGTGGAGCAAAAACCAGAGATGCCAGTTGCACTCTCTGACTAATAGCCTCTTACACATAACACACAAAAATAGGAAGAGGATTTGATTGCATGGATCCTGAAAAACATGGGTTAGGCCTTAGAGATCTCAAAATATTTTTAAATTAGATTATGATACAAGGTTAAATGCAGAATAGTTTGTTTGTATTTGGCTTAGAATGTTATGTCAACATAGCCATTTTGATTAGTTTCATTTCGTATCCAGAACATGATGGTACCTAGCCTATTGTTTATTCAGTCAACCGCACTTAAACAAATGATGATTTAGCACCATAGATATGGTGCTTTCAGAAAATATTCAGAGCCCCTTCACTTTTGTCAATTTTCTTATGCTGCAGTCTGATTCTACAGTTGTTGAAATTTACTTTTTTCTCATTAATCTACACACAGTTCTCCATAATGATAAAGTGAAAAGAGAATTCTAGAAATGTATGTAAATTTATTAAAAAGAAAAAACTGAAATATTGGCATAAGTATTCAGAACCTTTGCAACTGTAGGAAGTTAACATCCACCCCTCTCCTAGAAAAATGAAATATTCTGGGAAATAAAGGCAGAATATTATATTTCCCTGGATAAGAAATGGAAAACATGATTTTAGGCAGGAAACACTCACTCTTAATAGTCCCCACTTTTGTCAATGGGCTGTTAAAAAGCCTGATCTACTCTACTCTACATAACAAAGGTGGGATTCACCTTCCACAGAAACTCACCACAGGGCACCTGGGAAGAAGCAAGGCTCAACCAAACTTGGACTCAAAGCACAGCCAAAAGAGTTGCCCCTGAATGGCCCCATGGGAGTCTGACAACCAACCAGAATACAAGATCAAGATCAAAGGCAAGAGAGGGCATAAAGCCAAGAACTTTCAGCATTTCTCTTTTTTCTCTTCTTCACCTAACATTTTGAAGCATGTGATCACCTTTTCCCCCAAGATCTTAAACCATCTTTCCAAGCAGCATCCAGGTTTCCAGGATCTTTTTCCCCACTTGGAACTGAACTCAGAAGGACATTTTTTCTAGCACAACAACACATGAAATTTAGCTCTGGTTATCTCATTTCTCTTGATTGTTGCTGAAATGTTTCTACACCTTTATTGGAGCCCTTTATTTAATTGGTAAATTAAATTGATTGGACATGGTTTGGAAAAGTACACACCTCTATAGAAGGCCACACAGCTGACAATGCATACTGTAGCAGAGCAAAAGCCATGAAGAGACCGCCTACTGCCGATCACCTCCACACGACCCATTAGATCTCATCGTTTAGGCCTCCTCCGAGTTCCATCCGCTGGCCAATGCCGACTGGCCACCACGCGGAGGAGAGCCTTCTCGGTGGTAGCCCCGACCCAATGGAACGATCTCCCCGTGGACCTTCGTACCCTCACCACCCTCCAGACCTTCCGCACAGCCCTTAGAACCTGGCTATCCCGTCAGGCCTGGGGCTAAAGATTGTAACCCGCCCGAATGGTATGAATGTTGCGTTTTAATCATGTACTGTCTTATATGTAAAAGTCTGTCCCCCCCTTCCTTTTGATTGTGAGCCGCCCTGAGTCCCCCCAGGGAAAAGGGCGGCATACAAATAAATAAACTATAAACTATAAACTATGAAGTCCCATGAACTGCCTGTAGAGCTCAGAGACAGGATTATTACCAGGCACGGATCTGGGGAAGGCTATAATAAAATTTCTGTTGCACTGAAGAGCACAGTGGCCTCCATAATTCTCAAATGGAAGAAGTTTGGCATAACCAGGACTCTTCCAAGAGCTGGTCACCAGTTCAAACTGAGCAATTGGGGGAGAAGGGCCTTAGGAAGAACCTCAATTCTAAATTGTTATGTCTGGAGCAGTGGTGGGTTTCAAATCCTGTTTCAACCGGTACGGTTGGAACGGGGCCAGTGGTGTCCTCATGGATGCATGCAGCACACGCACACACAGGCGCAGCACGCACATGCATCTTAGTGCCTCCATGATGCTCAGTGACACTCCAGCTGCTCCGCAGAGCATTATGCAGGCTATGCGCATGCACGGTAGCGCACCTTTAAAACACAGGTAAGGAGCTCGGGCGGGTGGGTGGGCCCTCCGGAGCACCGTACCGGAACGGTATCCGGTGCTCTGGGCTGGGTCCTATACACCCGTACCAGAGCGTACTGCCTGCAACCCACCACTGGTCTGGAGGAAAGCAGGCACTACTCATCATCTGCCCAATATGTTCCCAACAGTGAAGCATGGTGGCAGTATCATGCCTTGTGGGTGTTTTTCAGCAACAGGGATCTGGATAATGGGTTGAAAGCTGAACGGAGCGAAGTACAGGAATATCCTCACTAAAAACCTGTTCCACAGCGCTTAGGACCTCAGACTAGGCTGAAGGTTTGCTTTCCAACATGACAATGATCCTAAGCAGCCAAGATAACACAGGAGTGGCTTAGGGACAACTCTATGAATGTCTTAAGAATAGCCCAGCCGGACCTGACTTGAACCCTATTGAACATCTCTGGAGGGACCTGAAAATGGCTTTCGCATCCAACCTGACTATGTTTGAGAGGATTTGCAAGGAAGAATGGCAGAAAATCCCCCAATCCAGGTGTGCAAAGCTTGTCGCGTCATACCCAAAAAGACTTGAGGCTGTAATCTCTACCAAAGGTGCTTCAACAAAGTACTGAATGAAGGATCTGAATACATATGCCAATGTGATATTTCACGGTTTTCTTTTTAATAAATTTACAGACATTTCTTTGGGGGGGGGGGATATAATGTTTTTTTTATTTTTTCCTTTCATGTACAAATATACATTCTTGTAAATACCATTAACATTTATCTATTAACTATTAACATTTATCAGTATCTTATTACAAATATAGAGAACCCAGTTGGGGTCACTTTCTGGCCACGCTGTACCTCCATCTTGTTTTGCAACAACCTTACTCCTTTCTTCTTCTCAACCTCCCTTCTCTACCGTCTTCTTTCATCCTCTCCCCCTTTTCTTCTTCCCCTCTCTTCCCCCCACTCCTCTTCTTCTTCTAAAAGTCTAAAATGTCTAATATTCTCTTTTCCCTTTGTCATTGTGGGATACTGAGTAAATGAGAGGAAAAAAATGAATCTCAACAACTATAGAAACAGGTTGCAGCACAACAAGGGCTGCAGTGACAAAATTGAAGAGGCTCTGAAAACTTTCTGAAAGCCCTGTATTAGCCCAGTGATTTCTCTCAGAAGGAGCCACCAAGTTCATAGGGTCACAAGACAGCACTTGCTTTCCTAGAAGAGGAGCTTCTACTTGGGTGTAACTCTTGTATGGCACACTATTCACAATGCAGAGCTTATCAGGTTGATTTGACAATGTTCATCATGCTCCCACAATTAGGAAAAATGTAGGTTTGCCTTGCAATACATTTACTCTCGCTAACAGTGTAGAATTGCATCCCTCTTCTCTAGAATGCTATGCAACATGAAAGTTCTGGGCACTGCAATCTCAATTCATTTTGGAGCCTTGTAAGTTAATGCTTATAAAGTTATAAAGGGTTTGCTGTCGTTCCCCCACCCCCATCCCTGTAAGCTACCTCTCAGATGGATCCACATTTTGGGTCACCGCTTTTTCCCTGGGATCACTGCTATATAAACATAATGCACTGATTATAATAAAAAAATATATTGCAGGAGCATCCAAATATTTCTTCCATGTTTATTGGAAATATAAAGATGAGTCTTCTAAAAACATATGCACAGATGTGGCAAATTTTTTCCATTCTGAAATGATCCCTGTTATTCAGTGGTGGGTTTCAAAAATTGTTCGAACCTACTCTGTGGGTGTGTCCTTTGTGGGAGTGGCTTGCCACCCATGTGACCGGATGGGAGTGGCTTGCTGCCCATGTGACCGGATATGAAGATGCTGACGACACTTGTCAGAACCACCTTAAGTTACCTCACACACAGCACTGGCATGCATAAGAATATGATGTAAACTTGTTTTTTAAAAGGCATCTTTGGTTTGCATTAAAACAACTTCAACACACACAATGTTCTGATTGCTCCACAAATGCAGTAGTCATCCTTATCTTTCACAGAGGCACTGAGTTTTATAAATATGAGCGTGATAGTGTAGAATAATCATATCCAAGGACCAGTGGTGGGTTTCAAAAATTTTTGGAACCTCTTCTGTAGGTGTGGCCTGCTTTCCGGGTCCACTGGTGGAACCTCTTCTAACCGGTTCGGTAGATTTGACGAAACGGTTCTACCGAATAGGTGCGAACTGGTAGGAACCCACCTCTGCTGTTATTTCACTGTTATTAGTAAATTTCATTGACAATGCAGCAGTCATATAATAAAAGCTATGTCAGCTTCAACTAGAATCTGATTTAATGGTAACTGATTAAACATTTTACATATGATTGCCCCACAGGGTGAAAGACATGCCCAAAATTTTTAATTTTTTCTTTTCTTTAATCTTTTTATTTTACTACCTTACTGTGTAGCAATAATGTAAATTATATGTGTGGTATATGAGCACCAAAGTTTTGGAGTCTTTTAAATTCTGCTCATTGCAGTGATATACAGTATATTTATTGCTAAGATTGAACATAAATTATTGCCAAATCTGCAACTGTAACCCTACTATTTGGCTTTCAAGGCAGATAGAAAGCATTTCAGGGCTGGCTGTGGTCCATAGGGTACCCCTTGTCACAGGCTATAAATCAAAGTCTGCTTTTGGGGAAATTGTGTCAGGTTTATTATCATATAACTGCATGATTCCAAGAACTATAACAGAGATTTCTGCAGAGTTTAACAAAATGTTTACTAAGAAATGCTAATTAAGAAACAGGTATACAAAGAATACTGTGTTACACTTTGGTATTTTGTATTTAATTTTCTTTCCAAGTCAGATGTCAGCTAATTGATATTACAACTTTTAATTGTTATATTAGTTCTTAGCAAGGTTGTTTCATTTATCTTTTCCACTAAGAGAATAGTGGGTACCCAGTCTCTTGCATAACTTCCATAGATCTCACTGAACATATTACATATATATCACTGAAACACAAAAAGTATTTGTGTTTTGAGAACAGTATATTTATAATTTAACCCTTTCCAACTATATATTCTTACAAACTTTATACAGTAATAGAGGAAATACTTTCAATATTACTTAACACGAAATAGTTTTTAGTTAAGACTAACAACTAGTAACTGAATTATATGCCATTTCTTGTAAATTAAGAATGTTCTCATGGGAACTCAGAGAATCTGGTTAGACAAGTCTGCAACACTGAAAAAAATTTCTATCCATATTTATCCATGTTAATCTTGTAGAAGGTCCCACAGATCAAAGTTATTTCTCAGTGAAGTACTTTGAACTATTAGAATTTTACAGTTATAGTTCTTTTATATATTGTATTATGAATCTGATTGTATATCTTTGCAGAACTTTATGCATCTATTAGGAATGATATCTGTATGTTTTGTCTGTTTTACCTAACGATACAGAATGGGCTAAATAGGGAATATTTGTGGATCTGTGCATTTTTAAAAAGTAATTCTGTTCACAGGTTACCACTGTTGCATCATTTTTTTCTTTCCACCCAAGGTTGGAAATAAATGATTTCTTTCTCTTTTGAACATCCTCCCGGAGGAAGTAATTTCAGGGTGGAAATTACTCTGATCAGCCTATTTAGTGACTGAAAGTCCTTTCCTCTAAGGTGGAGAAATTCATGGGCCGGGGTTGGCTCCTTTCTCTTTTTAGGCGGCAACCTATTTAACCCGCAGAAAACTTGGGAGTCATCTAAATCCATCCCGTTTCTCCAGGGAAATAGGAAAAACCGGCCTCCCGTGCCCAACAAGGCAAACAAGACAACACGTTGCTCCCCGCCTCTTTTCCAAATGAACGGAGCATCATTTGAGACAGCGGAAGCAGGAGCTGGGAACAGGATTAATAATTATGCCTTGCAGGAGGCGCGGCTTTGGGCTTCTTTAGAGTACAATATCATATGGATGTGAGGGCATTTTGTAATGCATAGTCTCGTCGTCAAAACGGAGGAGCTTGACTGGCAAATCCCAGGTTGGGATCTGATCTGAGCTCCTAAACCATCGTCTCTTCACACCTTGAATGAGGCCGACAGACCTTCAGGGACGCAGTTAAGAGGAGACCGCAAAACCCCGATTGCAGAGCCCTGGGCGTGCGGGGAAGGCGCCTCACGCCAACGAGCCACAACACAGGCGGGGTGGCATCTGACGCGGCGGAGGCGGGAGTCCTGCCTCGGGGTCAAGCGTCCAGCGCCGCGCTTGGCTTCGCCATCCCACCTTGCGTGTGCCGGGGGGGGGGGGGCGGAGAGCCAGAACAGCAGGAAGAACCCACGCAAACTTCTCCGGTTCTGCAAACGGAGAGAGAAGGAGGGAGAGAGACAGAGACAGACAGAGAGAGAGAGAGAAAAGAAGCAAAATCAGACTCGGCAATTTTCGCGCCTCCAATCATTTTGTGTGCGTGCGTTCGTTGTGTGTGTTTGTGTTTTTTTTCCCCTCCCTCACTCCTCCCCTCGGCATTTCCTGGCCGACCGGATGGAGGAAAGCAGGACTTGGAGGGGAGAAAAAAGGTGGCGGGGCAAGAGATCTTCCTCCTCCTCCTCGGGAGAAGGAGCGGGGGATGGGTGGGCGGATTCGTGGGCTTCCCATCTCCGCCTCTCCCCTGCGCGATCCCGGCGGCAGGAAGGGAAGGGGCAGGCGGAGAGGAGGAGGAGGGAGCTGCCTGCCTGCCTCCTATGCGAAGGGGAGGGGCGGGAGCTCTGGCTGCCGCCGCCGCCGCCGGGTTGCCGAGGCTGAGCTGAGCCGAGCGGCAGCGCGGGGCCTTGGACACGTCGGACCGGGAACGGGTGGGGAAGAGGAGCCCGCAAAGGCGGCGGGGCCAGGCCGGCAGCTCTCCGCGAGCGCGGCCCGCCGCTGGGCAAAGAAAGGCAGGAAGGCGAGGGGAGAGCCACGAGCCCAGCTCTCAGCCGCCGCCGAGACAAAGAGCGAAGCCCGCCGCCGAAGGCAGCCCAGCTCCCTCGCCCCTCTCCTTTCCGCCGCCTCTTCCTCCTGCCCATCCGCGCCCCCCGCTGGGCCGGAGCCCGGAGAGACAGACCGGCAGGCGGGCAGGTAGGAAGGGAGGAAGGAGGGCAGCCGCCGAGGGACGGAGGGAGGAAGGGAGGGAAGAGCCGCCATAAAACTTGAAGCAGCTGCCGCCTCCGAGGAGTTGCGGGAAGCGCCTTCCGACTCCGGCCCAGCGAAAACCTCCGCCGGCCGCCTCCCGTCCCGTCGCCACCGGGCCTAGCTAAGGCGCCCGGGTAGGAAGAGACCCCTGGGCTCGGCTTCCCCGCCCTTTGCCTTCGGCTCGGCGGAGGGGGAAAGATCTGGGAGGTGGGATGGGCACACCGGGAGGGATATTGGCAGAAGGGTCGAAGCGCCTAAAACTAAAGGATGGTTGTGTGTGTGCGGGGGGGAGACCCAACCAAACCCAGAGTGGGGGGGGGGAGAAAGGAGAGGACTCGTGTTCTTGGCCGGGGGGCGGGCAGGGAAAGGGTGTATAGAGTGTTTCTCTCCCCTCCTTCCCCACAAGGGAGGGGTTTCGGGTGGGGATCTGAAAGAAAAGGGTGGGGAGATTTCTTGCAGAAAAATCCCTGGGTGGGAGAGAAGGGGCGGGGGTTTGAGTGGGTGGGAATTGCGAGGCAGGACCAGGTGGATTGGGACGAGACCCTCTGCGGGGTGGCAAGTAGGTAGGGGCCCACCTCCCTTTCCTCCTAGAGGATTTGTGGTCCGGGAAAAGTCCCTCTTCGTGCATAGTGTAGAAAGGGGATTGAAATCAAAGACGGGGACGATGGGCCCCTGAGTAATGATCTAAGGAAGTAGAGGGATAGGATGATGGATAAGGAAGACTGAAAGCCGGGAGTGTTTCTCCAGCCCAACCCTTCAGAAGTTAAGATGGAGTAGCTGTGGCTCCTTCTCTCTCTGAGTTTTTGTCAACTGCTGTTTTGTATCAGGGTGGGGAATACAGATATCCTGGCCTGAAGTCGCTTCATAAAATGCATTGTGTCAAAGGAACTTCCTCTTCACATGCACAGTAATAAATATGAGCTACATTTCAGGAACCTCTGGAAAACCATCTAAACTTCTATAGACTACTATTTTCATTAATGTGTAGAGTTGCTTGCTGTTCTAATCCCTTGCATATTTCTTGTAAATCAGGTTCGTTGTATAAGAGTTTAACGGGATTAGGATAATTTTGACCCCTTTTTAATTTAGATTGAGTAGACTACATCGTTTTTAAAAAAAAAAAAATAACCCAAAGTTGGGATTTTTGTTTTTAGTTGTATCCAGTCCACATCTCTCAACTTTTTTCAGACAGATTAGTATATGGAACAATATAAAATTAATCATATTAATAACAAGGCATCCTGTAATATTAAATGGAAAGATTCTATTAACTGGAATCTTCATACTGGTTAATATAAATATATATTATACAATACAATATAATGCTTTAATAATACAGCCCAAACCCAAATAAACTTTTACAACAGTAGTGTAAAATTAAGTTCCACGTTACTCAAAATAAGAAATGCTTGACAATAATAGTGCTTGCAGAGATGGCTAAATTGACTGCTTTTATTAAACAAAAGACAATATCTACATTTATGACTAACTGGAGACCTCATAGACTGTTTACATGAAAGAGAAAAATGCATTTATAATGTGATTTTGATGTTATAAAATATATAATAGAAAAGGTCAAGTTTTTTGTAATCATTAAAGAAGAAATAACTAATATTGGCTGCAAAGGAAATCGGAAATTTCTGTTTCTTTTTATCTTTTTGTACTTTTTTCTTTTTGTTTTATTTATTCTGTACTAGTTTGTGTTACTTTTTATGTTCTCTTTAAACTTTATAAAATTTATATAGATAAACAATAGTATAAAATTAGTAAAGTATTGTATCATTATAGGATACATATAAACAAGATCAGCATTAAATTTTAGTTATCAGTCACTAGTCAATATAAAACCTAATCCAGATTCAATTCACGCAGTCATGAAAATTATGCCAATTATGTGCTATTGAATTGTTCTCTTCTGACAGAAATGAAGAAGTGTAAGTGCTCCAGGTGGCCTGGGAATTATATTTAAAGAGGTGGTTATAGTGTGGAACTTAATATGGAAATCTCTAAAAAAGATACAATATAATAAATTACACATAGCAGTCTTAATCCAGAAGAACAGATATGTTCCTTATATGGGATACTACTAAATGTGCTCTGTAATACTGTGGATACACACACATCAAATCTTGGTTTTGGTAATGTTCTCAAAATCTGCTGGAGGATTTTCCAGGATGGAGAAATGATTCTTCTCATTGAAAAGTTTACTTGTTTTTATCCTTAATTTGCTGCCTTATTGCCATTTTACTTTGCTCAACATAAGGAGAGTAAAAAAGGTAGAAGAAGTATGGAAACACAGCTGTTTCTATCTTCATTGAAAATTATCATAAAATATATAGTGGTACATTTGTTAAGAAATTAATATTCTTCAATCAATAAATGACTTGTTAATTATACAGCTGCTTACATCTTTTCCAGCCCATCCTCCAACTCTAATGTTGGGTTTTGGGATCATTCAGGAAGCTGTAATACTGCTGTTAGTTTATATTATTTTGAGCACCATGTAGTTAGGATAGGAACCTAACTATCATATAAAAGCTACGTTAATGCTGTTACCTGAAATAAATGAATATCAGGCATTAGCTCACTACCTTGAGTATAAGAAATATTCAGAATGATCGTGGAATCAGAAGCATGTATATGGAGATTTTGATCCTGCAGAATACTTTTTAGCTGCATGTTGAACAATGATTATTTGATCAATGGAGATCACCATACACAAAATTCAGCTAGTTTTTCTGTGTAGGATGCATTCATTTTCTATCCAATTCAGGATTTTCCAATGTAAATGGCAAAAAGCTTGCTTATTCTGTAATACTCAGCATATCTATTGGTGTGTAATTACTAGAATCATCTCTGACTCCTTTTTAAAACATAATGGCATTCCCACAATCACCGAGAGTGCTATCTTGGGGCCCACCAATCTGCATTTGTCTTAATTAGCTCTTGTATAAATATAATGCAGCATGTCAAGTATACCTGTTAGATGTGGAGATTTGATGCATTTGCAACTATCGTATATACTTTATTTGGTATATACTAAAGCTCTTCAGTCATGGTATCTTTTGAGACCCTGCAGATAGAAAATTATATTATTGAATTCATTTGTGAATATATTTTTAAAGAGATGATACTACTACTTTAGGCATGAGATATTTATGTATTGCTTTAAAAATAGCCCTTATTGTAAATCAGGCTAGAAACTGGGAGATTGTGTGTTCTAGTCCTGCCTTAGGCATTAAATCTAGGTGGGTGACTTTGGATACTCTCTCATCCAAACTCACTTCACACGGTTGTTGCTTTGGGGAGAGGGATAGAGAAAGGAGTATTATATATGTTTGCAACTTTGAATTATTTGTAAAAACAATAGAGGTTGATAAACAAAATCTCAACAAGTAGTATAGCATTAAATGTTTCTAGCTGTGGCCAGGCATTCTGCCTAAACAGGATATTTAAATGGGTGTGAAGGACAAGTGATTGCAGATGCTGGCATCTTCCTTACTTCCTGATCTTGCCATGTTATTTATTTATATTTATTTAGTTTGCCTAACATGTACAAGATAAGAGGTATAAGTATAAAGATGGACATGAACAAGGAAATGAGTACAAATAAACGGGGTCAGTAGGAGAGGGACAATAGGCACTGTGGGATAAGTTGTGGGATATGTTTTCAGGTATGCCTGTTCGTTGCAGTGACAGAGCATAAGAAGTTACTAAACTTTCTTCAAACCATCTAGCTGAACTTGGCAAGATCAAGTACTAATGGGACGGACAAATGTGTATAAGGTGTGCATGGCCAAGTATGTCTTGTGCACATTTAATACCAAAACAATGTTTAGGGATACATTTGGAATTTGGAATGCTTAAGATACGGGTGTCAAACTCGGTGTGTAACATTGCCGTCCCATGATGTTTTGTGGCGTTTTTCCCATCGGTGGAGCTAAGGTGGGCGTGGCTTCTGCATGATTCATCCAGCCTGTGGGCCGCCATTTGACACCCCTGGCTTAGGATGAGGCACAACTGTAAATTTAGCATGCCAGATTTGTTACTCAATATTGTTTAGATAAACTTTATTGATGCATATGTTAGGATTTAGGCTTTATTAATAACTATAAAATGCTCCTATTATGTATTTTGTAGTAACTACATTGACTTCTGAAGATGTTCCATTGTTACTTTATGTAGATGTCAAATAAGTAATTTCATAGTTTTTTTCTAACTGGATCTTTTATTTTTGTGATTTACTTTTGATATTTAGTGTTTGATTATTCATTAGTTTTCTTTCTATTATATAGTGTTTCATTATACATTTGGAATATTTTTTTCTATTTTGAGTGAGGTCAATTGTTAATTCAATTTATAACTTCTATAAAAGAAAAAAAATAAGATTTTAAATCTTAAATATACACTTATAAAGTCATAGCTGACAGTACATACTAAACTGAACAATTATTTATTAAAATGTAAAGCATCATTGTTATTTCAGTGCTGCAGTCGTGTTTCTTGCATTTTTGTTTCCCAATAATTTTGAAAAAAGTATTCCCAGCTTTAGTTTTTTTCCAGGGTAAATTGTAGATATCTTATCATACTAGTTAAGCTTGCATGTTAAGTGAATCAGTTTCCTAAAGGTTTCTTCGTATCATAGGGCATTCTCAGTAGAGGAGATGAAGAGGTCATCAGTTATTTACAAATGTCTATTAAATACAATTTATCATAATTACATATATTACATAAATTATGTTACTGGTATCATTTTGCGTCACTGCTGTGATATCATTATGCAATAGAGATTACTTACTTGAATCCATTTAGCTATTTGAATAATGTGGTTATTACTCAAGCGATGTAAATCTATAGAAAGTGACATAATTTATACAAATGACATCAATTACAATGGAAATTTGGTCTACTATGTACAAAGTCAATTGTAAAGCAAAATCTAGGTTTCACTGTTTAAAAAATTCCCTAGTCTGCCTGCTGTTTTTTTCCCAGCCAAAAAAAAAAGTACCTATAATAATTGCAGACACATACCTTCCAAAGCAGCTGCCTAAACTTTTTCAGAGATATGGCTGATTTAACTTGAGTAGAGTTATTATGGATGCTCCCAAATATTGTGAATGAGTCTTTTAAATATTTTATGCAACCCTTATGTCTAATTGTAGCACTTCTATTATATATTTTAAAAAGTATAGTTTGTTATCATTAATAGATGCTTCCAGTACCAGTGGTATAAGGCATGAAAATCTTTCATGTGGCCTTAATTTTACTTCCAGTGTTTTTACAGTTGATAAACCTGAAATATTTTAATGAAAAATCGTGTTTTTTTCTGATTAATGGGAAGTTAGGCAGGAAGTGACCTAGAATTAGGACTGTCGATGTTCCAGCAGGCAGCTGAAGCACATTAATACATTTTGTTCTCTTTGCCACCTACACTTGATTCATTTTGAAGAGTGACAGAAATAAATTATACAGCCGCAGACATCAGATACAGTATAATCAATCCGTATGCCTCCCTTCTAAATAATTAAGGAAGTAATGACAGAGTTGAAATGGATTAAAAGGTATGCAGGGTTTGTTCCTGCTCAGATTCTTAACAGGTAGAATACAATGGGTTATGTCCAGCAGTGTCTTTGCTTTCACTTCTTCACTAATTTCCTCAGACTTACTAAAGACTTGTACTGGAAACCTCTTTCTAGGGGTCGGGGAATTCCTTAGATGATGTTAGATACCACAAAAGGCCAAGTCAGCAGTCATAACAGAGTATTCTTATGAACTACTTAAAAAAGAGGAAGCAAAATAACAAATGCCAATTTAAAAGTTGGAAAGATGTTGGGCTTTTAAAACGTTAGAGAAAGCAGTGAGATTTATTTAGTTTATATATAGCCACTCATCCACTCAAGGAACTTATCCATCCACCCAAGGAACGCTGTGGAAAACAGGAATCAGATAACAACTGTATAGATCCATTAAAAAGAAAATGGATCTACATAGTTGGTTTCTGATTTCTGTTTTCCAACAGTCACCTTATTAACTAGTATAACAACCAGACCCATATCAGAACCTCCATTAACTTCCAGGTGCCAATGTCTGGAGTGCTTCCTTTGTTCCACTGGGATTTTGATCCCCCAGATCAGAACAAAATCCCATCACCTGTCAGGGTGCAGTTGAGAATCCTGGAAGAAATAGATTATCTAGATCTGTTGCATTCATGTTTCAAGCCAGGACTTAATGCTGAGACAGCTTTCGTTGTGTTTGTTGATGACCTTTAGTGAGCCAAGATAAAGGCGGTGCATCCATCCTTGTGCTCCTTGATTTCAATACCATTGACCACATACACTTTTGAGCTGGCTCTGAGTGATGGAGATGGAATCATTCTTTTTTCAGCAGTTTTCTTCCTTTGTCCATAGCCATTTCCACTAAGCGTTTGGGAGGGGGGAGGATGATGGACATGTCTCAGTATGTACATATAACATCTTTGTTTTGTGAGATGCACTGAGTCCCGGTTTGCATTACTGAGTTGTCACTGCCTGTCTCTGTAGTGCTGCCTGGCCAATTAAATTCTTCAAGGGTTGGCGCACTATGTGCTCGGGAATACGTTTTCTCTGAGATATGGATAGCTGCACTCTGCAAGAGTGAGGGAGATTTGCTTTGTTCCATCTAGTCCAGGGGTGTGATTTCATTGAGGGCTGCATCAGGGCTGTGTCTGACCTCAGAAAACCAGGGGGCCTGGCTGGGGGGGGGGGCTGACACGGTACCGCACCTCCGCAGATATGGCTTTATATGTTATAAAAATAGGCCTACATTTCTGTGATTTTGTTTCTTAATACATATTTGATCTATTTTATCACATAGGCTATAATAGCAGAATCCTGCAGGCCTGAAAGATAAAATATTTTACCTTTCCTCTCTTTTATAGTCTTCTGAGTCAAGGATGGCCTCCTGCAGCACTCTGGCAGCCAAAATGGGGTGTGTGGGGGTTGCTCCTTTGCCCCATTTTTGGTAGCAGACGCACCGTGGGCTGGTCATTTGCTATTTCCAGGCTGGCCCTATGGACCAGACCTAAGCACCCAGCCCACGGGCCATGAGTTTGACACTCCTGATCTATTCTGTCACATTTCCCTTTTGTATCTGCTATTGATCTTAATATAATTTATTTGATTATTGTGAGCTATCCATAGTCTTTGGGAGTAACGCTGCATATAGGTTTTTATTATGCTTTGTCGCATCAATCAACTAGTGTTTAGACTGGATTTGTTGTTGATGTTTTTCACTTATCAAGACTTTCTCGAGGACTTGGGATAGGTAGCTGTTTGATGATATTAGAGGTAGAGAGGCAGGATGTAAGCCCGTAATGGCGAACCCAAGGCATGTGTGCCCGAGATGGGACTCAGAGCCCTCTCTGTGGGCACGCGTGCCATCGCCAGCTGCTCTTCTGGTTTCCAGCTGGTCTTCACAGGCGCCAGAACGCTGGAAAACGGCCTGAAAGCAGCCAAAAACAGCTGAAAAATTGCCTGAAAACAGCTTCAAAATGGCCCGAAAAACAGCCAAAAAACAGGCTGTTTTCAAGCTGTTTGTCAGGCCAGTTTTTGGCCATTTTCAGGCCAAAAACCGGCCTGAAACCACCCTGAAAACAACTAGAAAAATGCCCCCAAAATAGGCATCCGTGCACCAGCCAGCTGGTTTTTGGGTTTCCAGTGCTCCAGCGCACACATGCACATGTGATCCAGTTTGGGCACTCAGTGCCAAAAAGGTTCGCCATCCTGATGTAAGCGGTTTCAATTAAAGCTGTCTTTTGCAGTTAACTGGTGGGGATTTTGTCAACGCCCATAGTGTTTAAGAGGTGATTCAGATGTTTGGGGATTGCTCCTGCCCTGCCTATTACTATTGCTATTATTTTTGCATTCTTTTGCAAACGTTCTACTTCTGTTTGCAGAACTTTTTAATTCTCCTGTCTCCAGGTACTGCCACATCCACTATCCAGACATTTTTTTGTCCTTGTTATCAACAATTGTTAAGTCTGAATGTTGTGTGACAGATGCTTGCCTGTTCGAATTCAAAGGCTCAGAGCACTTTAGCTTCTTCATTTGCTATGACTTTTGTCTGTTTTGCGGTCCCACCAATTTTTACTTACAGGCAAATGGTATTTCTTGCAGAAATTCCGTTGTTGCTACTTTGTCATGCCGATCTTTGTAATCAGTATGTGCAATCCTCTTGTAACAGCTAACTAGGTGGTCCACCATTTATTCAACTTTTTTGCAGAAACATTTACTGTCTGTTGCTCTCTTCTCAATCCTGGCTTTATATGTATTTGTACTTAAGACTTCTTATGCAGCCAGAAGGAGCCCCTCAATCTCATTATTCCATTGCTGCATCCAATATGATATTGACTTTCAGGTTAAGTAATTTTAAAATGGATAGGCTCACTAAGATGTAGCTTTTAGCCAATTTTCTCTGTCCTGAGAAGCTTAACAGGATTTTTAAAATAGTTATTATGGATGTCAGAGTACTGGTATTTTCCAGGGAATATAGTTTAGACCAGAAAGCAAACAAATAAACACAAAATCTTGAAAGAAGTGATGCTTCAGTCTACAGTTTGTCCTTAATTTATGACTGCAATAGGGACCAGAATTTTGGTGTAAGTTGTGATGGTTGTAAGTCGAGGCACCTACATGGCTGGACCCAATTTTCATGACAGTTTTTACAGTGGTCATTAAACATATCATGTAATTGTAGGTCTAAAACATGCAATTATTAAACAAAACACACAGCAATCAGTCTGCATTCATTCTCCCAAATCAGTGGAAAACAGGGGAAAACGTAGCAAATCATAGTCAAGTGACCATAGGACACTGCAAACAATTTTAAATGTAAGCTGATGATCAAGTGCAATCAGGTAATTGTGTTTTGTGTGTGTGTGCCTGCTGCAGACATCAGCACAAGATAACTTTTTTTGACTTTTGTAATGAGCAAATATGCAAGACTTAACATTATACTGCTATAGTTTAGCATTATTCTTAAATAGTTTTAATAAGATGGGGAAAAGTGCTCATTCTTAATAAACACAGGCTTAAATATGTTTAAGTGGTGCATTTGTTATGTGGATTTTGGAAACACAATGGAAATGAGAAGTCTTTTGGGCCGGTTCATGATAACTGTTCCAACATTTACACATCTTTCTGTGTAAAGTACACAATACTCTTCTAAAGTATTTTATGTTTCTGAAACTGTAGATGTGATGGGCCCTCTACAAACCTGTCTTCCATGTAGTTCCAAACAGTTTTACAAAATTTTTAGTATGCAGTTGAAGGGTTAAAAATAATTTTAGCCGCAAGATTGAGTTGTACAAATAACTGACTAAATAATTTTTTTCCTTCAACTATGTTTTTTCCCCCTGCTTTTGTTTAATACTACTGCGGGAGCTGCGTAGATACAACAACATTGAGTATTTATTAGCTTCTTAGGGTTGGAAATGGTGCTTCTTAAAAGGAAATTTCTTTGTTTTTCTAGTTTTAATAGTATTGAACTTTATCCATAAAGAAGCAATCAAAACATCTTGTTATCTAACCTGTATAATTAGCTTTGATGGTGAACTGAAAAAAGAATGCTGAAATATATAATGAGGTAATTACCGTGTTTCCCCCAAAATAAGACAGGGTTTTATTTTATTTTTTTGACTCACGAAATATGGCCTTGGGCTTCTTATAGGGGAGGGCTTATTATTTTCTGGGGCAGGCGAGAAGCGAGGCGCGGCTTTTACCTTTCCAGCTCCACCGCGTTCCTCGCCATTGTGTCCAGGGAAACCGCTGGTAAAAAACAAAAAACCTCTCGCGAGTTCTATCAAACTTCTTGAAGTCGTGAGAATGATTTCTTTTTTTTTACCATGGGCTTCCCTGGACACAATGGTGAGGAACATGACGGACCTGGAAAGGTAAGAGGCACCTTGCAGCCCAACCCTGCCCACCTTGCCCCAATGGTAAAGGCAGCCTGCCTGGTTCCCTTCCCTGCAGCCCCTTTAGCGAGGGGTGGCAGGAGGGGAGAAGCAAGGAGTGCCTCTTACCTGTTGAGCCCCGTTGTGTTCCTCGTCCATTCATCCAGTGAAGCCACTTGTAAAAAAACCCTCGCAAGTTGAACTCATGAGGGTTTTTTTTTTTACGAAAGGGCAAGGAATGCAGCAGAGCTGTCAGTCTCCCGTAGCACTAGGACACGCGTCTCGCTTCTCCCCCCACTGCTACCCCTCACTAAAGGGACATCGGTGAAGGGAAGCAGCCAGGCCAACCGTTATCATTGGGGCTTGGTGGGAGCTGTTCTTTTTGCGTGAGAGGGAATGGGATGCAAGGGGCGTTGCTGGCCTGCCACCTCCCACCCACCCCCAATGTAACAGCTGCATGGTTTCTTCCCTTCCTTGACGTCCCTTTAGCGAGGGGTGGAGGGAGAAGCGAGACGCGCATCCTAGTGTGGAATAGGACTGTTCTCCTGCCCTTCGCCCACATATTTCGCCCCCAGGGTTTCTCCCCCAGTCATCCACCTCTTATCACTATGTCTCGGCTGTGAGGCACCTGGCTGTTTGTCCTTCTCTTCCGTCCCCAGCCCTTCCTCAAGGGCCTTTGGGAGAGATACTCTTCACCCCAACCTTTTGGGCTCAAGAGACAGTTAGCCACCAGCCAATCAGAGGAAGGGAAGGGAGAAAGAGGCACGGCGGAAGACAGTGTTTTGTGTCGAGTTTCCAGTTGCCTCGGGTCCGAGCTAGAAAATCTAATAAAGCCTTTGCATTCCCCCCACCCCAAAATGCTGGGGAATAGCTAATAAATCCAACTCACAGATTTTTTACAAGGGGCTTCAATGGATGGAAGGGCGAGGAACGCAGCGGAGCTGTCAGTCTGGTAGCGCTAGGATGCACGCCTTACTTTTCTCTCCCCCCCCCACCTGCCACCCCTCGTTAAAGGGGCGGCAGGGAAGGAAACCAGGCAGGCTGCCTTTACCATTGGGGTGGGGTGGGAGGTGTTTTTTTTGCTCGAGAGGGAACAGGCAGGAGGGGGTGATTCCATTGCTGACCTTCCACTCTTTTTGCGGCAGGCGGCAGGCCCTCTTTTTGCCCTGGAAGCTGTACCGATAGTGGTACAGTGGTAATGGTGGGGACCAGTTGTGCATGCGCTTAAATAGTTGGGGCGGGCTTATTTTCAGGGGAACGCTTATTATGGTGCATGCTCTGAAAAGCCGGATTGGGCTTATTAGCAGGGGGGTCTTATTTTCGGGGAAACATGGTATTAATAGGACTAAATCATACTTAAGATTATAAATGCATTCAGATATTTAGTTTTAACAGTCCTGCAATTCTTATATTATTTAAAATGCATTAGTCATAACTTTGCACTAAATATACTTTTGGTTAGAATCCAGAAACTATTTTTTGTATAGTCCCCCAATGGAACCATATAGATCCTTCAACTTTTTGGGAAGTTCTGTTATATATTCCTTGTGTGTGTGTGTGTGTGTTGTGGGGGGGGGCACAAGGTCAGTGTGATTAAAACTGAGACTCTCATTTGGATATGACTTTTGGATCAAGATATTATTTTGGATATGATATTGGCTCAAGATACTATTGGCTCAAGATACTATTGGCTCAAGATACTATTTTTGCCCAGGGACTTGATTTCTCTGATTTTAATCGATGGTTTTGTTTAATTTTAAGTAGGATATTTTTCACCTGATGTCCTTCTGATAATGGGAGGTGAGCTACATGGCAACCCTTAATTAGTGTGCCATGGTTCTGGAAAGCCAATTAGATCCAGCTGCCCTACCTACAAAGTTGCTCTCCCTTTTTTCAAGCCAGCAAGATGTTTAAACCAAATTATGGTTCCCAAATTCAAAAAGAGTTCTAACTGTGGCAGAACTTAATACCCTTCAATAACTGCTTGAAGGGAAGGGTTTTGATTTCATTCAAACAAAAGGTGAAGGAGTTATTGAAACTTACTCATGTTTTATTATATGGCACTTATTACAAAGATGTCCAGTTAGAATGAGTAACTATATGGTGCAGCACATCTCCAGTTGCTCCTGCTATCAATTGTATTTAGACAAAGTATGCATGCTCCAGGACCCACCAGTTGAATTGTTAATCATTTTATGGGACTGCGGAAGCATGCCTTCTCTAGTGCAATTTTTTGCAACAGTATCCCCCTGGAGATACATATGTCTCCCTTTCTCCTAGGGTTCCAGAAGAGGGGTTGGGATTAGGGTGTCTGTGGTGCCCCTTCGGTCTTTCTTTTATAGGAAATTTTGTTTTGAGTTCAGGCAACCATATTTAATTTATGTATTGGACATACCGTAAGCCACCTAGAATGGAGCTTGACTGCCTTCACAAATCAAGTCAATCGATAAAAATTAACTTATCATGTCAAGTGATCAGGTGACCCATATTCATTCTAATTACTGTAAATAGAATCAATTTGATGTGATTTTGTTTTCCTAAATGTGGCTAAGTTTTGGTTTACTCTTTGCAAAATCCTTTTTTTTAATAATATAAACCTTTTAATGATTTAGTTTTATTACAGTTTGGTTAATTTGTCTTTTTTCTTTTTGTCAATAGCGATAATAAAGTATGCTGAGAACAGTGACTGAGTTTACTTAAACTCCTGCAGAGATGGCATATGATTGCTTTATTGTGGGAATTTCCATTATTGCAGACTGAACCTTTTCAGAAGCAATAGTTGAGAAAGTAACCATGTTATCTGAGGATAGGAATTTCCCAAACTTCCCAGAGACAGGAAGAAAGGAGGTGATTTATCTTTCTAGTTCCTTTGGGTTCTCAAAATTAGTGTATTTTTGAAAAAAAGAGCAGAGGGCTGCTAGAAGAAATAGAAAATGGGTAAATCCTATGGAACAAGCAGAAGTTTTTGTCCTTTTGGAGTTTACTAATAAATGTCATGTGCTACATGAGATCATTTTTATGAAGGAAGAACTATCATATTTCCATAAACCCTGGAGAGAAGAGTGGTTAGGATGTCTATACTTATTGCTGTTTGTTAGTAAATTATTACAACTATTCCAACCTGATTTTTTCCCATAATTTTAGGATGGAAGTCACCATCATCATCACTATGAATGCTATTTGAGAATGAACAGAGGTTCTGGTTCCAATAATAGAAGAAAGTTAATTACAGTTGCTGTGACTTGATTTTCCTGCCTTTTCCATTTTTAGGTAGTAAAACAAGGGCTGTAATTTCACCTAAATAAATGCAATGATTTGATTTGATTTAAATTTGTGTGTTTGTGTATTTTTGCTGCAGTGATCCAAACCTGGTTGTTAGATTGGATGATGTATTATATAGGAATAAAAGTTCTAACATTACAGGAATGAACAGAAGGCTGGCTATATTATTATCCTTAATATTCATCTGAAATAATGTTGAAAATGGCAACATTTTTGTCAACAGTTGTGCAACTTTGCCTTTTTTTTTTCTTCAAAAAAACACCTGTACTTTAGAAACTACTTTTGTTTTATGAACACAAGTACACTTTCCAGTGTAATATAAGTGTCAAACTCCATTTCATTAAGGGCTGCATCAGGATTGTGTTTGACCTTGGGGGGGCATGGCCAGGGGGTGTGGCCAGCATGATGTCACTTGTGTCAGGGGGCAGCTCTGGTAGCCCGAGCACTCTGCCAGAGAAAACAGGCTCCCAAGCTCCATTTTTGACTGGGACAACCTCCTGCAACCCTCTGCCAGTGGAAATGGAGGTCAGGAGGGCCATGTGCACTCCTCGTGAACTCTGTTTTTGCTGGCAGAGGCACTGCGGGCCAGTTCTTTGCTGTTTCCAGGGCAGCCCCGCAGGCCAGATCTAAGCATCCCATGGGCCAGATCCATGGGAGTTTGACACCCCCGCCCCTAGGACAGTGATGGCGAACCTTTATTGGCTCGCATGCCAAAAGCATGGGGAGCGCAGGGGGGGGGTCATGCATGGGTGTGCCACACCCATAATGCTATGCGCACCACCACAGAGTGCATGCGTGCACGACCAGCATTCCCCCATTTTTGGCGTGCTTTTTTTGCCCTCCCCAGGCTCCAGAGGCTTTATTGGAGCCTGAGGAGAGCAAAAACAGCCTCCCCCCCCCGGAGGCTTCAGGAGCTTCCCTTAAGCCTCCAGAGCGCAAAAAACTGGCCCTACGGGCAAACCAGAAGTTTAGGAACTGACTTCCAGTTTGCTCATAGGGCTGGTTTTAGCCCTCCGGAGCCTTCGGCGGCCTCCAGGAGGCTTTCCTGAAGGCTATGGAGGGCAAAAAATGACCCTACGAGCCAACTGGAAGTGACTTCTGGTTTATCCATAGGTCCGTTTTTCGCAAGCCTCGCATGCCCTGACAAATGGCTCCGTGTTCTACCTGTGGCACGCATCACGGCCTTTGGAAGATCTCTCCTTCATTCCTTTGCCTCATCTTTTGAAGGCATCCTTTTTAATTACTTGTGAATTTTAGGGAGCAGAGTACAAAAAACATTTGAAAACTGGGCAAGTGATGGAAAGGACCACTGAGAGTGCAGTTTAGCAGTTGCTTGGAAAGGCTGCTTTAAGACCATTTTTGTAAGATTTAATAGGTTTTCTTGCTGCCTCAACCTCCCCCTTTTGTTTTCTCTTTTCCTTTCTCCATTCTAGTTATATACATCTTTCATTCACTCCAAGCACTTTACACTCAGGTTTTTATGTGTTTTCCTTATATTTATATTTATGTTTGCTGTAGAAAGGAAATAGAGCTAATTATTTCGTTTGTTTTTTATCATATAGATTTCTAAAATTTATTCTATTGACATTGTTCATTAGTGTGTGAAATGGTCAATTTATACAGCGGTTATTTTGTGAAATGGTACATTGTTATGTAGCTAATGGTAATGGATTTATTATACCTGCACTTTGGTTGAAATGTGATTATGATTTTTCTTGATGAATATGAAAGCAAAGCAAAAGAAAGTCGGCCAAAATCAACAGATGATAATAACCACTATTTTCTACCACAAGGTAGAGTATTTAAAGTATAATAAATAATCAGAATTTTTAAATTTAAGACTAATTATAAAACCAGTTCTTATTTGCAAGTATAGTATAACATATATTAAAAGCTAAACAGGTTACATGAGTATTTCTCAATCTTGCCAACTTTAAGATATGTGGACTTCAACTACCAGTATTCTCCAGGCAGCATACTCTAGGACAGTGGTTCTCAACCTGTGGGTCGGGACCCGTTTGGGAGTCAAACGACCCTTTCACAGGGATCACCTAAGATCATTGCAAAACAAATATTTTTGAAAAAATACAGAAAACATAAAATAATTTTATGGTTGGGGGGTCACCGAACATGAGGAACTGTATTAAAGGGTCGCGGCATTAGGAAGGTTGAGATCCACTGCTATAGGAGTTGATGCCCACACATTGTCAAGTTGTCATGGTTGAGAAACACTAGATGCATGGAGAAGAAAATCAAATTAGTTTATTCCATTAAAAAAACAATTTTTAAAGGATAAAAACTTACTGCACCCCTGTAAACATATGATTCTAGTCTCCTGATAAGCTTAATATATGTAACTTTTTCCTCAACATTAATGAAAATGAATTTTTGCTTTTGTTCTTGTGAAACTACATTGCATATTAATAATTCTTAGATCTAGTCATTCTGCATATAAAATAGTGCTTAAAATTGTCCTAGGGAATATATCAGTTCTGTTTTTAACTGCATGTCACAATTGTAGTAGTACACCTAATGTATTTTATGCAGTTATACATTCTGAAACAATTGTTTCAGCCCTAAGATTATGTAAAATGCTAAAAATTATAGGTCACTTGGCCTGAATAAGTGTAAAAACCAATTTAATAATTAAAATTAAGTTTAAAAAAATAATTTCCAGCCTTATTATCTGAAGGTTTTTTGCTGATCAACATGAGACACACATTTGAATATGAGCCTGAAAAGATTGCATGTAGGTAGTCATCAATGAATGTTCAGTGAATTTTTGAAGTGTTGATAGTGCTGCATGAGATTTAATGACTGTTCCTAATAGTTGAACCACCTCACCATCCCTGATCACATGAGTACCATTTTCAGTTTCTAAGAATTAAAGCTAAATGGGGAAACTGCCAGGAGGATTATTAATATGCAACCTAGTTCCTCAAGAACAAAGTCAAAAATGTTCAATTTGATTAAAGCTGAAGAAAAAGTTGTATATACTGTATTATGTATATCAGGAGAGTGGAATTACATCTCTTTACAGAAGTGCAATAAGATTTTATCATGTGACTTCTGGAGTTTGTGCCTGCACAGGGTTCACCTAACAGAAAATGGAACTGCCACAATTGCCATTGTAAGTCGGCATCATCATGTGGCATTGTGCTTTACAACCATGTTGCTTAGCAGCAATCCCAATTATCATTGTAAAGCAAAGACTATCTGTAGTCAATCTCTTTATAATCGTATTTCCTTTTATTTAGATACTGTCAAATGTAACTAGTTTCTTTTAAAATAATCTTTGGTAGAAAGGATTTCCACTTAGAACTCTTTTAGCCTAAACTTAATCATATGTAATTTGATTGCCATGCCACTTAACTGATTTTTTGTCATGTAGAAAACTTTATCAAGGAATTCTTATCTGCCTTGGAAATTAGAAGTTCAAACTTAGCCCATTGTATATCAGGAATAGAGATTTCTTCACTTGGTAAACTTTTATTTCTGTATTTTATTTATTAAAACACTTTGAATAGACATTTAAAGAATATGCAATTGCATAAAATAATCAAAACTATAATAAAACAGTGACAGATAATACAACAGGTGAAATGTATGTCTTAGTACAGGGATAGCTAACCTTTTTGGCCGCAAATGTCAAAAATGCGATGCGCATGCATCCTCCCCCACATGTGTGCATGACCCCCTGTGTTCCCCCCACCCCTGTGCATGTGCGTGCATCCCGTGTGTGCTCCCCCACATGAGCATGCAACCCCTGCACATGTGTGTGTGTGACTCTCCGTGCTTGACCCCCTGTGCATACACATGCAACTCCCACACGTGTACCCCACACTTGTGTGCATCTCCCATATGTGCCCTGCACATGCACAGCAGAGACCCAAAAATCAGCTGGCTACCGGGAGGTGTGCACGCATGCGTAGCGGAACTGAGTTGGGGTGGCAGCTCACATGCCGGCAGAAAGGGATCTGCGTGCCATAGGTTCGACATCACAGTCTTAGTATGTTAGCTTTTTAACATAGTATGTTAGCTTTTAGTATGTTAGCTTTTTAACATATTTTAAACTGTTACTGTGTTTATTAATTTATGTAGAGATTTCAAAGTAAAGTTGGCTTTGGATAATTTACATACTACTATTTCCATATGAAAAATGGCAATAGCACTTAGACTTATATACTGCTTCAGAGGCCTTTACAGCCCTCAAAACGTTTTACAGAATCAGCATATTGCCCCAACAATCTGGGTCCTCATTTTACCCACCTCAGAAGGATGGAAGGCTGAGTCAGCTTTGAGCCTGGTGAGATTCAAACTGCCAAACGGCAGTCAGCAGAAGTAGCCTGCAGTACTGCATTCTAACCACTGTGCCACCTTAGTATGTGTTATGTTTCCCCGAAAATAAGACCCAGTGTTTTGTTATATTAATTTTTGCTCCAAAAGACACATTAGAACTTATTTCCTGTTGGGTTTTATTTTCGGGGAAACATAGTACTACTGCCATGTACTTGCATCCAGGCACTCAAGAGGCCTTATAAATTGCCCTCTCTTCCTATGTTTCACCAAGATAACAACCTTGTGAGGTAGACAGATTAGTCTGATAGATAGATTAACTATAGTGAGCTTAATGTATTCACACAGAACAGTTTCAATGCCACATTATTAATCTTATAAAATGTGCAATAGACAAAATTCTTTGACTGTTGGAGCTAATTTTTCTCATGTTTTCAAAAAGATTGAACACTTTATGGGCTCCCTTCAGTATTATACATATTATTCCCAAACGTAAGGAAATGAAGGTGATTATGTCTGTACCATTCTGTACCAGTTGAGAATAACCAAATTTACCTTTAATGTGCAATATTAATAATATTTATTGTCTGTTTCTTGTCCGTTTTCATTCCCCTTTTCTCTCTACTTCCTTCTTCCTAAAATATAAAAATAATTTATTTTCAGAAAACTGTTTGACATTGTATCATTGTATCATAGTGATGGATCAGGTTTTCTTTCAACTCTCCTGAATATTCCTTTTTATATTTAAAATTCCATTTCTTTGCCTTTCTCAAGCTGGAGCTATTTTTTAACGAAGTGTTGTTGGTAGAAAAGAATACTTCATGATTATATTACTTGCGTTATGTTTATGGCATTTAACAATTCTGTGTACTCCATCTGGCAAATTTCTTTTATGAGCAAGCATAACAAATGTCAAAACATGATATTTAATAAGCTATCTAGGAAGGGAGATAAACATGGCTGTACTGTGTTGGTTCCTGCAAATGATAACATCTGCCCAATCTTGCCTTGGAAGCTATTCAGGATCGACTGGTTAATACTTAGATGAAGATGTCAATAATATACCTGGCTGTAGTCAAGACTGAGAAGTTAAAAAAATACGATAAAATTCTAGGACCATTCAGAAAAATCAGGAAGGTTGGAAACAGTTCAATTTTATTAAGAATTTCGGATTTCTGTTCCAAAAACAAATGAATGTTAACCATTCATTTTTATTTGAGTTAAGGCCATACTAGCCAGCTAACCTTTCAGTTCTTGTAGGTAGACTTCAGCTTTCTGTCATGTTATTAGGTGAATCACATGGTGGTTAAGTGAATTTGGCTTCCCCAGTTGACATTGCTTGTCAGGAACTAGCCAGGAAAATTGCAAATCATGATTACGTGACTGCAGAACATTGCAACTGATTGTAAATGTAAGCTGGTTGGCAAATACCTTAATTAGAATCATGTGGCCACAGGGATGGTGCAATTATTGTAAGTTGTGGGGTGAGGGAGAAAAAACAACAGGTCAGGCCCAAGACGACACGTCCTGATTGTAATGGTAACCATGTGACTAAGGGAAACAAGAAAGGTGTAAATGTGCACATTTGTTACAAAGTTATTTTTACTTCATAACTTTGAATGCTACCGAATGGGACAGCTGATAAGTGTGGTCTACCCATAATTTTATTTTGATGTGCACTTCATAATTAGTTGTGAATAGCAGCAATTTTAATCTCCTTATCATAGATCTTACACAATTTCTCTCAGCAATGAAGTGTATATTCCTTGTGTGCCCCTTACGTTATTCATGTATGCATTGAACCTGATTAAATTTACTGCTACCACTTCCCATTGCTTTCAGTTTGAAATGAGGTTAGCTACTGGTAGCTGTTATAAAAGTGTCTAGTTTGTTGTCACTGAAAATATCAGTTCCATATTGTCATATTCTTTTTTTTTTCATAATAACTATCACATTCTTTTATTTACTTATTTATTGAACAAATGTATATAGCCACCCAACTCACACATGGATGACTCCAGGCAGCTAACATTGAAAACCCACAACATAAAAGCCATATGACTGCACCCCTCCCATAGCTCTCATCATACCCTGTATTAATAGGATACGTGGTTTGAGAGTTTGCTATGGATACCGAATTACATTTTCTCTTACTTCTTTGCACATCTCCTATTCTGCAGAGATTGAATAAATGTTTGAGTTTTAAATGGATAATTATGCTGAAAAACAGATGTTGGATTGAAGGGAAAGTATAGGATTTGTGACATTTTCTACAGTTACAGATTACTATCTACATTTATTGCTGTGTTATAAATAAAGATACCAAGTGAATGAAATAAGCCAGTGGTCACCCTTTTTGTCAGCAGTTCATTCCTTGATGTTTTGAATTGTTCCTCTTGAACAAATGCAACAGAAACTTATTATGATTGGGACCAAACATTTTCTTAGCTTTGTTCATAAAAATTGGTGGTGGGATGTGACCCTTTATGGGAAAGGAGTTAAAGCACAAAGAACATCTTGGTATTTAATGTGAAAGAGAATAGTAATGTGATATTATTTTGCATATTCTCATAAATAACATCAAGAAGAATAAAGAAAAATAAAAATTAATCTGACATTTTATAGAATACACCAAGATAATATTTTTTTCTTGAGAAGTGATTTTATATATGTATTAAACTGACTATTCTAATTCCCCTGCTCCATGGATTTTTGAGTGGATGCAAATAAATGAGGAATGATAGGAATTACACTGGATGTTCTAAAAACTCTTAAACCCATTGCATTAATCTTGAATGTATCTGAATTTGATTAGTAGGATCATTAAAATCAGTAGGGGTTTAGTTAGAATAATTTAAGTAATTGATTTCAGTCAGTGGACTCACTAAATATGGATTCTGTCCCATATTCTGCATTCTGTCTTGTAAGTAACTAATAGTAAATTTTGTTTCAATCATTGATGTATACTTAAGTTTTTTTTATTTTACTCTTTTAAAAGGAAAAAGAATTACAAAATAAAAAGGTACATATTTTTTCTCAAATAGCCAAGATTTGGAACTGCCAGAAAATGCAAATCGAGAAAATTGTTTTACGTTGGCTATGCTGTTCATAGTATGCAGAATTGTTTGATTGCCACTTACAGTCCTTTTGGGTTAAAGTGGCATAAAAAATTTAATAAGTAAGATTGGCTTGTTTTTGCTGAATGCTGTTTAAAGATATGTTCTATTCCTTTTGCAAGAGCTGAGATAAGAATTTGTGTTCTGGTGTCATTGAGTTCTGCTTATGAAATTAGTCCATACTTTAGTATGATTCCCACATCTAATCCTGCAGGAGACTCTCATATTTTAAAACAAAAATGACATGATTAGATTTGAGCTCAAATTCTATTCAGAGAGCTTTTGATTGATAGATGAGACAGATGCTGCAGTGATTTTTAGTTGAGATATTAATTAGAGATTTATAGTGTTCTGCTATTTCTTTGGTGTACGTTTCATAAAATAATTTTTTGGCAAAATATAACATTACCTACACTATGAATAGGATTGGAATTTGGGAATAGCAATAGCACTTAGACTTATACACCGCTTCATAGTGCTTTACAGTCCTCTCTAAGTGGTTTACAATCAGCATATTTCCCGCAACAATCTGAGCCCTCATTTTACTGACCTCGGAAGGATGGAAGGCTGAATCAACCTTGAATGAAGTGAAAGAGGGGATGATGGCTTTTTAAACCAGTTTACATCAGGGGTCAAACTCAAGGCCCGGGGATCCAGCCCATGGACCCATCCTGGAAACAATGAAGGACTGGCCCATGTTGCCTCTGCCAGCAAAAACAGTATTTGCAAGGGCTGCGTGCAGCCCTCCCGAGGTCCATTTTTGCTGGCAGAGGGTTGCAGGAGGCCATCCCATCTAAAAATGGAGCCCTGGAGCCCTTTATCACTGGCAGAGTACTCTGACTACCACAGGCTCCCCACTCACCCACATGAGTGACATTGAGCTGGCAACTTTTATCACACCATAGGTTTCTATTCAAATATAACTACTGTATATACTCGAGTATAAGCCTAGTTTTTCAGCCCACTTTTTGGGCTGAAAAAAGCCGCCTCGGCTTATACTCGAGTCAGTGAAAAATTTGCCCGAAATGGAGGAGAAAAAGGGGCGGGGCCATGCCGCTGGGTGACACTCGTGAATGGCCCAGTGCCCCTGTGAGTTTCCCCTCCCTCTGTGTCAGTTTGCCACGCAGCGCGCACCGCACCATCCCCCCTCCTCACGTTCTAATGTAATGCAGGGCTGTCTTACGATTCCCCTTCCTCCCCCTCCTGCCGCTCTGCAATGATGTCCCACCTCCTCCTTGTTATGGCAAGCAGCCACATAGCGATGTCCCACCTCCTCTGGTACAGTGATCCAATGATAGGAATCACTGTGCCGTGTGTCATAGGAGGCGGGACATCGCTCCCGCGGCTGCACGGGACATCATCATCACAGCGGGACATCAGCATCATGAGGTGAGTGAAGTATTTCATTGAATACACCGCTAGTTTACTGTTTTTCTTTGAAATAAATATTCAAAAACATTATTGGTATCTATTTTTATTTTTGAAATTTACCGGTAGCTGCTGCATTTCCCACCCTAGGCTTATACTCGAGTCAATAACTTTTCCAGTTTTTTGTGGTAAAATTAGGTGCCTCGGCTTATATTCGGGTCGGCCTATACTCGAGTATATACGGTACGTTTTGGAAATATGGTAATATTTTAGCATATGTACATATTGAGTACATATTTCCCAAGCACCATCAGAATATTAACATGTACTCCTATTTGTGTATTCCTTTTACAATAATGTATACAATCATAAAATAGCCTAGTGCACTAATTGATGCCAAGAAGCTATTACAGCTTAATTGTAATGATTACACCGGTACCTGGGTTGATAGTAAAATGACACAGCTAGAAAGGGAAAAGACTAGACACATTGGTGCTCCTTATAATTGCTAACAGATTTTCCTGTGGATGTACGTATTGGGGAAAATACATTGTGTCCCTTTTGTAAAGAGGTAGAGTTTATTTATGGTCTAAAACTATTATATTAAAAATTTCAAAAACATTATATATATATGGGTTTTCTCCCGCGTAAAATTGGAGATGTCTTGGCGACGTTTCGACGAAGTCTCATTCGTCATCTTCAGGCTTGGTGCTTCCAGGAGCAATGTGAGATCTCGGCTGTTTCTTCCTTTTAACTGCCAGTGGAGGTTTGAACTGATTGGGTGGGAGCTTGGCTGTGTCCTGATTGGGTCAATTACATTCAATTCAATTACATTAAAATTCAGCATTGTTTGTTCTTTAGGGACATTTTACATTTATATATTTTATTAAACTTTATATTTTAGCCTTTTTATTTTAAGAGGAGAACATTACATATAATCCTAAACAAACTTAATTGGAAAACAGTTTTATTGAATTCAATGAGACTAAATTTTAGGGACAGAGAAAAATGTGCAATATTTTTTTTAAAATGCATTTCAAAAAATGGCATGAGAAATGCAGATTCCCGGAGTTAAATGTTTGCATATAGTATGTAAATGGATATTACTTTTTGTGTGTGTTTGATGTTTTAGGGCTCCTGGAGGCATAATATTGAATGGGTAATAATATAAAGAGTATAAAAGCTTATAGTTCAGTTAAAATATCTTGGCCTTGTTATTATGTTATAGATTTGCATGATTTGCATATATATGTGTGGAAGGGAAGTTATTTTTTGTTGTAATTTTTGGATTACAGATTATTTTTGTGCCTGCACGGAAGCTTCATCAGAAGTTTTTATAGTTGAGATTTTAAGTGAAGCTCCTGTTTGCTTATCAGTTCCATTCTGACTTGTGTCTACAGCTGCATATTTTGTTTGCCCTTTCTTACTCTGTTTAAAATAGTTAAACAGAGTTATAGAATGTAGGTTTTCCTGGCCATTATTTGTTGATGTAATGTTATCTGGGTAATGCTATTTCAAGATTTTCCTAATTCTTCAAAAAAATGTAAACGCTCAATAAGAATTTATTGTGTAATCTGCAAGGTTTCTGGTACTAGCTTTGTGTGGAAAGAATGTAGCCTATATCTCCAAGGTCCCATTTTACAAATGTTCTATAGATAGCAGTAGTTTATTCTTCATATTCAGGCAACAAACCAACTTTGCCTTCTCTGGAAGAGGGCCCTAACACTGACACAATTGTATATTGCAGGTAGTTCAGTAAGGCATACGGGAAAATGATCATTAGGAGCAGTGGTGGGATTCAAAATTTTTTACTACTTGTTCTGTGGATGTGGCTTTGGGGGTGTGGTGTGGTTTTGGGGGTATGGCTTTGTGGACGTGGCAAGGGAAGGATACTGCGAAATCTCCATACCCTCCCAACTCCTGGGGGAAGGTTACTGCAAAATCTCCATTCCTTCTCCACCTCACTAATCTGTTTTCCAGCTCTGTTCTCTTGTACAGGGCAACAAAAGATCAGCTGAGAGGCAACGGAGGTGGGGCCAGCCTATTTGCCGGTTCCCCACTCAAAATTTCCCCTACTGGTTTTCCAGAACCTGTCAGAACTGGCTGAATACCAGCTCTGCTTAGGAGTCAGCATGGAAACTTTGGAAAAGATACTGAGTGCCTGTATCAGTTTTCTCAAAAATGATTCCAACCACTTTCCCAAATAATACATTCTATTTCTTTATTAGGTGTATTACCCCATTATGTCTCTTCTGTTCCTCTGACATACAAAAATTAGAAATTATTTGTTCTCCAACTCTAGCCTGTTGGAGGCCATGTTTCCTGCCATAGACAAAAAAGAGAAAGGATCTTTCTAATAACAGTGCAGCAATACCTAAAAGTAAGATGATAAGGATAATTACAGTTTCTAATCAGTGCTTCACATCCACTAATGGTTCTGATCAGATTAATGGCATCTACTTCCAAGGACTGTAGTACATTTGGAAGCATATATTAGGGTTCCAAGTAATAAATCCATAGCAAGCAAGACTCCGAGGCATGTAGATTCCTCAAAGAATACTTTTACTTGGAATTATCATATTGACACATATCTGGTGAAAACCGACTCTAAGATCTCCCGTGGTTTCCACCTAATTAAAAGTAAAAGTTTTCCCATTTTCTCAAAACAATCAGTCACATGGTCCAATCGCAGACTGGGCTGGCGGCCAGATGGCACCACTCTGCCTTCTTCTGACCAGGTGTGAGAATGACCTTGGTTCCCAAGAGAAAATATGTTGCTTTGGCTATATGTTCCCCTCTATCTCAATCCCCCCCTCCCTGTCCCTCAGTGCCAGGGTGGCAACACTGAAGCAGTCAAAAATGGTTTCAGTCAGGTCAGCTTCAGTGTTGACAGCATATTCATTGGTGGCTGTACCAACATTACTGCTCTTACTGAAAGCTGCTGAAGCCTGGCTATATCAGCATCTTTATCACCAAGGAGCAAATCAATAGAGAACCTACTTAAATTTGACAAATAGGGATAGAAGATAGATACCACAGGCTGCCTAATCTATGTAAGAAAGTTGTTGTCGCTTCCCATAAAAAAGTGGCCAAGGCAAAATCCATATGTATAAATGCAAGAATCACAAATCTGTTAATTGGCATAACTTTCTGGGCATGCAATTAATTCATATAAACAATATTATAAATTGAAAATATTCTAACATGACCAAAGGAAAGAGGATTTTTCCAAGTGCTAAGTGATTTTAGGATTGAAAGTAACTGCTACAAAGATGGTTTACAGATTAGTTCACCGTTTAAGGACAGTATATATGTGTGTATAATGATAACGGCCTCCTGCACCAATCAAGAAGCCAAAATGGGGCACAGAGGGGGCGAGGCCACTCCGTGCCCTGTTTTGGGCCTAGAAGCCATAAATGGCTGGGGGAGGCACATGTACGGAGGACGGGTGCGCAAAGCACATGCATGGGGGGGACACACATTGCATTTTGGGGGTTCAGGGAGGTGCGCATTAGAGGCACTCAGCACCGAAAGGGTTAACCATCACTGCTATATAGCAAAATCTTCTTTGGATAATTCTTTTTAGGGGAAATAACATGCTTTGAGTTATTACATGCATTTTTACCCAATCAATTGATTTTTGAACATTTCAGTTTCTATCACTTAGAGCCAGGAGTAATTTATTCTATGAATATCATTCTTCATTATAATAAATTCACTGTAGTTTAGTTGTCTTAGAGCTTTTTAAATGTCATGTAAAAGGATTTATTCATGTAAAATACCATGACAATAGACCAAGTTGAACGGTGGTTCTTGTTTTGATTTTTTCTAAGATAATACATATATTCAGAATCGAGTGTTTTTCAAAGATGCAGATTAAAAAGGGTCAGGAAAAATATTTTTCAAGCTCAGGAAGAAATTTATATTCTCCTAGGCGCTGCTTGGAGTGTCCAAGCACGGGTTAACTTCAGCTTGCTGCCCAAGGACTGAGTTTAACATATTTTTGTAGCCCCGCCTCTTGCTCCCCTGAAAGGCTCAGTTTTTAAAAACTCAGTCACCCTACAGCAGTGTTTTTCAACCACTGTGCCGCGGCACACTAGTGTGCCGTGACATAGTGTAAGGTGTGCCGTGGGAAAAACACTTTACATATAGTCAATATAGGCACAGAGTTAATTTTTTTAACATTTTCTAATGGTGGTGTGCCTCGTGATTTTTTTCATGAAAAAAGTGTGCCTTTGCACAAAAAAGGTTGAAAAACACTGCCCTACAGGACGCTTTTTGGGGCGATCCAGTCCTTGAGCAGCAAATTGGTTCCCCTTTTGAAGTTAGTATAGTTCCTAGAATTTTATTTTAGTGTGTTAGTTAGCTTAGAAGTTTTTTTGTTCCTTTTATTTCTTCTGTTCTGGACTTAATTGAAAACAGCTGCTCGGGGCAAGGCAGGCTTCCTAGAGCAACACTGCCTCTTTATTAGCTCGCTTCTGGGGCTTCTGAGGTTTCTGTTTGACCCTGGGGGGGGCTCGTTGGCGGCTGCTGATGAGCCCAGGGGACAAGTAGGTAGTCAGGGTCCCCAGCACGGAGCATTAGGCTCTGGAGGATTCCCCCGGTATTGCTCCAGGCACACACACGCGTTTCAGATGCCATTTTGGATTTAATTTTGGCGCGCTTTTCCCCTAAGCCTCTGGCCATTGCCGCGCAGCCTGTCCTCACTAGCGGATCGCTGTGGAGAGCGCTTATCGACAGGGCCTTGCTTTTGGGTTGCCAGGCAAGTTCTCCTCTTCCCTGGATTATTCCAAGCGGCTGCAGGGGCTTTCTGGCCACTATCTGGCCATTTTCCAGGGCACTGCTCAGGAGAATCCAAGCAAGGGTTAAATACAGCCAAACTGCCCAGAACTGAATTGAAACTTTAAGCCACGGCTCTGGTGCTGATTAGCTTCAGTTTTTTTCGATTCAGCTAGCCCAGTGGATGCGCTTAATGTTTCTCTTCAATTCTTTCTCTTGCTTGGACTCTCTTTGTCTGTAAGTAGTTTATGTTTGGTTATATTGGAGCAGGCTTGGAGAGGAAAAGAAAGGAGTTTTCCTTAATTATTTGAATTTGGCCATTCTCTCCCTTTCGGTGTACTGGATACCTTAGGACACAGGCAGCTGTTGGGGGGGGGGCGTGGGTCGGAGTGCCGACACCAGCACTACTGCAGCAACCCAGCTGCAGCCAGATTCCCCACGGAGAGTTCCGTGGGCTGTCGTCCGTGCTTGCTGAAGCTGGCATTTGGTGCGGTTTTCTCTGAGCATTATTTGATTCTGCCGGCTTGTTAATGCGCAGGCATGGCGGCAAAGAGCCGCCCGCCATTTCTCCCCTGTTCTGCCGGTTTTGCTTTCGACTCGTCGCACATGCTTCAGCTGCCTGAAGCCTGATTCATCGCAGGAGCCACTCGGAGCTATTGTTGTCCGGCCTGGCTGGCAATTTATCTCCAAAGCACCTCGTTAGCAGCAGCTGAGCTTTGCGGCCCCCTGGGCCATAATTGTTATTTCTGTGGGCATTTGGAGCTGTGATTGCTCGTGATTAACTCTCAGATTGCCTTAGATCCTTCACTTTTCTGTGTCTCTCCAGTGAGCACTCTGGTCGACGGTGGGCTGTTGTGAGGTGGTGAGTGGGGGTGCCCCTTATCTATTGGATTGAATCCAGGGTCATGGCAGATCAGATTCCAGAGGAACCTGGCCAGTCAGGGATCTCCTCCAAGGCCTTTTCTAGGCAGGCAGGCGTGGCTGTCAGGGAGGCCATTAGGGGCTCCAAGCCCTATTCCAGGCCTGGGCCTAAGCAGGGTTCATAGTCTGATAAGGATGCCTTGCGCTGTCAGAAGGCCCTTGAAAAACACTTTTCCAAGGCCCAACAGCAGACCCAAGCCTCTCAACTGGTGTCTCCTGAGGAGCCCTCCTTGGGAGTTCCCCCCCCGCTCAATCCCATCCTATTTCCGACAGTGATGAGGAAAGCCAGGAATTTTCCCCCATGACTTCTTTGGCCATGGGAGTTTCCCCGGGTGTGTCCTTGGTGCACCAGGCCGACCTGTTTGCATGTCCTTCGGAGGAGGAGGGGCCAGTTTTAGGGCCCCTGAATCCGCAGGATCCGCCCTCCAGACCAGACCCCAGGGTGCGCCCTGTTGAGGATCGGGGACCCGATCTCTTAGCAGAAATGCAGGAGGTCATTAACAGGGCCATTTCTCAAGGTATTGAGGCAGGCATGCAGCAGAGAGGTAAACGCTCTTGTAAGACCCAACACTTACAGCCCCCTTTAACTCCCGGGGCACCTTCGATCTCCCAGGAGCCTCAGTCTCCCCATTCTTCCATGGCTTCTGATGATTCATAATGGGAGGAGGAGGGGGATCTGTTACCCAGGCAGGAGGCCGAGTTCTTTGGGGACGAGGGAGGTACCTCCGAGAAGCCTGTTTTTTTCTGGCCTCTTTAAGCTGGCCAATTTCAAGACCATCTTGGATAAGGCTAAGATAGCGACCCGCATGGGATCCAAGCCCCCTGTTCAGGCGCCCACCGAACCGGATGATCTTTCCGGGGACCTCTTTGAGGAGCCTGTCTCGGCTCAGGAGATAGTGCCTATCCCCAAGACGTTTCTTAATATGGTTCAGAAGCAATGGGCGTAGCCTGCCACCATGGCTACCTCCAGTAGCAATGATAAGAAGTTGTATACGGTAGATGATAGTCTGGAGGACTTGCTCAAGCTCCCCCCCCCCAATCGATCCTCCTGTGGCGGCCCTTACTTCAACCTCCGTTCTCCCGCCTGATTTATTGGAAGGTCTCAATGTGGAGGACAAGAAATCTGAGACCGCCTGTCATAAAACGCACCAGGCGGCTGCTTGGGCAATTAAGGCTTCGGCTTCCTTTCTCTCCAGAGCTGCCCTCCTCTGGTTGAGGCAGTTGTTAACTAGGATTCTGGCCAGGGATACCAAGTTAAGGCATGATATTAATAAGATCATGGCAGCCACGGAGTATACTGCCGATGCCACCCTGAGCGTGGCTTCGCGGGCTCTGGCATCTAATGTTGTTACAGGCGACTTTTGTGGCTTCAGCACTGGAATGTTGACATGCGCTCCAAATGGAAGCTGCCGCTTTTAAGGGGGATAAGCTCTTCGGGGAGGTCCTTGATCTAGTAGAGGTCCTAGTAGAGAACAAGGACAAGAAAAAGGTAATGCCATCTGTCTCTAAGAAGTCTGATAGGAAGGGTCCTTATTCCTACAGGAGGCAGCCTTTTCGGAATGCAAAGCCATCTACTAGCTCCGCTCCGACCCATCGTACGTACTCCCAGCAGGCGGACCGGTCCCAGGACCGCCAGTCCTTTCGTGACAGCGGTACTACTCCAAACGTTCCTTTCGGGGGGGTCTGGTTCCCACCCCTTCAGGAGATACAAATGACTATGTCAGCTCAGCTCCCATAGGGGGGCGCCTCCAGTTGTACAGCGCCCAGTGGGAGGAGACCTCTTCGGATCAGTGGGTCCTGCAAACAATCAGACTAGGACTCACCCTGGAATTCCTCTCCCCACCACCACCACTTCATCAGGTGCCCGGTTCCGTCGTGCCCAGTAAAAAGGGCTCTTATGGAACAGGAGATCAGGCATCTCAGGGAAATCAGGGTCATAGAGCCGGTTCCACCAGGCCAGGAAGGGACAGGGTTTTACTCAATCCTGTTCCTGGTTCCCCAAAGTTCAGGGGGGTGGAGGTGAATCTTGGATCTAAAAAGGCTAAATTATCACATCACTTACCAGAGGTTCAAGATGCAGTCCCTGCAGTCCATTCTGGGATGCATCAGGCCGGGAGACATCTTGACCTCCATAGATCTCAAAGAGGCCTACCTCCATGTTCCTATTCACAAAGCCCACCATCGTTACCTCAGATTTGCTTACGCCGGCTGCCATTACCAGTATCGGGCCCTGCCATTCGGCCTCTCCTCGGTGCCAAGGACATTTACAAAGATACTCGCGGCTGTGGTGGCCTTCCTCAGATCCCGTCCTGTTTGACTCCACTGCTACCTAGACGATGTCCTCATTCAATCGTCATCAGCCCACAGGCGCTTCTGGATCTGGAACACACCATCCAGGTGCTTCAAGCTCACGGCTTCTCCATAAACATGGAGAAGAGTCATCTGCAGCCAACAACCAGGCTACAACATCTGGGTGCAGTCATCGACACCATCAATGCTTGCCAGGTCTTCCTGTCACCGGAGCTTATGGTGAGCCTCAGGGAGAAGTTCGCACAGGTGCAGAAGCTTCTGCAGGCCAAGGTCGTGCAGCTTTCGCAGCTCCTCGGCAAGATGATTTCTTGCCTGTCCATCATCCCTTGGGCAAGGCTCCATTCCCGCCCGCTTCAATGGCTCCTGCTCCCTTACCAGAGGGCCAATGAGAGCAGCTCGACGAGGCTTGTCCTGGTCTCTGCAGAGGTACGTTGGTCGCTCAAGTGGTGGATTTCTCCGGCTCTGTCGAAGGGCTCCCCGTTCAAGGAGCCGACACGTCTCACCATCACAATGGACGCCAGCTTGTTCGGTTGAGGGGCCCATTTCCAGAACCAGCTGGCTCAGGGCAGGTGATCCTCAACAGAGGCCGCTCACAGCATCAATTGGTTGGAGCTGAGGGCGGTCAGGATGGCCCTGCTTCACTTCCAGATCTACATCCGGGGTCGTCACGTAAGAGTATTGACGGACAACGTCGCGGCGAAGGCCCATATCAACCGCCAGGTAGGCATGCGCTCCAGATCGTTGATGTTGGAGGCTGACTTGCTGGGTCAGTGGGCGGAGAGGCACCTCCTCTCCGTCCAAGCGGAGCACATTTCCGGCATGACCAACACCCAGGTGGACTGGTTGAGCAGGGCCATGATCCTGCTGTCTAAACCAGTGCCTAGTCACGGCACATTCTACAAGGAGCGCTGCCACCACGGCGGCCTGGGCGACCAGGGCTCCCATTGAGGAAATTTGCAGGGCGGCCACTTGGACTTCGTTTTCTCCGTTTGTATGAAACTATAAGTTGGACAAGTTTTCTTCAGTGGAAGGGGATTTTGGGAGGCCTGTGCTTCAGGGCATTCATACCAATGGAGAGACCCTGACTGCTGCAGCTTCCGCCCTAATGACATTTAGCTTGGGTATGTCCCTTGCTTGGACTCTCCTGAGCAGCGCTCTGGAAAAGGATCATTGACTTAACTGGAGGGTCGTTTTCAGGGCACTGCGAAGGAGAATCCACCCCACCCTGGGGGTCTGGCTCCGCTGTTCTCAGTTCTAAGTTGATAGTTTTCTTGGACTTGTTATTTTTTTGAGAATATTTGGATTCATGGTTGGACTTCTCAGCGCGTAACAGTTCCACGTCTTCATTGAAAAAATCTGAAGCTAATCAGCACCAGAGGCGTGGATTAAAGTTTCGCAGCGCCCTGAAAACGACCCTTCAGGTAAGTCAATGGTCCTTCTCCCTTGCTTAACGGCGCAGATCTGCAGGCATCCGGCCCTCCTCAGCCGGTGCCATTGTGTTCCAGCTCCACCTGCCTGAAAGCCTCAAGTTCTCTAGTGGCCTGACTCCTGCAAAGCCCCAGCTCTCTGCTCACCATCGGAGATCCTTTCTGGCCTCACCTACAGATTACCTCAGCCATGTAATGGAGCAGCAGGTGGAACAACAAGCTGGTCCCACCACTTCCAAACGCAGCAGGCCCAATCCTGCTGCCAAAGGTGACGGGGTGGGGTGTCCAACCAAGGGGAAGCGCCCCAGAGTCAGCAAGGCCTCTAAGGCAGATGAGAAACTTGCTGAAAGACGCCAAAAGGCACTTGAGAAACAATTTCAGAAGGCCCAGGCTGCTCAGCAGCACCAACAGGCAGGCCCCAATTCCGGGGATGTTGAGGCAGGGCCTTCCCTTCCCACTTCCCAGCCAGGGGTCTCCTCTCCTTGCCTGCTGAGGAGGATTTTGGGTTCTCTCCCAATCCTTCTAGGGCCTCCATGGGGTCCCCCTGCCACTCTCTGGTTGAAGATTCCCTTGATGATGGTGACTCCCTTGCTGGGGAGAAATCCTTAGCTCCCTCTGAAGCTGAGCTAGTTCTGCCTCAGGCCCAGGAGTCCCAGTTGTCCAAATCCATGCAGGATGTGGTGGCATGGGCAATCTCTCAGGGTATTTCGGATGGGATCCAGCAGTTGGCCTCTAAATTACCCTTTGCCACTGCTATCACCTCTTCTGCTTAGGTTTAGGTTTAGGTTTTATTGGGATTTATATGCCGCCCTTTTCCCTGAGGGGACTCAGGGCGGCTTACAACCACAGGGGAGGGGAAGTGCAAGGTCAAAACAAACACTTTGTGAACAAAAGAAAAATAATAAAACACAACTTTCATTCAGCAATCAAACACTCGGGCGGGTAATTGGAAGCCTATCCCCAGGCCTGCTGGGAGAGCCAGATCTTGAGGGCTGCGCGGAAGGTCTGGATCGTGGTGAGGGTGCGGATCTCCATGGGGAGCTCGTTCCATAGGGTCGGGGCAGCAACAGAAAAGGCTCTCCTCCGTGTGGTCGCCAGTCGACATTGACTGGCAGATGGAATTCGGAGGAGGCCCAGTCTGTGCGATCTGATTGGTCGATTTAGGGAGGTAATCGGCAGAAGGCGGTCTCTCAAGTACCCAGATCCACTACCATGGAGTGCTTTAAAGATGGTCATCATTATCCTGAAGCGCACCCGGAGACCAACAGGCAGCCAGTGCAGCTCGCGGAGGACAGGTGTAACGTGGGCGAACCGAGGTGCGCCCACTATCACTCGCGCGGCTGCATTTTGGACTAGCTGTAGTCGCCGGATGCACTTCAGGGGCAACCCCATGTAGAGCCCATTGCAGTATTCCAGTCTAGAGATCACAAGGGCTCGAGTGACTGTTGTGAGGGCCCCCCGATCTAGGCCCCCCGATCTAGGATCTGCTCCCAGGGATTCTGGCACTTCCAACAAGACTCGTGCCACTCGATCTCAAGAGCCCCTGGTTAGGGAGGCTTCCCCGGCCCCCTGGGATCAGCGAGGTATCCGGACCTCTCAGAGGATGAGGCTTCCGCCCCTGAAGCGCCTGCCTCTTCGGGTCTCTTCAACCCCTCCATGTTTAAGGCTATCCTAACCAAGGCTAGGGCAACAGCACCCCAGATGGGTCTGCCGGCTCCAGCAGAGAAGGTTCTTTCAGCTCAGGGTACCAAGGAAACCATTGGGCCCCAGGACCCAGGTGCGGGACTGTTTAAGGAGGCTTCCCCTCCTCTGGATCTGGTCCCAGCTCCTCAGCTGTTTTTGGACGCCATTCAGCATCAATGGGCCCAGCCGGGCTCCATGGCCAATCCTAGTGGTATGGACAAGAAGCTCTATTCCATGGAGGGCCCTTGGAGGAGTTGCTTAAGCTTCCCCAGGTAGATGACCCCATTGTCTCCCTCATGTCTAATTCTGCCCTTCCATCTGATTTACTGGAGGGCTTAAAGGCAGAGGACAAGAGGTCAGAGTCAGTCTCCCATAAGACCCACCAGGCCACGGCATGGGCCATGAAGGCTTCGGCATCTTTCTCATATCACAAGTTTTATTGAGGTGTTTTTATTTCTTTATTAGTAAGATTAAAGCATGTCTATATCTTGCAGTAAATATTGGTTTGCTGTATATGTTGTTTATAATCCTTCATTTGTTAAAAGTTGATTTTAGTAAGGAATTTCCTGGCACCGTTTTCAGGGAAGCTTTTCTTTGTTGGAGCAAAAAATCACCTTCCCAGCCTGATGAAACTGCCTCTTCATAACATAACTCTCTTACATTGAAAATTGATTACAATGAGTTTAATTTAGAAACCAGTTATATCAGTGGGTCTCAACCTTCCCAATGCCGCGACCTTTTAATACAGTTCCTCATGTTGTGGTGACCCCCAACCATAAAATTATTTTCGTTGCTACTTAATAACTGTAATTTTGCAATTTTCCGATGGTCTTAGGTGACACCTGTGAAAGGTCGTTCGACCCCCAAAGGGGTCGCGACCCACAGGTTGAGAACCGCTAGGTTATATGCTTAGGAAGGTTGGACACAAGATTCTCTTCCATATAAAGTATGTTGCAATCATTTTTGGATCTCATAAATGAGATTGGAAGGAAATCATTTCAGAAATTGAAATGACAATTCTGTAAAGAGGCTGTAACTCTGTTTGCTTTTGTTTTCTCATCCTCATTCCTTTGGTATATTTTAAACATTAATATTCTCCCACTGTTTCTTTTGTCCAGTAAAGCTTGTCTTTTAAACTCACACTTCTAATCTGCATCTGTTAGGATATATGTGTGTGTGTGTGTGTGTGTGTGTGTGTGTGTGTGTGTGTGTGAGTGAGATTTTTTTTTACAACCCCCGGTATGCCCAAATATGGGAGGAAGATCACTACTTCCATTCTCTGTCCTTCGGCTCGTCACAAGAGACCATCCAGGCAGAAACCCAATATTTTTACTGTTGCCTTTTTGTTACATTTTTGTTGTATTTGTGCTGATAAATAAAAAAAGGGAGACTAGTATAGATCTATTTCAAGCTATTTAGCTCTCATCAACTAGCCAAATCCCAGTAAGGGTATGGCTAGCTGATGAGAGCTAAATAGCTTGAAATAGATCTATACTAGTCTCCCTTTATTTATTTATCAGCACAAATACAACAAGTGTATGTATATGCATATGCATATGTATATTATATATATTCCATATATACATGGAATCCTAAAAAGGGATGGATCTAAATCATTAATGTGTTTAATGATTATTTTTTTCTGCTACTATTTTCAGAAAGTGACATTTCAACAGAAGTTTTGTCACATTAGAAGAGAGTAGTCTTAGCTGCCTGGCTTGTTTCTTCTAATTTTGATGGGGTCTAATTTTTCAAATATAGATAAGAGCCTCCATTCAATTTGTTGGTCTCCAATGCTGGAGGCATGACATACATAAGAGTGCTTGTAATTATCTCATAGATTTCTGTCTCATTGTAGAGAGCATAACTGATAGACAAGCTCTTTTACAAGAACACAAGAGATGCCCTTTGTCTTCCTTTTCCAAGCCATGACGCTTGAGAAGTCAAGAGAATATATCAAGTCATGGATACTTGCATCTCAAGCAAGCTCAGGTCTCGTCTTATCAGAGGACTCTGGTTCTCTGGTGTCTTCACAAATGGGATACACTTTTGACCGATAAAACAATGCTGCCATTGTCCAAACCTAACACAATCAGACTTTTAGCAGCCTTAAATTTTTTATGTCAAGCTGTCAAAAATAGTGATCTCTGTGGAATTAAAATACCCTGAAAACCCAATACTAGTCAATCCATAAATTATGCAGTTGGGGGCCTGATATCTGTTTGGATATCAGATATTCTTTAAGATAAAAAAGTGTAAATGGGTTTCTTCAGGATCGTCAGAAGGGATACCCCTTTACCAAGTGTTCCTTTATAGATGCTTCTATAGCATGTCCTAGTTTCAGAGGTATTAACATGTTGCAGTTGACCCACTGAGTAGAACCGATATAGCAAGATCTTCCTGTACAGAGCCTATAAAGCATCTGCTTTTATTATCAGGAAAGCTCTAGTCACATCTGTGTTTATGAGAACTTGATTTTTTTAGTCAAATCAGTGCCTGCAGTTAATCCCAGAGTATTTGGTTGACAGGCAGGAAATCAATAACTTAGCAAAATGTGGCACTTCAGCAGCTTATTCTGTGAATATTAGTCTCAGTAGTGTTCACTTATTAATTTGAGCCATGGCATATCAAATAACTGTGTATGGGATAGGCAGAGTTGGGGAGGGAATGCAGGGGTCTCTGGGGGTGGGTAGGTGGGAGAAAAGAAAGATCCAACGTGTGTGTTTGTGTGTGTGTGAGAGAGAGAGAGAGAGAAGGGGGGGAGACTGCGTCAATCTAGACTGGGAAAGCTGGCTGCAAGATGAAGTTGGGTAAGCTGGTTTTTGGGCTGTTTTGGGGCTGATTTCAGGCCGTATTTTGGCCCTGAAAATGCCCCCAAACCAGCCTGTTTTGGGGCTGTTTTTCAGGCCATTTTTGCCCCAAAAAACTACCTGAAAAATGGTCTGGTTTTTGGGCTGATTTTTGCTGGGAAAATGGCCTGTATTTTGGGTGCTTTTGGGACCATTTTCAAGCCATTTGGGGGCCTATTTTGGCCAGGAAAATGCCCCCCAAAATGGCCTGAAATTGACATGGAAAATGGCCCCAAAACTGGGTAGGGGCGGGGCCAACCGGTCTGTTTTTCTGGTTCTTTGAACCGTGCAGAATTGGAACAACTGGTTCGGATGAACCAGTCCGAACTGGCAACATCCCACCTCTGACTTGTTCTGTACCGGATCCTATAATTTTAAGGTGGGTCTAGACCTCATTGTAAACTTAGCCGCTTTAGAATATGTGAAGGATCATTGTTTCAGTTTGTTTACTACAGAAAGCAATAGCAACTGTGCTAAAATTATTGCACTTCTTTACTGGCTTTTGATGTAAGTTAATAGCAGACATGAGGGTTCTAAATACCACTCCAAGATGATTATAATAGACTGTTTTCAAACTCATAATTTTTCCTTCCCCAAATCCAGAAACATTCCATAGTGCTAAAGGATATAAATTTTTTTTCAGTACAGGAACTATATCATCAATACTATCTACAATATTTCAGGTTAATTCGCTATTCCTTATTGTGAACTGAGGGGCTAGTAGAATATGTCTAATACTAGATTAGAATATGATAGTCTGCCAGAAACAACTTCTTGTTTTGTTTCTATTTGTTCTTGCCTTTCAGAACAAGTAAGAGAACAATTTGCATCATAAAATCATAACTCAATAAAACAAAAATGTAGGTAACTTATGAAATAAATATCATGCTCTTAATTGTATCACTATCTAAAAGATTTTCTAATATCCATCCAAAAGCCATGAGATTTTCTAATATCCATCCAAAAGCCATGAGGGGATAGGGCAGTCTGATTTCCTTGAGATTTTATTCCAAACCACTGTGCTGCCATTGAAAATCAGGAATTGTGCTTCAGAGGGCAGGTGCCTTGACAGAAAAGGCTCTCTTCCTAGGCCCTGCTGAATGTAACTCGGTACTGGATGGTATTCAGAGCATGCTTCTCCTGCTGGATCTAACAGGATGGATATATAAAACCGAGACGAGCTTGCAAGCCATGAAGGGTTTATAGGCAACTACACACATTTTTTAATTGAACCTGGAAGCACGCTGGCAACCATGCATCTTGTGGCACAGAAGTGTTAAGATGGACTAAAGGAAAAGTACTCATAGTTTTCCTCATCACTGCCTTTTGTACCGGCTGAATCTTCTGATTGGTCTTTAAGGGTAGCCCCATATAGAATGCACTGTTGTAATTCAATTTGGAGGTGACCAAATGAACCTAAATGAATCTTTCTGCTTGTGGTCGTTTAGAAACAGGTGCAGTTGATAGCTATGAGAAAGTGATACAAGGACCTCCTAGCTGTGGCTGCCATCCGCTCTTTGAAATTGTGCAGAAGTTCCATCTGCTGTATTACACTCTCATTCAAAATAAAAGATAGAATGTCCCTATAGCAGTGATGACTAACCAAAATCGTGTGTGTGACAGCTCCTCCACGCATACGCACCCCCCCCCATACTCCATTTTGGCCATAGCAGGCGTCCCTGAAGCCTCCTGGGACCAAAGATGGGCTGTGGGGCGCTATTGCACACCCCTTGCGCCCCATTTTGGGTGTAGCAGGCCTCCCTGAAGCCTCCTGAAACAAAAAATAGGTCATGGGGGAGCACCGCACCCCCCATGCATGTGTGTGCGACCCCCCCTTGCCTATGTGCATGCAACCCCTCCCACACTTGCACACACGTCTCCCACATGCATGGCAGAGACTTGAAAATCAGCTGGGAGGCACATGCGCAGTGGAGCTAAGCTGGGCAACGGCTTGCGCGCCTGCAGAGAGGGCTTCACATGCACCTGTGGCACGCATGCCACAGGTTAGCCATCACAGTCCTGTAGCAACTTACTCTTGAAGCTTGTTTCCCATCAAGACTACCACAGCCTCCAGATATAAACTAGTGTGCAGTTTGGTGACAGCCAGATTGGGGATCATGATATTGATTCTCACCTAAAGAAAATTTGTAACTATAAACTGGACAGTTGGACAACAAGCCACTCTCACAATAAGAGAGGACAGAATGTTAGGTAAGAATGCTTTTCCTCCCTTATCCACATGCTATTGGCCCAAGCATAAACATGTATCCATGCTCAGATTTTCTTCTGGTTTTCTCCATCAGGTGTTTTTATGGTGCTTTTTCCTAAACATCTCTGTGAACATGGCACGAAATTGGACTGGGTGCTTAGGCCAGTCATGTCCAATGTTCAGCTTGTCTCCTGTTGCATGCTGATAGCTCTTAATACTAGTAGCTCAGCTTTCAAATATGGCCTTTTTTTAGCTGACATTTCCAGACTGGTTGAGTACTGTGCCATCCCTTTTTATATTCAACAACAGGTTTAGAAGGACTTTTTTTACTCTTAAAGATCAGGTTAGGTTAGGTTATTTTTATACAGAAGCAAAGTCTTAGTAGATTTTTGTGCTGTTTGCAAAAAGGCTTTCCTTACTGCAGCATAATGCAACAATTCATTTCCCCCTTTAAAACATAAAACTTGACATTAAAACATAAATGCAGATTTTATAATTAGATGTCTCTTCTATACTTTTCCCAAAACTTTAGTTCATCTCACAAATTTATAATCAAGGACCAGCAGGCTAAGACTTCACCACAATGCTGAACTGAAAGCTGCCATTTACAGTACTTGTGTGTGACATTGTGATGTCCATGCAAAGTTTACTTCTTTTGTGTTATGACGTGTATGCCCTCCTGTGGATACCTATCAGTAATTGTTGTAATAAAATGTTTCCAGTTATATCATAAAAAAATTTTAGGCAGCAGATGATTAGCAATATTTTGACTTAAAAGTGATTTAGGTAAAGCTGAGAAGAACTTTGTTGTACCCCATTCATATAAAATAAAAGGGGGACTGAGGTCTCAGGTTTTTAAAACTACCATAATTCAATGTATGCTTATCACAAGATGTATCAATATATTCAAATTAACAGACTTGAAATAGAGGCAAATCCCTACTTAATTTGTTTGCACTATATAGTGCCTTTGAGCCCTTCTGGACTCCTAGCAACTGCTGAGCAACCCCTTGTAGTATTCTTGGAAAGAGATTTGGAAGTGGTTTGCCATTGCCTTCTTTCTAGGGCTAAGAGAAGGACTAACCCATCAGTTCGTGCCTGAGTAGGACTCAAACAACTCCTAATTGTTGCCAAGAAAAGTGCAGAGACTTCTCCAGGCAGTCACCAGGAATCAAGAATGACTTATAGGCACCAAAAAAACCAAACCCTAATCTCACAATCATAACAAGATCAGTAGGTCTGTGTGTGCTTGTTTGTGTTCAAATTTAACTCTGAAAAGCATAAACATTGGGCAAGTTTTTTCAAAAAGAAAACAATCATCTCAGTCATTTAGAACTGCCTTCTTTTCTCCTCCACTGCACTCTATTTTTGGAATGTCTGAAAACACGAAATAAACTGAATGAAAACATCGTGGTGTGTGATTATCAGTAGCTACAAATGCTAACTAAAGAAGTGACCTCATTTCTCTAATGGATGAATTTTCAGGTCTGCTGGTTTGAGCTAAAAACCACGATACTTATGAATAAGTAATTTCTTCTGTTTGGCAGTTTCCAATTAAATTGTTCCATTTTCAACATTTCTCAGGCATTCTAAAACCGTGGAGTGACAGGACACATGCTCTGGCTCTACTGTTCTCCTGCTCCCTACAGCACTTCAGTTTCTTGATCAAGGAAAAAGTTTGCATTTGGCTGGATGTAATTACAGGCATTATTTTAGCTGAGTACCATAATGGCAACCTTCCTGATATGGAACAAAATTTCAATTGTATATACCCCTCTCTGGTAGAAATACAAGTCCAGTTTTCTTCCACATACTATTTTTGCTTACAAGGGCATATCTTGATATAACATTCCTTAAATATTAACTTGGGGAGCCAGTTTGGTATAGTGATTAAGGTGGTGACCTAGAAACCAGGACATTCTGAATTCTACTCCCTTCTTAGGAATGAAAGCCAACTGGGTGACCGTCGGCCGGTCTCTTTCACCCAGCTCAACTTATAAGGTTGCTGTAGGGAAAATAGGAAGAGGAAGGAGCATTAGTTATGTTTCCTGGCTTAAATTACTTCTAGAGTAATAAAAGTAGGGTAAAAATTAATTAATTTTTTTTTTTTAGTAAGTAATCATGGACCTGGTTGACAAAATGGAAAACTGCTTTCTATTCTTTAGAGGTATTGTACCCTTAGGCCAGTGATGGGCAACCTTTTTGGCGTGGTGTGTCAAAAATCGGCAAAAAATCGAGCATAACTCGCGTTGTGTGTCACTTCGACAAAAACATAATTTTGCGCAATTTATAGTTTAAACTACAAAAATATATAATTGCAATATAATTGTATTTAATAAACCAAAAACAAATTATTTAACATAGCTGCTTAGTAACTTCTTTGTTCATCAGTCGATTTCGTATGTTGCCCTTGATATTATTATCAGTATCACTTACCAACGGTCCTGCTTAGCAACCAAAATGTTGGCTCAGAAACTCTGGCATTGAAGCGTGCAAGTCTTAAAGCTGTCAAGTTACAAGACACTTGCACTCCTAACCCTTTAGGGAAAAAAAAACCCAGGGGTCTTCAAACCTGACAGCTTTAAGCCTTGTGGACTTCAACTCTTCAACTAAAAGAGAGACTGATAAATATTAAAAAAAATAAAACCAAAAAGCAGCTACTGCAGTGGCTTAGAATTTTACTCAATTACTGTTGAGCCCATGGAAAGTTCTGCAGCCCCAGGAGCAAAGGAAGGGGGACGGAGAGAGAGAGGGTGGCTGTTTGGGGTGCTTGAAACCACCTGGCCCTCCCCAAAGGAAACCCTCATTTGCAGGATGAGCCTCGACTGGCTCTGCCCAGCGGGGTTACCCCAAGCGCCATTGGGCAGCGAGGGATGCTTATCCTTTTTCCTTCGGCTGCTTCAGCTGGGACTTCAGACACCCCAAGGGAGGGACTTTATCGGGCCTCCCCCTCCCCACCCTTTGAATGAAGGTGTGATATGGCTCCTCCATCCCTGCTCTTTAACCCAGCCAGAATTACAGGAGGGCTGCCCCCGTTCTGCTTTCCGGGGTGGATCTTAGCCGAGGGACACCAAGACCCCAGAATGGGTGGGGGGTGGGGGAAGAGCTTCTTGACGGAGGCCACGATCGACTTTTGGAAGTTGTGTTTTCGTAAAATAAGATTAACCTTTGGATGTGTTTGTTCCGCTCGGCCAGCGGCGTTTTCTCCCACTTAATCCCGGCGGATCCTGATATCTGAGCTGGAAAACTGCAACCCCCCGGAAATGATGACGCCCCGCTGAGTAGCTGGGACTTGCAGAAAAAGGCTGCAGAGAGAGAAGCGTTCGATCCGTAATCCGTCTGTGGGGGGCGCTGGGGACAGGCCGGGCCCCTTCTTCCCACCTCTATCCCCCCCCACTCTTGAGGGACAAGCCCTTTCCCCTGTCCCAACGGTGGAATTTGAGGCTACCTCTGCTTTCCCTCTCCCTCCCTCAGTTGTGCGGCAGCGGCAGCTCTCAGCCTGGGCGGCAGCGTCACGCAGGCTGTGGAAGGAGGGGGAGGAGGAGGAGGAGGGAACCAACCAAAGAGAGGCTTTTACCGAGTCTGCGCCCCACAGCCAGGACCGTCCTGGCGCCTCAAGCCGCGTTTCTTCCTGCAAAGCCCTTCTGGCGTCAAGCGGAACTCTCGGGTTGCCCGAAGGGCTTTGCAGGAAGAAACGCGGCTTGAGGCGCAAGGACGATCCTGGCTGTGGGGCGCAGACCCGGTAAAAGCCTCTCTTTGGTTGGTTCCCTCCTCCTCCTCCTCCTCCTCCTCCTCCTTCCACAGCCTGTGTGACGCTGCCGCCCAGGCTGAGAGCTGCCGCTGAAACAAGTTTGGGGAGCATGTGCGTGTCACCCGAAATGGCTACGCGTGTCAGCACTGACACGCGTGTCATAGGTTCGCCATCACTGCCTTAGGCCTAAACCTGGTGTTTGTGATGAAAACCTGTGTGATAATAAAATCTGTTGTTGTTAACACAAAAGTTTTGGTAGAATTGTCCACAGATTCTCATTCGTCCAAGTCATCATTGTCCCAAGAGGCAACTGGACTTTCTGGTTTTTCTTTTTTTAAAAAAATATATTTTTATTATTTTTACATTTAAAACAATGCAATACCGCGAAGTTGAAGTGACCATACATTCACATATATACACTATATACATATAGTTTCAACCATTAACAATTAGCCTACTTAATACATTGTCTATCCTTCTGTCCAATCACAATATATACTTTTTGTTCCAGTCTTGTCACCTTGTCTTATACCAATCATAAAATCTGTTCCAGACTTCAAAATATTCTGATTCCCCTTTATTTTTAAGTTCAAGAGTGAGCCTATCTGCTTCCGCACAGGCCAACACTTTTCTGATTATATCTAGCTCTGATGGTGTATTTTCTTTTTTCCAATATTGTGCATAAGTTATGCGCGCCACAGTTAGTATATGTATAATTAAATAAAGTGTATCTTTCTTAAACCCTTCCGGTATTATACCTAGGAGAAAAATTTCTGGTTTAAACATAATTTGGTCTCCCACCATTTGTTCTAACCATGATTGAATCATTTTCCAATATTTTTTTTGCCTCATTGCACGTCCACCATATTTTGAAATGCCTTCAAAGAAAATCCAGAAAGTCCCAATTGTCTCTTGAAAAAGCATCTTTGGGAAGTTTTGGTAGAATTGTATAGTTTGAATTTGATATGGAAATCAAGTTTCCATGTCTTCTTATGTCTATGGCGCATGCTGATCCACCAAGGCTGCCAGACATCTGAGGACAGAAGAACAACATAGCACAAGAAAAACAAGCACTCCGCAAAGCCAGAGCTGCAAATGCTGCAATAATGGTGCCTACACATGTCTGCCCGACATGTGGCAGAACATTTCATGCCCATATAGGCCTTACCAGCCACTTGTGGACACATCATGGACAGTCCACAACCTGTTAGATGTCAAGGTCCTCTTTGAACACAATGGACAAATATCAGCATCATGGTCCATGTAGGATTTTAGCTCTCAGGGAACTAAAACCAAATAGATTTCAGGAATAAAACCAGCTTATCACTTACTATATCCTAGGAAGAAGATTTGTAGCTGAGAGTTGAACTGTGGAGTCTCTGGTGTTCTGTAAGCTTGATTGTTTTTTGTTTTTTTGAAGACGTTTCATCTAGTTTGATAATGAAAAATCTGCAAGAAAACAACCAAGCTCAAAGAACAATAGATACACAAGCAGTTTCGGCAAAGAATATTTATTTTAAAAATAACATAAAATAGAAAATTGTCTGCAAAAGGAAATTAAATTTTTGTAATGAGCTAAAAGAATTGGATCTTTTCTGTGTTAAATTCAAGAGCAAATAAGTTGAATAAGCTTATTTTTTTTAATTCTAATTTTTATTAGAATTAAAATTCTAATAAAGTGCGCTAATGGAAAATATGCAATAGATCCATGCAATATTTCTAATATGATTGAAAAGAGAGGCTTCAGAATGTGCAAAAATACAAATGCAGAAAATATTGTTATCCTATTAAAGCAGATACATTTGTGTCTGACATAACGGGGATGACATGGAAGTCACTACAGGAACTTTACAGTCCTGGGAAAAGACAAGGTTACTTTAATGAGGCAGGTTATTTTTTTCCCTTGAAAGTCAGCAAAAAGCAGAGAGACATTTTATATTGCTGTTCTTAAATATTGACCAAATAAATATTGACCAAAGGGAAGCTGCCAGCTTGGTGCAATTTTATATAACACATTAGAAATGTTAACTGAAGCATATGCTGCAGTTTAAATTTGGTGCCAGGTGTATGCCAGGGTGGTGAATGGAGCACGAGAATGCTGTATTATCAAGGGAGCAGGAAAAAGTTGTTTCAGGTTACGTAGGAGAATGTTGCTTGTTTTTTAAAGAGAGGACTTTTGTTTGTTTTAAAGTATTTTTGAGTTCCTGATGTATCTCACACCCTTTCTCCGGTCTCTAGCATACCTGTATTCAAGACTGCTTATTAACTTGCATTACTCACTCTTGGCTTACATTCATGGGCTGAAACCACACATTGGATGCAAGGGAAAAAAAGGATTGCTGGCTTTTGCCAATTTTAAGTTTGTACTAAACATTTTAAGGGTTGGTTGTCCTTTCAGATGAAATCATGTGAAAAAAATTGTCAGCTTTCCTTTGTTACAGATGTCTTTTTCTGATTATAGCAGTTTAAGATAGGAGCTGCAAATAATAATCTCATTGCATAATTAAGAATATACGATAGGATTATGTGCATAAAATAATCGGTGCACTGTGTAACTAATCGGGCATGCAACCAGCTTTTCTTTTGCAAAGGAACTATATTATTGTTGTTGCCTCAAAAGTAAGCTAACTTGAGGTTTCCTGTAAGTAGGCCTGTGTAGGAAAGGACTTGTATGTTCTTTGGAGTGGCTGTGGGTTTAACTTTTTATCAGATACATTTTACAGTTAGACAGAAGAGCAGGTGTTGGCATTGAAATATATATATATTTGAAAAGAGTGCCTAGCATCTGCATTTTCAGAAAAAGCAATGTAAACAAGGTATGCTATTTTGCATGGTTTAGCTGACTTATTTGACATTATTGTAAAATAGCTTATTTATTTGGGAGAAATTAAAAAAATTATGATGGATAAAGATAATAAAAGTGTCTTCTCCCAAGTGTTGGGATAGATGGCGGGTCATGCATGTTTGATTGTCTTTTAAATGATTGCCTGGGCAATTTTTCTTTTTCTGTTTTCTTGTATGATATAATTGTTTATACCACCCAGAGTATTTGTGGAGTTGGGTGGCCTTGAGCATTTATAAGAGAAAAAGTAAATAAGAGAAAATATAACACTGTTCTAAGTTTTATAATTGGAAGTACATTCCTTTTTATGCAATTTCAACAACAGTTTGGATTTGGGAGGGGGAGGGGTTCAAGGTTCATTTTATTTATATGCCGCCCTATTCCCTGCGGGACTCAGGGCGGCGCAGAAACCCAAGGGAGGGAAAGGGAAACACAAAGAACTACAACAAAAAAGTACAAGGGAATTTAAAACAACCAACAGCCACACGATTCAAGAGGGGAAGGGAACTCATCGACCCCAGGCCTGCCGCCACAGCCAGGTTTTAATGACTTTTCGGAAGGCCTGGAGAGAGGTGAGGGTCCGAATCTCTGCGGGGAGCTCGTTCCAAAGGGCCGGAGCCGCCACAGAGAAGGCCCTCCCCCGGGTAATAGCCAGATGACATTGGCCGGTAGACGGAACCCAGAGGAGGCCTAATCTGTGTGATCTAATGGGTCTTTGGGAGGTAATTGGCAGCATGCGGTCTCTCAAGAGGATTTGGAGACAATATAGGAATGCATACCAAGCTGTTAGCATCTCTTATATTTCTGTTCCTGGCATTATACAGTTATATTTTGTGTGAAAATAGAAAAGCACAGGAAAATACTCAGGATCTTGATATATTTCTGAGATTTATTTTCTTCCAATCAGATTTCAGTTTTAAAGAAACTTTGGTAATAAATTAATACCTGTAAATACAGCTGATTACAACAGGTCTCATAACCTGGCTTGTCAAAATGAGGACAACTTTCACTTGAGGTCAGTTTTTATGATTCAGGTTGGTTTTGCCTTACAGTGTCATAGTACAAGACTCTTATTTCAGAGATTAAACAACCATACATATGTTTTTCTGGAAATAAATATGGCACTGGAAACATTTGAGTATCTGTAAGCAATTTCTAAGCAACAATATACTCAGATCATTATCAGTATGGAACATCTTTGTGCTTTTGCATTAGTCTCATTGGTTCTCTGATTTAGTAAGATAAGTTTGATCCAAAATGGCATGGCTTCTAAGCTAATTCATACAATAACTTGCACAATCAACTTTGATTCCCCCCCCCCCCCCCCAAGCTAGTAGCCTGTTTGGCTGCCTATCAGAGTCAATACTAATGGCTTTCAACTGAGAGTTTTCTTGTGTCAAAACACATTTTAAAAAGTCAACTTCTAATATGCATATTGCAGGTTACTTACTTTTTAAATCAACAGTGCTTTGTTTAAGGGTTGCCCAGATGATAGTTTTAGATGCTTTTAATAATGATGACATGGCAGCTTTCATGCTACAGCTATATTTTCCAATCATGCAAAAGGCCAAATTTTCCTCTTTGCGGTAATTGAAATTAATCTAAACTAAATGGTAAAATAATCCACAGGTATAATCCCCCTGTGGCGAGTACACATTGTTCATTTTGTAACTGTAGTGTATCAACTTCGTTCTGAAAGTTGCCCGTGCTATCTCAAATGGGAGAAAAATATCTAAAAACTGGAACAATTGTTAAGAAGGAGTATTACAATTTGTTTGCTGTTGCACAAATAATTCCTTTATCTGAATGGGCTATTTTATTGGACACTATCAGGCAGAACCAATTAGTGTGTGTGTATGTGTGTGTGTTTGTGTGATTAGTGCGGGTGTTTTGTACCAGAATGGGATCTTCAATTCTGAAATTCATAAAGTAGTAAAGTTATAGAGAAATAGTTGATTTTGAAGGAAAATAATAATGGAATAATCTTTTAGGTAGAGAAGCATGGTTAGTTTGTTTTGAAATTACAGCATTTGAAAGTTATTGAATGCTTATTGTACATGTAAAATATTATTACAAAGTAGACAATAAAATTTAGCAAGAACATGAATTTATACAGTAGCAAAATAATACATTAGTTTTAGAGACGGGCTTGTTACAGTGAATAAAATCATGTCAAGTATGGTTATCTATTAGGTAGAAAGCTTATCTGTCTATCCACCCAGCAAGCAGAAAACCCGTGATAGGAGAGTTTAGAGGAATTAGAAACTATACTCGCTTTCTTATTTTTCACTTTACTTATGCTAAGCTTGTGTATTTTTTAGAAATTTGGAACTATGCAGCACCAGTACTTTAAGGAATCAATTCCTTAAAGTTAATTTGACTCTTACACAGCAGACCAGTTTTAAGGTGCTGCTGAAACATGTCAGTTCACAGAAAGTTAGTCCACAGTAATGAATAGCAAAAAGATGCTCACTTGAGATGGAAATTTTCCTTTTTCCAAATCACTCTGGAGCCTTCACAGCCTTTGTTTGTATCTTGCTTCAGGGGCTGGTGTTAATAACAATAAAAGGTGACATCTCTTTGACATCACTTTTTCTTCTTTTCTCTTAACATTCTTCTGTATCAGCCATTGTCATTAAAATCCCAAAAGAAATTAATAGTGTGTGTGGTACTGTTATGTACACAATGGTGTACAACTGTATGGAACTATAAAATATTTTGTAGTGCTTTTTCAATATTTCAAAGGAGTGAAGTCATTCTGAGAAATAAGGCTTTTTCCTCTTGTGAATATTATATTATGGTAAAAACCTGTGTAACAAAAACTTCTGTTTTTTAAAAAAATGGAGCATTGGCAAACTCCTGTGTGTTTCAAAATTCTGTTTAGAAATGGCACTAAAAGCTAATTAGATTATTAAAATTTATAGAAAACTCAGAGGTGGTATTCAGCTGGTTCTCTGGTTTGGTAGAAGTGGTAGCAGTGGCTGCGGGAGGCTCCTCACATCTGCCCCAATGTAGTGTGGTGCATGTGCGCAGAAAATGGTGCACATGCAGAGCGAGCACACGTGTACTCCCATTTGCGAACAGGTAGGGAAGGTATGTGAATCCCACTGCTGATCAAACTGGATATACTTTAAGACTGAATAGGAAAATTCAGTGTAGTTCCACATGTTCAGCGGCAATTATGTCTTCCTTCTCAGAAGATGTTGACAAAAGTCCTAAGTTTCTTGTTCAGGTTTTAACGATACAGTGTATGATTGCTTTGCATATATCTCTTTATCACCTTAAGATGTTAAAAAAATAAAGAATTTTTTAATTTTGTTTATCGTTTTAAAAGAAAAGTGCTATGGTAAAAACCATGTAATAACATGACAAAGAATTTGATTTGAGCAGCAGTAAAATTGGCACACAAGGTAGAATACGAAATACAAAGGATTTTATTACATATAACTTATGTCCATGTCTACCATGTTTTCCCAAAAATAAGACAGGGTTTTATTTTCTTTTGACCCACAAAATATGGCTTGGGCCTTATTATCAAGGGAGGGCTTATTGTTTTGGGGATGCTGGGTGGCTGCTCTCTTGCAAGCGGGCTCACGAAGAGCTGGGCACAGCCTCAAGGTTGAAGGGCTGTGTTGCGCTGTCGCAGCAGCACTACACAGCAGTCATGAGGTGACCATGCTCACAAGCAGCCACCCTGCAACCCCCCTTTCCATCTGGGCACAGCGTCATTCACTGACCTAGGGGTATTACCAAGCTGCGTGAGCGCCTGTTCGCTGCCCTCCGGCTCCCACATGGCTTTTTCTGTGGTTTCCAAAGCACAGAGGTAGGGTGCCAAGTCTTGCGGTAGTTGTTGCTCTGGGAGTACGTTCTATGATTGTGGGCTGGCTGCCAGCAGAGCGGACTCCCAGAGCGTACAACCATAGAGCGTATTCCCAGAGTGGCAACTGCCAGAAGACTCGGCATCCTACCTCCGTGCTTTGGAAGCCACAGAAAAAGCTATGCGGTGGCGGCGGCAGCAGCAGAGATGCCGTGGCTCTGCAGGGAGAGGTAGGCAAGGGCATTATGAGCCTGGGAGTCATATGAGTGGGGAGCAGAAAAGCCGCTTGTTCAACCCTTCTCTCCAGTCATGCAGAGCCCTATTCACTGAACTAGGGGCATTCCAAAGGCGCCAAGGCGCAGGAGTCAAAGGGTAGTGAACAGGCGCTCACGCAGCTTGGCGATACCCCTAGGTCAGTGAATGGCGCTGTGCCTGGCTGGAAAGGGTGGTTGCCTGGCGGCTGCTCATGACCATAGTCTCCTCATGGCTGCTATGTAGTGCTGCTGCGACAGCGCAACACAGCTGTTCGACCCTGAGGCTGTGCCTGGCTCTTTGGGAGCCCGCTTGCAATAGAGCAACCGCTCGGCAACCCCCCTCCAGCTGGGCACAGCGCTGTTCACTGACTTAGCGGTATCCTGAAGGCACCAAGCAGCGCGAGCTTTTGCCCCCCACCTCATTTCTGCCACTTGGTGCTTTTGGGATACTACTAGATGCTCTGCCTGGCCGGAGCGGTGGTGGTTGTCCAGGGGGTTTATTTTCAGGGAAAAATTTTTGTGCACCCCAAAAATGTGGCATGGCCTTATTTTCAGGACCTGTCATATTTTCGGTAAAACACGGTATGCATTACAGAAATTCTTTAAAACTTACATGCTGCTATAATAGTTATTTTTTGAATTCTTACCCTTGCTTCCCTGAAAATAAGACCTATGCTGAAAACAAGCTGTAGCATGTTTTTTTCATGTCTGCCTAGTATAAGCCCTACCCTCAAAATAAACCCTACATAAGAGCCTGCATACCTGCCTGCCCGCTTGTTCCATCCACCGGTTGCTTGCGGTGCTATGGTCACGAGGCAAGGGGGAGTGATGGTGGAACTGCTACACGTTCCCTGCACCAGCTTACCTCAGGGCTCTGACGCTTGCCTCACAGCCGCAGCGCTGACAGCCATGTCCAGTGGGAGACCATGTGGCCGCTGGCCCAATTCTTCTGCTTGCTTATGGCCACAGTGGAACAGGAGGCAAATGAAGTGGGTGGCCTGATTGCAGGGGCCTTCAGGTAAGCCGATGCAGGGCACATGGAGTAGCTCTACCACTCTGCCTTGTGGTGGTGGCACTAGTGTGCCATGCAGCCTCCTGCCCCATCTCAAGCAAGCAGAAGAAGTGAACCTCCTGTACATGGGGGGGGGGGCGCTAATGCTTGTTTTGGGGGCAATTTCTTTTCATTTATATCCTACTGTGTCATAATCTCCACATAGCTTATCTTTTGCTGTGTTCCTTCCCTTCCACCACTACCCTTGATATTAAAACTATTTTCAACCAGTTCTGAACTGATTAACAAAAATTGTGAGAAGCAGGAATCAGTTAAATAGTCAAAAACATTTAAAGGCTGTGAAGCTTCAGAAGCATCCTAACCCACTGCATCATAAAACAAATAGTAAATGCTCAAGTAACTAAGGAAAAAAGTACATCATACCTTTTTAATTGTGAAAGTTTTAAAAATGGCTTCCTTGCAGTGAAGTAATTATGGGAGTTTGCAAAAACAAAAAAAAAACCACCATCAGATTTAAATGCTATTTTTATGCCGGGATTATCCCATAGTGTAAGTATTTATAGGTCAAAATCAGTTTTGCAATTGTGAATTTTCCACCAGATTGGGGAAAGCTCTCAGTAATGAAAGTAATTGTTAAAAATCTCAATACCACTTTATCAAGATAAATGATTTATAATTAGACCATAGAGTGGAATATTTGCCTGCCATAAGAATATTTGTCATATTAATTCATTAAAGCTGACAGGCAAGTATATATTTTAAAATATATATATTTCTATTTTTTTTTAAAACATCACCTGAAAGTTCTAGTAAAATCAGATTAGAAATCCAGCAATATACTTTTTAAACTAAACTAGAAAACTATTAGGAGAAGGCAAGTTCCTCAATTTCATGGATCTAATTGCAGAATTGTTTTGGAGCAAAAGAAGTAGAGCAACATTAATAAATTCGTCCTATATTGAATACAGCATATTCACTTTAAAATTATTGACAAAGAATTACTGCCACATCATTAATAAAAAATTTAAATGTTGATTAATAGATTTGGAATTTATACCTATTCCGATTTGTATTTCAGAAGGATTTGTCAGAGGAAACAGCCAGGCTTAAAGAAGAGTTTAAACTCGTTACTTCATTATTTTGTTTTATTGCCTATTTCACAGGAATCTTCCCAGCCTAGTAGTTTGCCCCTGAACTAGATAAGGTTCATTGGCATTGAAAGGTCAGACCTTGCCCTCTTGTATCTACTAATGATTGCAGACTAATCCCCACTTGACCCATTCCCCTGTTTAGGACAGTTTCTCTCCCGACAGGATTTCACAGTATTACTGTGCTTAATTTGCCATATCAGCATCTAGGTTATGAATTAGCTAATTTTCAGAAATGTAAACTGGGTAAGTTTTATGTGACATTAATAATGCTTGTGCTCTATGGTCAAATCAGTGCAGTGGGAGGGGTGAAGAAGGTTAAATAAAAGAAGCAGAGATAATGAAGTTGCTTAGGAAAATCTATAGCACAAAGATATTATTAAAGGGAATTGTATTTCTGTTTAATGGGAAAATGTTCATGTAGAAAAACCTGCATGTCATTCAGGGGTGGATTCCGGCTGACTTTACTGACAGTTTGCTCGTGCGCACACTAAATGTGTGCTGCGTGCGAATACTCAATTCAATTAAAATTGTTCTGCACATGCGCAGAACTCAAAACCAAGATGGTGGTGACTAGGGAACCGGTTCGGGGTTGTGACAGGCTGTTGGTTCCAGCGACCCCGGCTGCCATACCACTACCAGTTCAACCGAACTGGTAGGAACCCATCACTAATGTCATTCATTGGAATTACAAAGATCATGACCTGAAGACTGAACTCTGTTCCCTTAGAATTAATAGTAGCATATTGTGCTAAGCTGAGCATAGTGTATGAGCTAGTTTGTTATGCAGTTGAAAAAAAATGTCACTCTGTTATGCTTATAAGGCTCTCGGTTTCTTCTGTTCTTTTCACTAACTATTGAGGCGGCAGAGAATCCATTTCAGTGAATTTGTATTTTACGCGTGGTATATGACGTGAAGATCACTGAATGGTATATCTTCTTAAAAATATTTTGTAACATTTTTCAGGCCTTAAAGTTTGAATGAACGATGGAGGAACTTGCGAGTGTTTCAATGCATCTATTTGTTTTATGACAGAGAGACTCCATGAAAGATGACAGAAGAAGTTATTGTTATAGCGAAGTGGGATTATACTGCCCAACAGGATCAAGAACTTGACATAAAAAAGAATGAACGCCTCTGGCTGCTGGATGATTCCAAGACATGGTGGAGGGTAAGAAACGCAGCCAACAAAACAGGATATGTGCCATCAAATTACGTGGAGAGAAAAAACAGCTTGAAGAAAGGTTCCTTGGTTAAAAATCTAAAAGACACATTGGGTAAGTCCTTATCTAAAACCTGAGTTAATTTTACAAATGTTTTATTTAAATGTTTATCTGGAGTGTCATATTAAGGATTTGTTTTCTTTAAACGAGTATAGGTATAGTTTCTGTTAATTCAGAATATAGAGGGAAGAGGATTTCAATTTGCGAATAGCTTTGTTTGTTTGTTTGAGAGATGCTCAATCCCTCCAAGACGGAATGGCTGTGGTTTCCGTCATCCCGATTTGTGCATCTTGTTCCATCTTTGATGATAGGAGGAGAAATTTTAGTCCCCTCAGAGAGGGCCCGCAATCTGGACGTCTTCCTGGATACATGGCTTAGTTTAGAAGAACACCTGACAGCCGTGACCAGGGGGGCCTTTTACCAGGTTCGCCTGATACGTCAGTTACTCCCCTTCCTGGATCGGGATGCTCTGTGCACAGTCACTCATGCCCTCGTCCTTTCTCACCTGGACTACTGTAACACTCTCTACATGGGGCTGCCCTTGAAGAGCACCTGGAAGCTTCAACTGGTCCAGAATGCGGCTGTGCGGGTTATCATGGAGGCACCCAGGTGCTCCCATGTTACACCCCGTTTAGGTGGCCTGCACTGGTTGCCACTTGTCTTCCGGGTGCGATTCAAGGTACTAATTATGACCTTTAAAGCGCTCCATGGCTTAGGCCCAGGGTACCTGCGAGACCACCTAAGCCACTGGTAGCTTCCCATCGTCCAGTGCGATCCCACAGAGTTGGCCTCCTCAGGGTGCCGTTGGCCAGACAGTGTTGGCTAGTGACTCCCAGGATGAGAGTCTTCTCTGTGGGAGCGCCTTCCCTCTGGAATGAACTGCCCCCAGAGCTTCATATAATCCTCGACCTCCAGTCCTTCCGACGCCCCCTAAAAAGTTGGCTTTTCCAGCAAGCCAGCCTGGCCTGAACAAAACAAAACAAATTATTGATCAATTTTAATTCTTTTAAAAAAATGTCATTGTCAATTTTAATTGGGTTTGGGATATTCTATTTAATTTTTTTTAAACTTTTGTATTATGTGTTTCTTTTAATGTTGTACGCTGTCCTGAGTCCTTGGGAGGAGGGTGGCATATAAATCTAATAAACCTAAAACTAAAAACCTTTTTATTCTCCCCTAATGGGAAGTGATTATGCCTCATTAAAAGAAAATCAGAAATTGGGCTTTTGCTTTTAAATGTATTCCAAAGTTCTCTGTTATAAAGATATCCATGTTTTGTATGCTTTTATCTTATTTATAAATGGGGTGCGGTGGCTCAGTGGCTAAGAAGCTGACCTTGTCGATCAGAAGATTGGCAGTTCAGCGGTTAAAATCCCTAGCACCGTGTAACAGAGTGAGCTCCTGTTACTTGTCTCAGTTCCTGCCAATCTAGCAGTTCGAAAGCATGTAAAAATGCAAGTAGGAAAATAGGGACTACCTTTGGTGGGAAAGTAACAGAGTTCTGTGCACCTTTGGAATTTAGTCACGCTGGCCACATGAACACGGAGACATCTTCGGACAGTGCTGGCTCTTCGGCTTAGAAACGGAGATGATCACCGTCCTCTAGAGTCGGAAATGACTAGTATATATGTGCGAGGGGAATCTTTACCTTTTATTTTATTTATCTATTTACCCTGACATTTGTAAATTGTTTTCTCCATGGATTCATTACATTTGAATCTCAAAGTAGTCATCTAACCTTTATTACTCTGAATAGGTGTTTTCGGTTCAGTGGCATTTTCGGCCACTGCTTGCAAAAAAGCAGTCTTAACATGTTTGCTGGAGGGAGGGTGTATCCTAAGCTTGGTGGGGAACAGGCTATTCCTGAACTAGGGAGCTTCTATGGTGTAAGCTTATTTCTAGGTTTTTCCCATTTAACATCTTGAATGAAAGGATTCTTGTCCAGAGTAAAGTGAGCAATTAGATTCTACCTGGATCAGATGATGCTGAAGGAACAAAAACCATAAAAGATTTCAGCACTATTGTGAGCCAACAGGAAGCCAATGCTGCTCTTGCAGTATGGTGTTCTCCTGTATTGATGCTGACTGATCAGCAAATAGGCAGTTCCATTTTGAACCAGATATATGAGTAACTTGCCAGACTCTCATGGCCTAGAAAAGGGTGCAGTTAGTCCACAATCACGCATCCCTTAGAAAACAAATAGGAATGGGAATTGTGATCAAGTAGTGTTTTATGTAGCATACTTTACAGTGCCTATATATTGTTAGTTGAAAAAAAACCTGGAATAATCTTATAAGTTAAATTTTGTAAGTAACATTGTACTGTTAATAAAACATTATTTCCTCCACCTAGCATAACTCATGCTGTTCTCTGACATCATTTTTCTTTGTTTTCGTGTCTCCTACTTCACATAATTGGCTCCTATTGATAGAATGAAATAACAGAGACAGAGGAATGACAAGAGTAATTGTTTTAAGAATAATTAAGTCATACCACAGAGTAGAAACTCAACAAGCATTAGTTTCTGACTTTCCAGAGCCTCATTTTACTAAAGGTCTACATAGTCTAGTATAAACAGCCTAATTCATTAGCTCTCATCCAGCTTTAATTCTTTAAATTTGGCCCTGGACCAGGCTAGTTGAGGCTCATAGGGTAATATCTTCTTGGGGAATAAACTCTAAAACCCTGTACTACACTTAACTCTTCTTTCTTTCTTTCTTTCTTTCTTTCTTTCTTTCTTTCTTTCTTTCTTTCTTTCTTTCTTTCTTTCTCTTTCTCTTCCTCCCCCCTTCTCTCTTTTTTTTATTTATCAAATTTTATGGCCACCCGTCTTACTACAGGCTAACTTTTATACCTAAGCAATCGATACGGCCAATCATCCCACTGCTGTGATTCTAGGTGGCAAACAGAAAATTAAAAACCACAACCCAATTGTTTAAAATAGACAGCCGAGACTACCTACAGCAGAACACCTACTTAACATCTAAACATTCACAATTGGTAAAAACAACCAAACGAAGTAATCAATGGAGTTTGCTTAATATCCTGGCCCAAATGCTGTGTGGAGCAACTGTGTCTTTAAACCTTGAAAAAGATCATCATGTTTGAGGCCATCCAGATCTCTGGGGGGAGATGTTATTTCAGCTGGTCAGCACAGGAGCAAAGAAGGCACAACAATGTAAGTTGACATGTTTAATAGAGAGGGCCTGGAACATGCCCACTCAGTCAGTTCTTACGAGGTGAACAGAAATAATTGGGACATTTTTAGTCTTATAGCTACTATTAGTCTTATGTAGAGTTAAATCAGTAAGGATTGTGGCCACCTGAAGTTCGATGTTAAAACTATCTCTATAGTGATTTGTTTCCTTCTGTTCCAGTAAGATCTGTTGGTTCAGTGACCTTCTGTTATTGATCTGTGGTAACAGTTTATAATCATTCTGTGAAAACAAAGGTATTTATCTATTTTGTAAGGCAAAGCGAAGGATTCACGGTAACTGATATAGTTTTGTCTTTATCACTTGCAAGAATGAATCAGTTTAGTTTTGTCTATAATAATGTCCTAGCCATGGAATAGAAGCATTGACTGTTCCAAAATGATCATCAACAAGTTACTGGAATCTGGTGAAAATGTATCTGTAGATGTACAGAAAAATGTGATTTTGCATTAAACCAAATATTTGTTCATAATTTGTTTAAAATATCCTGCAAATTCAAAGTTTTAGGGTACATAGATAACTGGTGTGAGGGTTGCCACTGAATTGTGCTCATAACTTTTAAATTAAATTCTTTTTTAATTTTATTTTTATAAAATTTGGGACCAGAATTTTCCTTGATACTTGAGATATCAGATTAGAATCTGCTTTAAAACAGATAGTTTAAAACTTAGTTTTTGGAGCCTCTAAATTGTAAAAACAAAAAAAAAATCTAGACAAAGTCAATGTATTCATTTAGAGAGGAATATTTTATTTTTTGCACTTGAGTTAGAATACTGAAAATTCTGTCTAGGTTCAGCTTTCAATTAACAATTATTAAGTATGGTGCCAATTTTGAAATCATGGGAGCAGAAATGACAGTTGCTTCTGCAAAGTGCAAATAAAAGAAATCCTTTTCTGCAGAAGTGCTTTGGCAAAACCCAAGGGCCAAGATTTGACCAAAGGATAAGGCATAAGTCTACAAATAAAGATTTTGTTACTAAATATTGCTGTAAAATCTTTGCTTTTAAAAAAGAGAACAGCTTTTTTGTATATTTGAATTAATATAGTTTGATAATTATGTTTCTGCCTGATTTTACCAATGTCAGTAGCCTAAACGGTCTTGCTCTTGTCTTGCAGTTTTCCATTTGTGAAAGACATTATATGAGTATTGAGTGTGGCTTGCTTTTTCCTTTTCCACTTAACTTCCTGTTTATTTTAAAAGCTTGATAGAAACTGTCAGCTATTTCCTTTTCTGAGGCAATCCAGCTTGTTAGCTGTATCAATGCTTTACATTTTACCCCTCCCCATTTCACCACCAAAAGGAAACGAAACATTTGTTTAGACAATGGCTTTGTCTGCCTGCCTTAATTTTGTTATTTCTCTGAAACCTGCTGTAACATTTTTAATTATATAGCATCTTTTCCTGAAGGCTTTGGTTTACATATATTTGTATCTGGAATTAATATGACTATTGTGGATTAAAGCAATTAGAACAGTGTATGTCTCAGGAAGTTGTAGTACGTCTGGACCTTCTTTAAGTTGAAGAAGTGGACTGTAGTCCCACTTGAGAGATTGTGCTGCATGCAGCCCTAATATTTTTTACATCAGTTTCACTTTCATTCTTAGATTTGTATTCAGATATGTGGAATTGGAAAAGGAAATTGTGTAGAATTCTTTTTTAACTCAGCTGGCTTGCCAGGTGTAAACCATCACTGGATATTGATGTTGAACTGATGGTTGACTAGCATAACATTAGAGCTTTGAGCTATAATTTGATTTAATGGGGTCAGTCTTGCAGTCAAACAAGTAATCAGACTTATTCAGCAGATTCCTGGCTTTTCTGTTTTGGTTTTTTTTTTTTTTTTTTGAGTTCAGAAAAAATGACAGGGTGCAAACAATATCAGCAGTAAGGCTAAGATTCTAGATTCAGACATGATGATCGTATAGTAGTTTAAATAAAGTAAGATTTGTAAACCAGCACCAAATTGCAGCTTCAGTTACAGTGTCATTTGTTGCCAAAATTAATCATGGTTTCTTTCTTAGCATAGGTGCAAATATCATAAAGGTAAAGATTCCCTCATACATATGTGCTTGCTGTTCCCAACTCTAGGGGGCGGTGCTCGTCTCCATTTCAAAGCCAAAGAGCCAGTGCTGAATGAAGACACCTCTGGTCATGTGGCTGGCATGACTAAACATACAGATCCTTAAAACTAAAGCCAATTATAGTTTAATAGTGTCACATGCAAATTGTACCAGTAACTCATATATTCAACAGTGATTTGCACATAAAAAATTATTTCTAACTGGCTGCATTCTCTGGCTGAAGGAGGCTAAAAGTGTCCTTTTATACAACTCTAATATCTTTTAGTGGGGTTTATTCATGCATTAAGCTGGAAATCATAGCCATATGATTTGAATAAGTACATTGTTTTCTACTCCTTCCCTAAAACAAAACAAAACACAAAACAGAAAAGCCTGACAATGACTGCATATCAAATCCTTTTGAAAATTAAATGACATTGGAACAATGTCTGCATGCCACTGTAATAGAATTGCTTCACTTGAAATTTTAGACCTCCAAATGTTTAAATACGATTGTATTGTATAAGTGCAAATGTCAAATATGTCCTGTCTCACTGAGAGTTACCATACTTCTAGAAATGACCTTAATATAATAAAGTAACAAAAAACACTTCTTCTAGTATTCATTCATTTGTGCATTTAATTGTATTGTGTATTGGCCTTCCTACTTCAGAGGGCTCTGGGCAGCATACAGAAATAGAGAAAATGGAAATAGCTCAAAACATTGTATTAAATAGACAGCCAAGATTAAAATAATCTAATAGACAGCAAAAACAACAAAACAAAACAGGGGTCATTGTGGGGGTAGTGGAAATGATCCATTTAGAACCACAGAAATTAAATATTCAGTCCTGCATCAAATGAGAAGGACTGGAAGAGGTACAAAAGGAGTATTAGAAATTAATTTTGTTGAACTGAGTTGTTAGCCCTGATCAAAAATTAGGGAAACCTATTTTTAGCATGTTTTCATTTCAGCATTATTCATATAATAATATTTATATTAGTCGTTAGTACTATATTAAACAGTAATAAATATGCCAGTTTGGTGTAGTGATTAGGCATCAGGCTAAAAACCAGGAGATCATGAGTTCTAGTCCTGCCTTTGTCCAAAAACTGATTTTGGACCTGTCATTCTTTCTCTCAGCCCAAGAAAGAAATAGGCAAAAGGAAACCACTTCTGTGATATCGCTAAGAAGACTGCAGAGCTTTGTCCTGGCAGCCTCCTAGAATCAAGAATAACCTGAAATTTCACACATGTACAAATTTTCCTTCTTTCCTTCTCTCCCTCCCTCCCATTGCACTTTTTTCCTCTGAGAGCTGCTAAGGGAATAAGATCCATATAAGACTATATCCTCCTATAGTAGTTTTTGGAGCATCTCCTCAGGATCAGTATTCTGGATCGTGTCCTCATAATATTGACATGGTTGATTCCAAGCTGCCTGCTGATGCCCATATTCTGTGTCAACCAGAAATGGTACAGTCGGAGCATTTAGGTCTGTGTTTCTCAACCTTGGCGACTTTAAATCCTATGGACTTCAACTCCCAGCTGGCAGGGGGATTCTGGGAGTTGAAGTCCACAGGATTTAAAGTCGCCAAGGTTGAGAAACACTGATTTAGGTACTTGTTGAGATTTCCATTTGGCCATAAATTGGTTCTGATGTAATAGGCCAATTGTCCTTAGGTCTACAAATGTTGGACATGTTTTGGTTGTACAAATCTCTCCTTTAAAAAAAATGGTCAGCTCTTTGCAGGATTTGAATTGTAGCAATTTCTTAAGGTTTTTTAAAGCTACATGCTGCTTTTAACAGGCTTTGAACTATAATCTCCACCAGTCACAGTCAAATTGAAGGAATTGTAGCAAACGTGGTCTAGACTGACTAGAGGAAATCAGTTTGTGTGCTATTTATAATGGGTTATTTATGTTTGGGGCAGTGTTGGATCCCACATTGGGGAGAAGCAACAGATAATTTTTTAAAATAAAAAGACATTTTTAGTTTAGTATTTAGTATTGCTTGAGTAAAATATGCATTTTAGAAATTTCCTAAATATAAATATACCGTATTTATCGGCGTATAACACGCAGTTTTAAAACTAAAATTCCAAGCTTAAACCCTGCCTGCGTGTTATACGCCGATACTCCGGGTGGCAGAAGCCCGGGACCCAGTCAAATTCGCTGCGCAAGGTGAAACGGCCGGCAGCAGCCCTGCTCTCCTGCTGCGGCTTCTGTTTCAATAGGGAAGAAAACTTCCTTTCGCTTCCCGGGCTTCTGCCGCCCGGCAGAAGCCCCGGGACCCAGTCAAATTCGGGAAGCGAAAGGAAGTTTTCTTCCCTACTGAAACAGAAGCCGCAGCAGGAGAGCGAGGCCAGCGTCCGTTTCAGTCGCTTCCCTTCTCCGTCTTGATTGCTGGAAGCAGTAACAAACGGCGCGTCCGCTCCGCATCGCCCTGACAACCACCCCAGCCGGCGGCTGCCAGGCCTCGCTGGAGTCAATTGCAAAGCTGCGTTCAGCGCTTTGAGGACCTGAGGCATCTTGGGAAATGTAGTTCCCTATCAGAAAGAATGGAGTAGCTGCGAATTTGTAACAACATAATATAACTTGGTGCTTCGCAGGTTACGAAAATCTCGTTTGATTTGCACACTGTTTTTTAAAAGTTAGATAAAGAAATTATGCTGTGAAAGCGACTAGATAGCCCCCCTCCCCTTCCTGTGTGTGAGAAAGGGAAGGAGAGGAAGGAAGGAGGGAGGGGGGAGGAAAAGAAGAAGGGAGGGGGGGAGAAGATGGAAGGAGAAAAGATGGATGGAAGGAGAAAGAATGGAAGGAGAAGGAGGAAGATGGAAGAAGAAAGGAAGAAAAAGAAGAAGGGAGGGAGAAGGAAGGAGGTAGGAAGAAAAGGGGAAGAGAGGGAAAGAGCAGAAAGACAAAGAGGATGAAGTTGATAGGCAAGAGGAAGGGGGAAGGAAGGGAAAAAAGAGGGAGAGAGTGAAGATGAGGAAGAGGTTTTTGGTTTTCCAAAAAGCAGTGATTCTGATTAAGTTTTTTTGCTCAAAGAGGTGTTTTTTCATTTCATATTTGCCTTTTAAGAGGAGTTAATGTTATAATTCATGTTCTAATGTTATAAATTTTAATCCAACATTAAGTTCCGAGCTTCCAAGTCATTTATTTTTAATGAAAAAAATTTTTACTCAAATTTTTGTGTTAAAATGGGGGGTGCGTGTTATACGCCGGTGCGTGTTATACGCCGATAAATACGGTATATACTGTAGATAGGTAAAAATATCAGTGTTCAATTAAAATGAGTAATGACATCTGTGAAAACCTAATGACGGCTAATACAAAAAATAGTGCATTTTAAATTTTTTGGAAAATAGTCTATATTTTATTTTTTTATGAAATAATACCTATTTTTGGAAGGAATGTGCTAGCTCCTTCTTTCTAGGGCTTGAGAAAGTGACTGAGCTGGTTGTGTGTCAATCATAACATTATAGGTGTCATATGGTATTCTTGTAGGAAGCCCAGAGACTTTTAACTTGGTGCTATAAAAATGTATAATTAAAATGTCAGTGAAAACATTATTTTCTCATAAAGATGTGATTTATATAAATAGCGATATTACTCAGGTTTCTGCTTTTACTTTTTTCAGCTTGATAGATTCTTTTTCTTCCCCTGGACTTTATGTATTAAAACTCTTAAAGAACATATAGCGATAATCAAGTAATTCATCTTTCAGAACACCGATATTTTTGGAAGGTAGATGCCCGATTTAAAACAATTCTATCTACTAACATAGCTTTCAAGATTTTCTAAGCAGCTGTTGATTTTCCCCATGAAATCTTGTTTTATTCCCTCCTCCCCCCCTCCGCCGCACGCTGCCAACTGAGACTAGTGGTATGAAAAAGGTCTTCTTTTAAACAAATCTGCTCATCATTACAATATGCTCTCCTCAAACACATCAAACTGAAAACATCTCCATCTTCATTTTCTTTCCCAATATAAAAAGTTTTAGCTAGAGGTTGACTGGTACTGTCGTGCCTTTTGATAGTCGATTTCAATTATTTGCCCTTTCAGCAATATATTACATTACAAATGCTTACAATTACATTGGCATCTTTAATCAAAATTTTCTCCACTGGATTACCTTAAACAAAGTATACCAGAACTTTGTTTGGAGGCTGCCTTCTAAAAACTAGTGAAAGCTGTCAGGACAAAAAACTGTTGCCATGTATTTAAATCTATATATTGCTGAAACGTTTGTATTTGACTGTAACCTTTAATTAGCAAAACAGTGCATCATAGGGCAACAGTTTTTGAATGAACATACCACAAATGGGCTAACTTAAAGCATGCATTCAAAATTCAGGACCCATGACTCCTGCAGGATTGAAATCTGACAAAGTTGTGGTATTTCAGTGCTGCCATGGTCATTTCCAGATGCTTCTGATTCCACTGAATTTTTGCCTTTTTGGGGTCCTTCTGTTTATCTGTTTAGGTAAGGAAACACTTTTGAAATTATAGCCCAATGGGTCATGGGTTTAAAATTAAATATAATTCATATGTTTACTTTCCAGGCATGTTATTTAATAATTTCTCTATTTCATCACTTTGAAATAATACTATTTGATGACATAGGGAGTTGTCTGAGGGCTTCATTTAAAGCTTTTGTGAACCATACACCATCCTGTATTTCAGACTGCGTATTTTTGTTGTAGTGCAATGCTGGTTGGAAGCCCACACAGTTTTCAGGCATTCTGCTCCACTGAAAAATTTCAACCAAATAATAGGAACATTAACTTTTTTCCTAAAGGTACAAAAATGCTGTTCTGCTTAGCAACTACATTCTCTTGTAATCCTTTCTGTAATTACAGAGAATAAGCTTAATTCAGTGTATGTGTATAGAAGCATGGTCTTAATCCTCAAATAAAGGGAGCCAAACCAGACTTTATACGTTGTAATGTAAAAAACAGAGCTTTTGACTATAATTTCCAATGCTGTTGAAAAGTCTCGTGCTGTTCCTATATAGATATCTACAGTTTTTATATAGAATTCAATAATTTTGTTTTTAGCTGTGTCACATGTACACATTAGTAAAATGAACAACTAAAACCTAATATAAAAAATTGTAGTATTAAAAGTATCAGCATAATGCAGATTTAAGCAGATTTGAGCGGAGTAGGGAAAAATACACAACATATTTTTAAAAGCTGAGGGAAGTAAATCTATCACTGATACAGCCACTTTGAAAGAGGCAGTCAGTGTATACCTTTGCTCAAGCAGATGCCACTAAATGTGTTGTTTTAAAAAGCTATAGCTCTTTTTAAGGAAATATTGTTGAGAACATGATCAGCAGATAGCTACAAGAAATCTGAGTGAAGTGGAGTATTTGGATCTCTGTCAATCAAGATTCAGATAAGAGTATGGTTAGAAACCACATTGATCGATATGTTAGACAATCTTTGGCAAGATCAGGATGCAAAGTTGCTTCTTTACTTCATGCCTTGCCAGTCTTCAGTACCATGGTATCCATCTTGGCCCGCTGGGAACAATGCACCATATTTCAATGGTTCCCCTTTTCTAGTATCTGGTTTTATTCAGTTGTGATAGGAGAGAGTGTCTTAGATTTGTTTGATACAGAGAACTATGGTTGCCTACCCTCCATGCTGTTTAACATCTATCCCATACCACTGTGTCATATCATCTATAGGCAATATGTGAGGTCATCAGTATAACTCCTAACTGAATAGGAGGTGTAGTGCGCAATACTCAAAGGTTAATGAGGAAAAATAAACTCATACTGAATGTTAGTGAGAGAAAGTGGCTGTGGATTCGAAGGCCACCTAAATCCAAAATCAATTTTATTTTTAAATATGAACAAGGAAAGTTGTGTTGCCTGAAACAGAACTGACTCATAATTTGGACTCTCCTAGATTCATGGCTGTACTTGGAATAGCAAGTAGAGGCAATGGATGGAAAGAATTCTATGGAATTACACCAGCTGTTACAGTACACACTCATGCTTTTGTCATCTCATGGCTGAACTGCTATAATTTGCTTTATTTGGGGCTGGCCTTGAAGATCACCCAGTTGGTGCAATGTATTATGGATATACCTAGATTTGCTGATGTAAACCACCACTGTGAGAGCTTAACTGACTGCCAGGCACAATTAAAAAGTAAATTGTCACATGGTGTCAGCCACACTGGGTAGAACAGATCAGAAGAGCAACTCTACAATTGTACTTTATTTAGACAGACTATAATAATTATAGTTTGACCGTATTTTACATCTCCTCCTTATAATCCAGTGAATCAGGGACTCATTTGCCTCAACTGCTTCCAGATACTACCTTCCTTCCCAAGACTTTAAACATGTTTAGTAGTCTTTACCTATGTAGGATCCAAGGTCATCTATATTACACTCTATGCATGAACATATTTGAGACCACCTGGTCTGGCCTGAGTTCATGCATTCACTAGGAGTCAGGACTTGCTAAGGGTCCCTTCTTCTAGGTTGCAAGGTTTTTTCAGAGGATATAGGAATAGAATAGGAAAGTTTATTTATAGGCCGCCCTTTTCCCTGGGGGGACTCAGGGCGGCTTACAATTCATGGGGAGGGGAATACAAACAGTGAGACATAAAACAATACATAATTAAAAATAAAACACAACATTCATCATTCGGGTGGGGACGGATTACAATCTAACCCCAGGCCTGACGGGATAGCCAGATCTTAAGGGCTGTGCGGAAGGTCTGGAGGGTGGTGAGGGTACGGATCTCCATGGGGAGATCGTTCCAAAGGGTCGGAGCTACTACCGAGAAGGCTCTCCTCCGCGTAGTCGCCAGTCGACACTGACTAGCAGATGGGATTCGGAGGAGGCCTAATCTGTGTGATCTAATTGGTCGCGAGGAGGTGATTGGCAGGAGGTGGTCTCTCAAGTACCCAGATCCACTACCATGAAGGGCTTTATAGGTGGTAAGTAGCACCTTGAAGCGCACCCGGAGATCAACAGGTAGCCAGCGCAGCTCGCGGAGGATAGGTGTTATGTGAGTGAACTGAGGTGCACCCACAATCGCTCGCGCGGCCGCATTCTGGACTAGCTGAAGTCGCCGGATGCTCTTCAAGGGCAGCCCCATGTAGAGCACGTTGCAGTATTCCAGCCTTGAGGTCACAAGGGCACGAGTGACTGTTGTGAGGGCCTCCCGGTTCAGGTAGGGTCGCAACTGGTGCACCAGGCGAACCTGGGCAAATGCCCCCCTGGTCACAGCCGACAGGTGGTGATCAAAGGTCAGCTGTGAGTCCAGGAGGACTCCCAAGTTGCGAACCCTGTCTGAGGGGTATAGTGTTTGACCCCCCAGCCTGAGTGATGGAACACTTGCCAAATTATTGGGAGGGAAACACAACAGCCACTCGGTCTTATCCGGGTTGAGTATCAGTTTGTTAGCCCTCATCCAGTCCCTAACGGCTTCAAGGCCCCGGCTCATCACGTCCACCGCTTCATTGAGTTGGCACGGGGCGGAGAGATACAACTGGGTATCGTCCGCATATTGATGGTATCTTATCCCGTGCCTCCGAATGATCTCGCCTTGACATGAACAGTGTTGTAGGATTGAGAAGTAAGGATTTCTTTGGTGTGCTAAATAATTGTATTAAATCTTTATCATAGTGATATTTAAATGGGATATAATTAACACAAATGATAGAAATTGTATTCCTGTTCCTGCACCAGATCACATAATCGCATAGTAGTAATTATTTTTTAAAAGTTGCCATTCTGTAGTTTTCACAGCTTGTTTACACATTGCCAGGTTGAACAAGTTCAATATTTTTTGTCAAAATTGATCTTATGAAAAGGATCTTGGAAACTGTTGACTTACAACAGTTCATTTAATGACCATTCAAAGTCACTGAAAAAGTGACTTACTGTATGTTCATTTTTCACACTTATGACCGTTGCAACACCCCCATGATCACTTGTTTACATTTGAATGCTTGACAACGGGCTCATGTTTACAACAGTTGCAGTGTCCTGGGGTCATGTGATCCCCTTTTACAACTTTCTGACCAGCAAAGCCAATGGCGACACCAGATTCACTTAACAACAGTGTTACTAATTTAATAGCTGCAATGATTCACTTAACAAATGTGGCAAGAAAAGTCGTAAAATGGGGCAAAACTTACTTAGAAAATTTCTTGGTAAGCAACATAAATTATGGGCTCAAATATGGTTGTAACTCAAGGACTACCTGCATAATTTTACTATCAAAACTCCCCCCAAAATATGCAAAGATAATTGTAGTCTGTGCACACCATTCTGAAGAAGGCTTTTTGTTGTTGTTGCATTATAATGTACTGAACTCCACGAAGAGTTGTGGTAAATTTTGCATACCAGTGAGCTTAATTAGTTGTTCCTGTTTTTACATTTGCTACAACTACATGTAAAGACTGGTTGATATCTTTTTAAGAGATTATTTTATTCCCACAATGCAGTCTGAAGCATGGCTGGTTATAAAAATAGTATTTCTTTTGTTATTTGCCCACAGTATTTTGTGTCTATTAAATCTCTAGTGGTTTTAGAAAGAAATGCCCTGAAAGGTCACATCAAAGCTTTCACTTGGCAGCTACTTTTCTAGGTTAAAAAGACTTTCTTAAAAAGTAAAGATGTTCTACTGGCATACTTTATTCTTCAGTGTCTTAGTTTTTTTCCTGTACCCTCAAATTGAGGTATTTTCCCATTCTGAATCAGATGACCATACTCCTAATACGTGTTTAAAATATTCTTGTTTTATTTTTAACAGGTTTGGGTAAAACAAAACGGAAGACAAGTGCTAGAGATGCCTCTCCAACTCCTAGTACTGATGCAGAATACCCATCGAATGGTAGCAGTGCTGATAGGATTTATGATCTGAACATCCCTGCCTATGTGAAGTTTGCCTACGTAGCCGAGAGGGAGGATGAACTATCTCTTGTTAAAGGATCTCGAGTAATTGTTATGGAAAAATGCAGTGATGGCTGGTGGAGAGGGAGCTACAACGGACATATTGGCTGGTTTCCTTCAAACTATGTAGTTGAAGAAGTTGAGGAAGCGACTGCTGATTCGCCAAGTTTTCGAAGTTTGAGAAAAGGGGCATCCATGAGCAATGGCCAAGCCATGAAAATACTTCACATTGTCCAGACTTTGTATCCATTTAGTTCTGTCACTGAAGAAGAGCTCAATTTTGAAAAAGGTGAAACTATGGAAGTGATAGAGAAACCAGAGAATGACCCAGAATGGTGGAAATGTAAAAATTCTCGTGGGCAAATTGGTCTTGTTCCCAAAAACTATGTAGTAATTGTAAGCGATGGTCCTACCATTAATGCTTCCCACCCTCCTCAGATAAGCTATACAGGGCCCTCTTCTACAGGACGGTTTGCAGGAAAAGAATGGTATTATGGGAACGTTACTCGACATCAGGCAGAATGTGCTCTGAATGAAAGGGGATCAGAAGGCGACTTCCTTGTCAGAGACAGTGAATCTTCAGTAAGTAGCTATCATTTCAAAATTTGTTTGTTTATTTACTGTATTTTTCACTACATAAGACACACTTTTTTTCCTCCCAAAAAGTGGGTGGAAATGTCTGTGCATCTTATAGAGTGAATATGGGCAACAATGGTGGCAGCGATTCCCACTGCCTAGAACAGCTGATCGGCGAAGGTTCCAGCATTCACCGGTGAAGGCAGCAGACATGAAGGAAGCAGGCTGTTTGCTGTTCATTGTTCTCTGCAAGGACTATCCAGATGAATACCAGATGGACCCTGAGTCAGAGGCAGATTTTTTTTTTCTTGTTTTCCTCCTCTAACCTAGGTGCATCTTATAGTCAGGAGTGTCTTATGGAGCGAAAAATACAGTATTTATTTATAAATTTTATTGGCTACCCGTCTAACACTGAGCGGCTTACAATTATATAAATTCAAAATGTTGTGATGCATTATGCAGAACAAATGAAGTAACAGATTATAACTTTGCCTTGCTGTGTGAATCAAGTGAATAGTCATCTGTTGTGTAATACAGTTCTCCTTTCATTAATTGAAAAATAAATTATATAGAGCAAAATGAAATATAGGTATGATGTACCATAGCTTTGCTTTGGTTGCAATTTTTTTCAGGTATATAATTTTCAATTGGATTTTCTCATAGCAAATTTAAAATATATCAACACATAAGCAAAGGTTAGTAGGAAAAGTTAATTTAATAGTTTGAAGTTTCAAGGTATGTGGTAATTGTATTTGAATTCTCTACTTTATTAATCTTGCACATATGAATTTTCAAAAGGTGTGCGCGTTCAGATTCTGTACAAGCTCAACTCAGCAAAATTTCAGCTAACCTGTTTTTATTTTGCGTCCACTTACATATTTGCTTTTTCTGCTTCTGACTGTTTTGTGTATGGACTTGTCAGCAAGTTCCAAGGATCAGCCATGTTGGCCACTTTTACCAAAAGATTTGAAATTACATACTTTTGAGAAGAATATTGCTGAAATCTAACCACATAGTATTGCAGCTAAACAATCCTACATTACTTTAAAGATTGACTACATTTATTACAGCAGCAGATGTAATTGGATACAGTTGAACAATTTTCAGATCTTTTTATATGGACTTTCTCTCTTGCCACTTCCTGTGGGTTTCACACTACAGTTTTCTAAAGCTTCCACCTCAAGATGGACTTCAGTAATACTGAAAAAATTACAGCTAGACCATGGTTAAATCTCTACACCTTTTCCTTTTCACTCTTTTTAAATGTTTCATACATTGTACTAATTTTGTTTCAAAAATTGATTTTTAGATTATGCATTATAGAGATATATATTCTATTGTTAAGCAGAGTTGGTTTACAAAGTATAAGCAAAGTGTTTATGTTTTGTTGCTTTTGATTTAAAATTCATGATTGTTTGGTTGGAACACTTAATCAATAATACAGTTTGCAGGTCTGTGAATCCAGTACAGCCTTAACTAGGAATAAATAAGTTAATAGTAAACATGGTGGAACATTTTTGAATAAACATAAATATTTAAGGTATTGTCAGTGAGTGATATATATATTGAGATAGTTGTGATTTTGATCAATCAGTACAATAGAAATATTTTTTTTTAATTGAGCAGTGAATACCAGCATTCATTTAGTTGAGTCACATAGTAAAATGATCAACAGCCTAGTTTGAATGCCAGTTGTCATTGAGGATTTCTTTATGTGAAGATGTAGTAGATATCTAGAGATGCACCTGGTGAAGTTTTGTTGACTTTCCTTCTGAGAATTATGTGTTGTAAGTAGTCCTCATTTAGCAACCACAATTGGGTCTGGCAACTTGATTGCTCAGCAAAGCGGTAACTAAGTAAAATTGCAACAGTGCTTATGATCTTACTTCAGCTTTCCTTTCCTTTGCTTAACAGACCTATGCAGGTCATAAATATAAGGACTGGTTGTAAAGTTACTTTTTTTATCACCATCATAATTGCATGGTAGCTTAATCATTAACGAGTGATTGGTAAAAGACGACTACCTGTATTTTAAAAGACAATTCCAAACGATAGTTAAGGCTGCACTAATGGGCGGTGAAGAAAAAAAAAATGAAATGATGATGCATTATTGGATTGGGTTGAAAAAAAAAGTTCACTCTTACATACTAAACAGCTAATAGCATCATTCTCTTTTTTTTTTTTGTATGATAAGGCTGGTACATGAACTCTGGCTTAAAGCCATCTGATAAGCCCCAGGAAACAGAAAGAATATATTTGTACATCTGACAAACAAATGTTAGAGAATATTTTTGCATTGTTATGCAGGTAGTCCTCGACTTACAACACTTCATTTAGTGACCGTTTGAAGACGTTACAGCGGCACTGAAAAAAAGTGACTTATTACCATTTTTCATATTTATGATCATGACAGCATCCCTATAGTCAAGTGACTTATGTATATTCAGATGCTTGACAATTGACTCACATATATGATGGTTGCAGTGTCCTGGGGTCATGTGTTCACCTTTTGCAACCTTCTGACAAGCAAAGTCAATAGGGAAACCAGATTCACTTAACAACTGTGTTACTAATTTAACTACTGCAGCAATTCAGTTAACAAATGGGGCAAGAAAATTTGTAAAATGGGACAAAACTCACTTAACCAACATACATTTTGGGTTCAGTTATGGTTGAGGGTTACCTGTACTTGATTTATATCTTAGGCCCTGGATCAGTTCCTTGAAAAAGTATGAATAACATAAAAGAGTTCTCTTTGCTAATTCTTTGGCATATTCTTTGAATATGGAATGAGAAGTGCTCATAGGGAATTTCAGTCCCATCAGCTGGCACCTCCTTAGAACTGATAATTAGTTGTGAGACCATTTTATCTTATGTGAAGTCTGAGCACAGAAGGCCAATGGTGATTTCAATATTCGCTTTACAAGAGCTTTTCAGTTTCAGAAATAGCACACAGATTATTATATGCTCATCATGACTTTTCATTGGCCTTTGCTGACTCATAGTGTTCTTTGTACTTTTTAGCTAGTTTTCCCTTGTGATCTTTTTGAATAAGTTTAGGACAATTCAAGACTCTAAAGCCTTTGGGCAAGTAGCGTTATGCACTTTTTAAAAGATGCCCTGCTGTGCTAGAAAAAGAGCATTTCGTGAACTACCCTAAATAAAAATCAAATCCAATATTTATATTCAATTTATGAATTATAGAAGTCAAGACATAGTGTGCTCCATGGGCTAGAACAAATAGAAAGTATAACTACTTCATCAAAGAAAAAAGGGGAAAAAACCAAGAGACTACTCGTTCTATTTTACACATATTCAAATGATAATTTTTTTGACAGCATTGATTGGTGAATTTAATTGCCCCTTTACTGAGTGGATTAAGTCAGGAAGCCTTCCTGAATCTGGTGTCCTTAAATTCATTGAGCTTAAAAATTGGCAGAATTTTCAGCCAGCATACTACTAAATTGGTGATATATATTATGTACAGGCAAAGGAACTTATTGAGGATGTTATTTGAGAAATGTTATGAGATGACAGCTATGTGCAAATCAAATTACAGAATAATTGACTGAAGATTTATTTCTACATTGCTGTAGCATATAGATGTAGGAGACAGAGGACAGAACGGGTTCTACAGGATCCTTATAACTTTGATTCTGGCATGATTTTTCCTTTATATCAGAAGATTATAGACCCAAGCAGGCTTGATAGTTGGAATTGATTATTATAGTTTACCTCCAATATTTTGAGTTCGCCCAAAATACATTACAGTGCATGAATTCTGTCTAAAATTATATTGGTAATAATATCCTTTCCCCCCTTTTCTTACTTTTAATAACATTTTTGCTATTTTAAACCATTTTTCTTTTGTTACGTGTTCGTTATGTGTCTTTTTTTTCTCTTTATTTTTGTAAGCCGCCTGGAGTCCTTCAGGATTGGGCGGCATATCAATGTGGTTAATTAAATTAAATTAAAATTAATTTTTTATTCTTTTCAGTATGGTCCAAGATGTGTTTTAGTTTTTAGTTAGTAATATTGTGCCTGGCATAAACTCCATTATCTATAATGTTCCAAAATATGTCTTTTAAATATCCAAAATTAACCCATAGATAGAGCTGTGCTTATTTTTTTTAGAAAAGTACAAATTGAAAGATAATTAAATATTGAAATGTGGGAGGCAAAACAACATACTATGTCACTAAGTAGTTGTTATTATAGTTCTCTATGATGATTAGAGGGTAGAAGGCTCAGTTTGTTAGGCCTTGTGAAGAAAGTTTCTTGCATAAGAGGATGCTGTAATACAAGTAGTCTTTGACTTAAAACCACAATTGATCCCAACATTTCTGTTGTTAAGTGAGACATTTGTTGTGACTTTTGCCCCATTTTACAACCATTCTTACCACAGTTGTTAAATGAATCATTGCAGTTGATAAGTTAGTAACATGGTTGTTAAATGAATCTGGTCTATTTATTGATTTTGCTGGTCAAAAGGTTGCAAAAGATGATCACATGACCCTGGGAGACAGCAACAGTCTTAAATATGAATCAGTTGAATTTTGATCACCTGATCATGGGGCTGCTACAAAGGTCGTAAGGGTGAAAAACGGGCATAGGTCACTTTTTCCAGTGCCATTGTAACTTTGAACACTGCCTAAATGAACTGCTGTAAGTCAAGAACTACCTGTAAGGATACTGTATTAAATAGGAGGTTTGAGGTTGGCAGACCTAGTTATAAATCCAGTTAATGGTTTTATTAAGTTATCACCTGTAGATGATAATTTTGATTAGCTATCTATCTGCATATGATGAAACAATTGACCCCAGAAGGAAGAGGATTTGTTTAGGAATGAAAGGCAATACAAGAGGTAGAGTGAAAGGAAGAGTAGAGTAGACATTTCCTAATTTAGGACTACCTCACCTGTATCACAGGTGCAGTGGTTAGAGTGCAGCACTGCAGGCTACTTCAGCTGACTGCAGTTCTGCAGTTCAGCTGTTCAAATCTCACCGGCTCAAGGTTGACTCAGCCTTCCATCCTTCCGAGGTGGGTAAAATGAGGACCCGGATTGTTGGGGGCAATATGCTGACTCTGTAAACCGCTTAGAGAGGGCTGAAAGCCCTATGAAGCGGTATATAAGTCTAACTGCTATTGCTATTGCTATCACAACAACAATAATATTGAAAAAAAGTAAGCTATTTCCCCAAATTATATATACTTCTTGGAGGTATAAATCACCACACCATGCTGTAAAATAACATGTTCATGAACATAAGTTTTATCTTCACTGCCTGAATACTAAGGTTGAAGAGGTTTAATTGTTTTCATGTCACCTGATTCAAATTGCCAATTTTCCAGCAAAGATCCAAAAATATGGAAACTTGGAAAATTCATTTTGAGTCATAACTATTTAGTAGAGAACTAAAGACGGGAAGCCTGTAAAACATTTATTTTTACATATTTTTTCTTTTTATTGTTGAACCTTTACAAAGGCTGGTTTTGTATTTACCATGGTAACTGACACAGATCAGCTATGCATTAGAGTTTGACCCATAGTAAGTAACTAGTTCAGATGTCCCCTAAAGTAGCTGCCACGATTGCATGCAGCTCAACTAGTCTTAAGCCTGGGAAAGATTGTTTGCAAACCATCCAGCTGTAGCAACCATGTCCAGTGGGAAAAGTCACAGAAATATCTGCCAAGAGCTGAAAACCCAAAAGGCAAACAGATGCAAACTATAAAAATAAACACTCTTGAAATGAGTTCAACGGAAGACAGCAGGGAATAGTTTGAAACTGACTTTAACCTCCACACACTGTAGTGTGCATAGCATGCCAAGATGAAGTCTTTAAGATTTTATTAATTAAATATTCACAACAGGAAGAAGTCAAGAATACATTCAGTGACATGTGCGTTTTTTTCCCCAATTTCCTGTTGTTACTTAAAATAATTGCCCATTGTGAGGAGAAAGGTGGGAGCCTAGACCTTTCCTTTCCTTTCTGCAGAAGGAAAATTGTCAGAGCTTCTTGTTCGGTAGCGCTTCTCTGAAGAGAACTAAAGATTTCCCCCCTCATCCTCTTCCGCCCCTTTTAAAATATAATGCCACAAAAACAAGGCCTTTGTTATTTGGCGGAAGGAAAAACGATAGGCATATGCATTTGAAATGTAAATATGAGAGTTTGATTTGGAAAGCAATTATTAATATTCATTTTTCAGTAGAAATGTCTTTGACAGAAACATTTTTTTAATGTCTACTTTGCAGCTAATGAGTCTGAGAGAGCTGCACAGGCCTTGTTCAGCACATTGCTTTGATTTTTTTTCCTTCTCCGGATAAGCTGTCACAAGTATAGAAATCAATCTTAACCACTGTACTTAGTTTTCCGTAGCTGTCATAATGCTCACTTTGCCCATCGAGGAGGTATTCTACTTCAAATTTTAAAGTAATTGAAATCATTGCTTTGAATTGGCAGTATTGGAGTAGTGCACGAAGGAAATAATGTATTTAATCTTCCATCAAAACCAGCAAGTTTAGTTTATCTCCCACATTCTTTCCTTACCAATGACTCCTTTATTTCAACAAAAGTTAATATATATAAGAACAATGTTCCAACAGCCAATGAAACAGGTCTTCAGACCTAGATTCAGTTTCTGTTCCCCAATGCGGAGTTTTCCAATAGTGACAATAGTGGTAAAATTTAAATGTAAAGGCATTTCATTTTTTTTCCAATGAAATAAACAATCCTTGAACATTATTGAACATTTGTCTCAGGAATTCTCTTCTGAATCAGCCTTTTCTTTTCTTTTTTGTATTTTTCAAAGCAGTGGTCCCCAATATTTCCGACTCTGTGAACTGGCAGCGGTGGCAGGGGATGGTTTCACATGTATGCCCATCCGCAACTTACAGAGCACAGTTCCCAATGGGCTGCGGCTCAGTATTGGGCTGCGGACCAGTGGTTGGGGACCCCTGTTTTAAAGTAAAAAGTGCCTTGTATTTATAGCAAATAGAGTTTAGTATTACAAATTCTCGCTCCCATAATTTTTCTTGGCAATAGTTCCTGCATAATATGGAGAATGAGCAATATTTGCTATTCATACAAAATTTGGGCAAATAAATTAATTTTAGAATGTGTCTTCTACAATTAGATAGTCCAAAATATTGGCATAATCCGTTTGCTTGGATAGCGTAATGGAAAATTCAATCCGTAAAATGATCTTTATTCAACATAACACCAATAATTTTTAGGTCATTGTTTTGTTCTGTTTTTTTCCACCTGAGAGACGTATATGGCTTTTTACCTCTGAATAAGGATGCAGAAAAGGGTAAAAGCAAAGAAGGATTTCAGGAAATAGGAACTACTGCAGATACTGCCTCTGGGTTAGATCATAACAAGATTGGTCATCCATCAGATCATTCTAAGCTCTTTAAAATATCAAAGTACAAAAACATACTTCAGTTCTGAAAAACCCCTGTATCAGTATAAGCATGTGTTTACAAGACTTAAAAGGGGTGGGTGGGGGGAAGCTGCATCATTTTGTATCAATTGCAGCTTCTGTACACGCTTTACAGATAGCTATGAGAGAACTTGAATTTATCTAATCCTTTAACAAAGAATTTACCTAATCCTTTAGCAAAGGAGCTCTTGGCAACCTGTAAAGGTAGTCCTCAACTTACAACTGGTTGCTTAATGACTGTTTGAAATTATGACAGACCTCCCTGGCAGTACTTACGAGGCAATTGTGAAATTCTGACCAGTGGGCCCCAATGATCACATGACTGCATTTCTGGCACTTAGCAACTGGACCACATTTACTGTCATTTTCACCATCCTATGTTTTACCAAAAATAAAAAGCATTTACTTCAGGTTTTGAGGAAAACCAGCCCACCTAACGACCGTGGAGGTTGCTTTTTAAAAGGTAGCAAAATCAAGTTGGCCACATGACCTGTTACCATTATGCTCCTTATGGACATAAGTCTCTCATTCTTTAATTCCAGAAAAGTGGAAACTAGAGATCATGTCTTTCTTCATCTCCATAAAAGTATGGAGACATCCAAATGAAAGTCACACTACCTCTCATTAGTAGATATCCCAGTCATCCAGATTCGGTATTTGGCCAGATATTGCTCATAGATGAAGCATGTCTTCTTAGCTAGTATGTCCATCAGACTTCGATGGGCCAATCTCCCTCAATGCATTCTTTGTAACTATCAGTCATTTAAACTTTAGATATTCTTACTTTGTTGATATTAATAGTTTTAGAAAGCATTGTTGTCATTTTAAATGTTCTCATATATGCTATAATTTTAATATTTACATTGTAATTTAATATAGGGTGTATCTTGGATCTCAGTTATGGATGTTAGATTGTTTTACAAATGTATTTTAATTCTGCCTTAAACTTTATTTTGTTTATTATCTGCATTGGTCTGTCACAGTAACTTGGATGAATTAAATTGCGGTTGTAAATTGAGGACTTCCTGTATTTAGTTTACAAATAAGTCATTTGTACCAGTTTTGTTATTTAAACATGCTGCACTGAACTAGGGACATAGCCAAAAGGAGATTAATGTTTCACTACACGAAATTGGAAATGAAAAAAATATTTTTGAAGCAAATCATTTTAAAGTGAAACAATCAAACTATTGTCAGTAGAAAATCATCGCAGTCAGAGGCTTAATGAAATAACGGGAAGAAAAGTCTGTGTGTTCAAGAATCTTTGCTGATTTTTCCCCCTTTGCAAATTGCAAAAATAAGTTCATTGTTTGAAAACTTGGTTCTTGTATAATGAGATAAGAGGAGCAGAGTTTTAAATATATTTTTAAACCAGTAATGTGGCATTGCACATATTTATCTTGGGCCACGTTAAATGTGAATTGTTAAAACGTGTTTTAGGCATCCTTCTGGGGGGAAAAAACCCGAAAGGCCCTCTTGTGGTCATGGAATTAAATGTAAAGCTAGCATAGTGACCTTATCTCTGCAATTGAATATTTACATTTATTGAGTGTGCATAGAAGTTTTTCTCTGGATCGTTGGAGACATTTGGTTTAAATCAGTAATATTCTGGATAAATAGATTGATTTATATTAGTCTATGATGTTACTAAGATGCATTCACTGGATTAGCCACTCTGCCATTAATGGTTGCAATACACGTTTTTAATCCTTAATGTATGTGGGGACGGAGTACAGATGATTGTAACAGTCTTTAAATCCCATGTTGTGCACTCTCTAAATATTTGTCTTTCCTTTCTCTCTGCAGCCCAGTGACTTTTCAGTATCTCTAAAGGCTTCAGGGAAGAACAAACATTTCAAGGTGCAGCTGGTGGACAATGTCTATTGCATTGGGCAGCGTCGATTTAATACTATGGATGAGTTGGTGGAACACTACAAAAAGGCTCCTATCTTCACCAGTGAGCACGGGGAAAAGTTATATCTTGTCAAAGCACTTCAGTGACGTTGAAGATGGACTAGGCCTGCTGCGGTCTTTTGTAACTTAAAAGCCTTAGGTCCTCAATCACTTTTATAGAGCAGAGCACTCTGCACCAGACACAACTGTCAGTGAATGGTCTCTTTTCTGAGTATTTGCTCTGTTGGTTATATTCTCTTTTCTTCCTTGCTTTTCTCTACCCCCACTTTTGCCTATTAGTCTTTTTAAAAATTAAGTTGTTTTGAATCCCCTGAGGTTGAAATTTTCACTTAGGTGGGGCCATTGTAAGCACTCGTTTTATTTCCTGGGCTCTTAACTCTTCTATGTACGTTTACAGAGTTAATCCAGATAAAGGAGGGGTGTTCTTGAGTGAGAAACAGTGTTATCAGACAGCTCCTGGTGGCAGAAATCATCATTGAGAGACTGGGCACAGTTGAATGCACTGAACCTGCAGCTAACTAAGTGAAATAATAGTTGTGGCTGTGAGTTCTGTAGCTATTTTGCTTACCAAGTAATATATTTCTGAAATTCCTAGTTTTTAGAAGCATTCTTCCCACACTCTACTACAACTATTACATTGCTTCTTTGGCTCTTTGTGAAGAGTACACTAATAAAAGCGTTTTGTAATAGTTCTTCTTAAACTACTACGGTATGATTGTAGTAAAGAAAACTATCTAGCGTATTTTGACATGTAATTTCAACCGAGATGTTTCATTGAAAGTTGATTTTTTAGAGAATCATTGAATTGTAATGGTTGAATGTTTTGGTATCTACAACCAGATGTGCCATCCACATAATGCTTTCTCTTCTTGCCCTTCTGCTTGTTTGAATTAAACAGTTATGTATTTAATTCTTAAAGTAATATGTATCTGTAGCCGATTGACACTAATACAGAAGTTTAATAAACATAGCTAATTATGGGTGGGTGGGGCTTCCAGCACATACATACATAACATACATACATACTTACTTATAATATATATATATTTGCATAACAGAAAAAATCAGGGTTTACAGAAGGTGGTGTGATTGGTAGTAAGACACACAGAATGTTATATGAAGAAAATGCGTTCCTTTTGTGTTTCTTTTAACCTTATGGTTTTAAATATAGTATTGATGGCACATTCCTGAAAATATTAAAAAAGGAGCTTGTTGATCCTGAAAACTTGCATACCTCCCCCACCCCAGTTTTTTTGATATTGTAATAAAAAGGTATCATGTGAAGATGGAGTATTGAATTTATCCTTGGTAATGGCATTGACAGTGGTTTCATTGTCAGATCAATGCAAAGATAGCATTTCCCCTTTACATAAATCTGGACATTAAAATATTTTACAGTTTTGCTTTGTTGAAATAGCATGGATATCATTAACAGTTAATTTTTAATGAACAATATTTTTTTGTTAAAAGATGTTACAAAGATTTTAAAAGCTACAGAAACATAGTAGAAGAAATAGAAAAAGGAAGATTATAACAGGGTAAAAAAAATGAATAGCAAAAAAAAAAAACCAAGGAAAATACCTGATTTCTCATTTTTCAGCAGTTACCAACCATGTCCACCATATCACATTGCATATGAAAGCTCCTTTCTTCCCCTAAACAAACCTTTTTAATCAATGCTGACTCAGCAATTTGTTTTTGTCCATTTTCAGCAAAGCGTCTATAAAGGGTGTTTATAAAAATTGTTGTAGTTCCTTCCTTAATAAAACAAATCAATTTAGTTATCTCTGCAAACACAACCATTTTCATAATCCATTCCTCCATTATTGGTGCTTCTGTGGTCTTTCATCTTTGTCCATATAATAGCCTTCTGCAGTTACCATGTATAAAACCAATTGTCCATGATCCTTTTCAGGGGATTGTCCATAAGTTATAATAAGAAAGGTTCTCTGCATCACTAAATGTATTTGTGTCCAACATATTTTTACTTCTTCACAACTCCACCATGCATAGTAAAATGTCCCTTCATGTTTTTCACATTCTCAAAAATGATTAGAAGTAACTTTACACATTCTAGACCAGGGCTGTCAAATTCCCCGGCCCATGGGCTGGGTGCATCACGCACTGACCATGCCCAGTTTAGCAAAAGGGAGGAAGTCCTGATATGCCACCTGACGCTACTGTGAAGACGTGAGTTTGACACCCCTATTCTAGACAATTTCTGTGGTGTCGTATACCAACATTGCGTCTTTTTTTAAAAGTGTTCTTTTAAATTGTAAGCCTGAATTTTAGATTTTTTTTAACCACAGGGTCTCCCATTTTATCCATTTGATTATTATAAACAAAATACTTGGCTCACTTTATCATACATTTTTAACTCGTTTAACTCATTACATTTTAACTAATTTCAAATCTCAATAAAAGTTTATACATTTTAGCAATTCAGTGTTCACTATTTGTACATAACTCATTTTCAAATGCCATTTCATCACAGTCTGTCCCGGGTTCTTTTAAATATATATTAAATTTTTCTCTTTACTGGGCATATGAAACGATTGAAAATTAAATCCTCTATGGTTAATTTTCCTCTTTATTTCTTCTTCTCCCATCTTCCTGTAATAGCAAGTCTTCATGTTTACCATTTGTTTTTACCCACTGTTTAAAATGCTTCTCAAGCTGAAGCCAACAAAAGTATTTTTGGCTATAGCTGGATTTGTATCTATTCCATATTATGGCATTCATATATAATTTTTATAATTTACATTAACTTTACCATATTTTAAGTAAACATGCCACCCAAACCTCAGATCATATAAATCTAAAAACCTCCTTATTTCTTAATGACAGCCAATCCTTTATCCAAACATAAAGCAGGCAAGAAAATACAATTTAAAATCAGATAATCTACCTCCTCCTTTTTTGCTTTGCATCTTGAAGAATCTTACATTTAACCCTTGGGGTGAGGTTTTTTGGGGGAGGGCTTTCCATATAAACCCGGATATGTCTTTTCCCCCTGTTTAAATGGTTCATCAGTTCTCAAAACGATATTGTCTGAAGTAAAAAAAAACACCATCCTAGATCAGCGGTCTCATTACAGTTTGGTGGGCCTGCTGGTGAGAGGGAGGGGGACAACAGCTCGTACAAGTAGTGGGCCAGCCCGCACTTCTTGCAAGTTAAACTCCATGTGTACGTGACAGCCCACTGCTCGCACAAGTCGAGCAGTTCGTATGCACATGCGCTGGTCAACCACTCCCATGGCCTGGTTACAAATAGGTCATGGCTAGTAGACTGCAGCCCGGGGATTGGGGACTCCTTTTTATTATAGAAATTCTTCACAACAATAACAATTGTAACTTTCCTCATCATAATAAATCCTTCTTAATTTCATTCTACACTTTAACAGTTTTGTCTAATGTGCATGTATATTAACCCATATAGTTAGTGTAGTATATAGTGTGATTGTAGTATTATTACTTATCCTTTTTATTCTTTATTTCTCCTTTGATGGGTATTATTATTATTATTATTATCATCATTATTATTCAATTGTATCACAGCGGCCAGTTGTTTCACCAGATTTGGCATTGGTTACTAGTCGGGCCCCACCCAGGGGCCTAGGACGTTGTAACGTATTTTCGTAATATGCGTGCAGATCCAAGCAGTGTGGCTTTTTGCATTTGACTGATGGTGATTTTGTCAATTTTTAACTGTTTTAAATTCCAGTGCTTTTGGAATAGCACCCAGTGTGCCAATTACCACGGGAATTATCACTGCTGAATTATCAATTCACCATAGTTTTCTCATTTTCTTCTGTTAATATTTGGTTTTCCTCTTCTTTCACATTTCCTGGGTTATTTCTTGATTCAAAAGTTTAATGAAATTGAATTTTAATTCCATGTCTTATAACATTAAGATAGCTGATAACGTAGGGGTTTAATTTGCTGTAACATATTTTGCCCCCTTGGAGATCTCATTGGCTCATCCTCTTTTATGTTTAGATCCCTTAGAATCTCTTACATATTTTCTTGATCTTTTTCTTTAATTTGTTTTTCTCCTGTATAAATTATCCTATATAGTATGGCATGCCATACTATTCTTATTGAGATTATTCTAAAAATATATTTAATATATTTTTACATTCTTCCATATTAGATCACAATGCAGTAACATTTCATTTAGTTGCCTATTAGTTCTAGCTGCCTTATATTTTAAAATAATAGGATTGTGGTCAGAGAAATTCTTTAGAAATATTTCAGTTTTGTTAACACAAGTGGCCAAACCTTTAGCAATCCAGAACATGTCTATTCTGCAGAAAGATCTGTCTTTCTGAAAAATTATAATAGTCTTTCCAATACCATTTTATGCCTCCATATAGCAATCAATTCAAGTTTATCCATTTTCCAAAAGAATGTTTTTGGTAGTTTGCCTTGCATCATTTTAATCCCTTTTGCTGATGTTCTGTTTTGTGGGCAGACTTCCATTCTAACCTCCTATTTAAGCACAATTTTTCATATGACAGCTCCATTAACTTTCCCTCAAGCCTTTTGAAAAAAATGCAGATTTAATTGCATTTGGAGCATAAACAGGCTCCCCCCCCCCCCCCAGTGTTTTGACTAGTTGGTTTCTAGTATTTGAAATTTAATTCCATGCTGTAGCTAGAATTGTGGCAGCAATAATAATAGCTAGATTGGATACTAAAAGGATTATCACTGGTAAGTTTTGCATTTTTAAATCATGTTTATATTGACATGTACCAAGTGGATACTGCAGAAGAAGACACTTTGTCAAGGCTATTAAACAAACCCTTCTGAGGTGGCTTAAAAAGATGGATAAGTAACCATGGACTATATACTGCATAAAGAAAATCCCTTTGTTCAAAGAATGGCCTGGGAGTGCTGTAATCTTCAAGAATCCTTACCCCCCCCCCCCAGGGCCCCATGTTGGAGACATGGTTGGCCATTTAGTAGATAAGAACCTGAATTGGATGAACTTTCAAATGATTTAGCAAAATCAGTTTTACAATTTTACATATTTTACAGTTCTCTCGAGTTACCCAATCATCTAAATCAGTGTTTTTCAACCACTGTGCCGTGGCACACTAGTGTGCCGTGACATAGTGTAAGGTGTGCCATGGGAAAATTACTTTATATATAGTCAATATAGGCACAGAGTTAAAAAATTTTAACATTTTCTAATGGTGGTGTGCCTCGTGATTTTTTTCATGAAAAAAGTGTGCCTTTGCACAAAAAAGGTTGAAAAACACTGATCTAAATGTCCTCTAAATTAGTTTTAAACACATTAAAGCAAAATTGTCTTAAATCATTTGGACTGATTCTAGTCAAATAATTTTATAGTTAAATGGTGCTCCCTTTTGCAGCCTTCGTCTTTAATAGTGTTAAATAACTTTAAATCCCAGTCTGCATATTCTCTTTAGTTTATGTGTCACAGCTGTTAACGTGTCCAATTGCAAATAGTCCAAAACTAAGATATTTTAAAGCCAACTAAGGAAGTTGTTCCATTATTCTGATATCCTGTCTTAACAGAAGCTGGCGGCAGACACTCCAAGAATCTGTTGGCAAAAGTTAAACTTTTGTTCAAAGGCAAGTTTCCTTTCAATCTCCACCAGTTAATGTATAACTTAAGTCTGGCATGTATAAACATTTTATTTACACTGAGTTCAGTTCATCTAATTTAACTGGATTATCTCATCACTGAAGGTACTAATCATTTTTTGGTTTTGCTTAGATCTTGGCTTTCATATGGTCACCAATCTTCAGCAGAAGGGCCTTTACAAAAACAGCCCCGTGTTTTGAAGGCTGTTGCTATTAAGTTTTTATTGTATTTTGGCTTTGGGGGCTAGTCAGAGACATCTAAAAGTCTTTTCAGAGTGCCATTTAAAATTGATTTTTTAATAGAAACTCAACTTATATTTATGCTTGTTTTGTTATTAATGTTGAGTTTAGTTAATTTTGTTTGTGTGGTTCCTGATTACTGTATTTTTCAGAGTATAAGATGCACCTTTTTCCAGCAACATAGAGGGTAAAAATCTGGGTGCGTCTTATACACTGAATACAGCATTTTTAGCCTCCCGACACCCCGCCCCCTTTGCAAAAATGGCCATGCATAGCCTTTAGGAGGCTTCCAGAGTGCTCCTGGGGGCTGGGGAGGGCAAAAATGAGCAAAAAATGGCCCGTTTCTATAAGCTGCCTAAAGTCTATGCATGCCAAAAAAAATTGACAAAAAACGGGCCCATTTTTGCAAAAAATGGACTGTTTTTTGCTCATTTTTGCCGCCCAGCCTCCAGGAACACTCTACAAGCCTCCTAAAGGCTAGTCATGCCCCCCCCCATTTTTTATTTTTTATTTTACAAAAAACTGGGCCATTTTTGGAAGTGCAAAACCTTTTTTTTTTTAATTGCCTCTTCAAAATCTTGGTGCACCTTATACTCTGGTACGTCTTATACTCTGAAAAATATGGTAATTGTGCTCATGATACTTTTAAGGAATCCCATATTTATTACAACCAAATATTTTTGCTTTTGCTAACATGCAAAAAGCCAGGTCAAGGTTTTATTTTTTGAATTAACATACAAGTAGTCCTCAATTTATAACTGTCCATTTAGCATTGGTTCAAGATTACAATAGTGCCTGAGAAAAATATTTACATTGCGTCCTACCTCTTATAACCGTCACACTATTGTCTGGGCCACACGATTGCAATTTGGGCACTTGGCAACAGGCTTGCATTTGCAACCAGTTACAGCAGTCATGTGATTGCAATTTGTCAACTGGAGAAGCTGGATTCGCCTAACAATTATGTGATTCACTTAACAACTGCAGTAAAAATGTTCAATCATAAGATGACTGTTAGAAACTCTGGTCCCAATTGTCATGAGTCAAGGACTAACTACCTCTAGTTCCTTCTAAAATGTTGAACTGTATGTCTGGATTACTACTATCTTCTTGTTGAACTGCATTCTTCTGCTATATGGGCAGATATAACAGTAATGATAGCAGAAAGTCAAATAAGTTTGAGCTTCCTACACAGAAAATGGAAATGGCGACTTCCAGAACTATCCCATTTTAGCTTCAGAAGTTTAAGTCAAGGCTTTGATTGTTGCCTAGCCTTTTTGTGTTCATATTCTGCAGCACATAATTACTGATGTGATGGATAAATCAAGCAGTTGCTACCATAGTAGCTTGGTTCCTTACCTTGAATGTAATCTTCTACTGTCTAGTGGCAATAGTGAGAGAAAGTCTTCAGGATTCTCTTCCTTCTCTCAGACTAATCGGCAAGCAGGCTCATCTCTCCTATGTCTTATTTCAGGGTTTGATCAAATCTGAATAGATTCATTTTGTTATACTTTTAAGGATTTTTTTGTAAAAAAAAAAAAACAATTTTGCTCATTTATTTAACATTTTTTTGCCAATGGCAATGATCTCAATACTGTTGTGCCTTTGAATTACCATATTTTGGGAGTATAAGACGCACCTTTTTCTCTCCAAAAGGACGGTGAAAATTCAGGTGCATCTTATACATGGAATTTAACCCCACCCACCCCTACCAAAGGCCAAAAACGTAAGGCATCAAGACAGTGATGGTCTGTAGCAATCCCTGCAGCCTGGAACAGCTGATTGGGAGTATTCCAGCAGTCCAATCCACCCGCCAATCAGCAGTGTTGAATCAGACTGCAATAAGTGCTGAAGCTGACCTGGCTGATCAGAGTTTGCAGCAGCAATCACATTCAGAAAGTACATACAAGTAATCAGGATTCAAAATAATAATAATATGCAATACAATATCAAAAGCAGGTTTTCCAAGGTAGCAGTAAATACAAGCAAAACACTTTCACTTTCAGTTGTCAGCTAAGCCAGGCTCCTTCCTGTCTCCTTGTTGCTCACATGGCAAATACTATTTTGGAGTCCAGATAGCCCTCATTGGCTGACTTAATTGCCAGGCCTATTCATTGGCTGACCTTGTTACCACGTGTTCCAGAATTTTTCTTCTTATTTTCCTCCCCAATGTCTTATACTCTGAAAAATACGGTACCAGTTTTTAATTATTCCGTGAAAAAGCTTCTATTACACCTTATCCCATTTCTCCTGCAGTTTGAGGCAGCAAATACAGCTATTTCTCTTCCAGTTGTTCCTCACTGCTTTGTAGGTTGACACAGGCCAAGCCATCCAATGAGCGTTTATGGTTGAGGATGGAATTTAAACCAAGTCTTGACATCTCATTCTAGCTTCTTCACCTGAAAACTACATTGGCTCATGCTACAATCCATGTGAGTTTGTACTAAAAACAAGATTAGAATGGCCCCATCTCTTTTTCTTGGCCATTGAAGGATATAGAGAAATGTTAATTTACCTAATACTAAAAAAAATGAAGCAATTCAAATTTATATATGTAATAACATTCATTAAAAAGTACACATACTCCAGTATATTATGAATTATGTCATCTGTATTATTAACATAGTTGAAATATATATACACCTATACAGATAATCGTTGACTTACAACAGTTCATTTAGTGACCATTTGAAGCAGTGGTGGGTTCTGGATCCCGTTGCAACCAATACAGTGCAATGGGATCGGGTGTCCACATGAACGTGCGCAATGCGCACATGCGTACGTACCACCTATGATGCTCTGCGATGCTCCAGCTGTTCAGGTGCTGTACGCTCCGTGCACATGCACGGAAGCCCTGAACAGCTCAAATACTGGTAAGGAGTGTGGGGGGGACCCTCTGGAGCACCATACCGGAGTGGTACTCGGTGATCCCAGCAGGCACCGGTACGCCCGTACCAGGGTGTATTGGTTGTAACCCACCACTGATTTGAAGTTACAACAGCACTGAAAAAAGTGACATGGCCACTTTTCACCCTTGTGACCATTGCAACAACCCCATGGTCTGATGCTTGGCAGATGGTTCATATTTGTGACGGTTGCAGTGTCCCGGGGTTACATGATCCCCTTTTGCAACCTTCTGACAAGCAAAGACAATGGGGAAGCCAGATTCACTTATTAACAGTGTTGTTAATTTAACAATTGTGTTGATTCACTTAACAAATGTGGCAAGAAAAGTCATAAAATGGGGCAAAACTCAGTTAACAAATGTTTCACTTAGCAATATAAATTCTGGGCTCAATTGTGGTCATAAGTCGAGGACTAGCTGTACTACTCTATGAAACAAGTCCAGCATTCTTAAAAGTTGAATTTTATATATATATAGTCATATCCTAAACCATGTCTTATTGCCAATTCTGAGTCAATATATTAAACTTTGTAGATAACAAATGAATTAAAGATAATACTAGATTTTTGTTTTGTAAATATTAGGTAACCAGATAATTAGATGCCAATCTTTTGTAATTTAGTTATTGTTGGTCTCGGTTTATCTTTAAATTATGTTTGTCCTCCATTTGATCATCTGTCTGATTATTGTCGTATTCCAGTTGTGAAACTTTCATTATATTTACATTGATTTCTATTATTGTAAAAGCTGTCAAAATGATGGAAGCGGTCAGCTAAAATGGATTATAACTTGTCAGTGCCTGAGAAGAAAATCAGAATTCACTTGTTTCCTTGGCATATTTGGTATGTTCCAGTTCAGGATTCCGTTTCTAGTCATATATTTATGGGGTTAATGGTACTATTATAGAGTGACTAGGATTACTATCTTAAATATGGATTTATCTCAATGGAAATTATGGGCTACAGTCAAATCTGTATAAACATCACATATTTCTTTTTTGTCACCTCAGTGATCCTCAGTAATCTTTCAAACAACTCAGGAACTAAATAAAGGCCAGGCAAGAAAAACATGAATCTGCCTTGAAGCACAAATCTCAACTTTGGGAATATAAGAGAAGATTGCAGTCCAATAGATTGGCTGTGATGAGCTCAGAGAACTTCTGTCATTCCACTAAGATGAAGAAGCAGTCCAAGTCCAGATGTTTTTAATTGTTAAATTTCTTGATCACTAAAACAGAAAATGAAGGACGCTTGATTTAAACTACCAAAGCTTAAAATTGAGTAACTTTATAGTTGCAAGGGAATATACTCTCTCCAGTAGTAGTACAAAATATTCTTTCTCTGTGTGGTCTTGGAAAATACTATATTTGTATGATAATGGATGCACTGTAGGAATTCTTGCTTTAGTTTATAATTCTTTCAAAAACATCAGTCTCCAGAAATATGCAGATAATCCTCGGTATACGACTATGCATTTACCTTATTTTTCGGAGTATAAGATGCACCTTTTCCCCCCCAAAAAAGAGGGTGAAAATCTGGGTGCCTCTTATACACTGAATACAGCATTTCTGGCCTCCCAAAACCCCGCCCCTTCACAAAAATGGACATGCATAGGCTTTGGGGGGGGCTTGTAGAGTGCTCCTGGGGGCTGGGGAGGGCAAAAATGAGCAAAAGGCCATTTTTGCGCCCCCTCCCCCAGCTGCCAGGAGCACTCTACAAGCCCCCCAAAGCCTATGCATGCCCTGTTTTTGGAAAAAGGGGCCAATTTTTGTGAAAAATGGGTGGTTTTTTTGCTCATTTCCACCAGCCCCTAGGAGTACTTTGCAGGCCTCTCAAACTCTCTGCATGCCCCATTTTTCACAAAAAAATGAGCACGCAGAGGGTTTGGGTGGTCTTCAGAGTGCAAAAACTTAAAAAAAAATTACCTCTTCAAAATCTTGGTGCGACTTATACTCTGAAAAATACAGTAATCATTTGAAGTTATGACAGCATTGTAAAAAGATAACCTGTGTTTACACTTGCAACCATCACCGTATCCCACAATCACACCATCAAAATTCAGGCATTTGGCCATGGCACATATTTACAATGGCTGTCACATCCTCGGGTCATATGACCATTCACCTTCCCAGCAGCATACCATCAAGCAAAGTCAATGTGGGAGGCCAGATTTATTTAACAAATATTGCAAAAAAGATTGTAGAATTGAATTTTTTCAAAACCATTTTGTGTGCATTTATTTCTCAGATATTCTATGTCAGTGAAACACACGAGAGTGGGTTAAGACAGATTAAGACAACAATGCAATCTAATAAAGGCAACCCTTAGTAATTAAGGAAATATAGTCTTGAAGTCTAATTTTTTTTAAAAAAAAATCTTAACCAATTGCTTTCTGCTAAGAGTGAGAGCAATTATATTGTCAAAATCTGACATTTTTATATAGAACTATATGCTTTTCATGAGTGGGAAATAGCTGCAAAAAGAAAAGGGAAAGATAGCATGACCTAGTCTTGAGAAAAATAAACAACAGAGCTGAGCTCTATAAATAGGAAGTTCAGTGTGTATTTCCAGGGATGGACTGCGGTAGGCTTATAGTATTCTCACATTTTAAATTTAATATTTAATAGAATATAGTAATTTGCAAATTACTCATTACAAGTGTTCTAGCAAAATGCATACAATATATACAAGAATTCTTTTTACTGGGAATAATATACTTTATTTTCCCCTTTCTATTATCCAAAAAAATATTTGATCGTTTACATTTGTGGCTATTCATTCTAACAAAACTTTGCTGCTACTGAAATTGTAATGCACAGTTTGTACTAATGTCTGCAGAACTTAAAGGGAGAATATCTTTTAAAAGCTTCAGCAGGATAAGCTTTGATGGATGATATCCTTGGATGTATTAAGGAGAATTCTGAACACTTCATTTTAATGAGAACTGACTTGGCTACCCTGCATAAAAATCTTATCCAAAAAAAATTATTGATCTTTTTTCTTTCCTTCTTTTAGTTAAATGAAAGTTAAACGGCTTACCGTAAATGTCTTTGCATTCCGCTCTAGTTGTTATTCACCATTTTTGAGAAAGTACCCAGGTTCTTGACCTATACTTAGGTGATGTAGTTATCCTAATAAAGAATGGGCATTGTGCTGAGTTAGAAGTAGTTTAATAGCAGCAAATAGGTTGTGTGTAATTCACAGAGATTATTGTAAATACGGTGGCTAAGTAGCATTCAGAAACTGAGTAATTGCCATGTGATCTTTGGGAGTGCAAATAATTTGAATACGCAGTGCAATAAATCTATGAGAAACCAACCAGTGTATTAAAGATTATTGACTTAGCTCATTTCAACTTATCCAGTGCCTGAATCAGATGTCTTGATTATCCAAAATATATTTATTTACTTTTATATTGTGACATTCGGTTTGTTGAAATAGAAAAATCAGAAATAATATAAATTACAATAACAATAGCTATAGTACAAATTTATATACTGCTTCACTGTGCTTTACAATCCTCTCTAAGTGGTTTACAGAGTCAGTATATTGCTCCCAACAATCTGGGTCCTCATTTTACCAATCTCGGAAGGGTGAGTCAACCTTGAGCCTGGTGAGATTTGAACTGCCAAATTGCAGGTAGTCAGCAATCAGCAGAAGTAGCCTACAGTACTGCAGTCTAACCACTGTGCTACCGAGGTTCCTCAAGAGAATATTTAGATATTTCTAAATATCTGGGATATTTTGCAAGGCCTGTATGTATATTTTCAACCCAAAGACCAAATTACATTATTGATTAGCTGAAATAAACATTTGGAATTTTCTGGTACTTGGCCTTGGTTAGAAAAAAATGCTAAATGAACATTTTAAATGCTAAATTGGTGAAAATGAAAATCAGCTGTTTGAAAATGACCTATTTATTTCTTTGTCAGGTCTCTGCTTTTATATTGTTTATGTTATTAATGATGCTACAATGTTTTAAATTTTTCTCACATGTCCTCACTGGACTGGTACTTCTTTTTTATTCCCCATCAAGTTTTCCACTTTTTCCCATTTAGTATTTTGTGGCTACCACTCTGCAATTCTAATTAAATTATTATTTTAGTTTTTCTCAAAATGTTCAGAGTTTTAGTACAGAGGCTCTGCTCACGTACAAAAAATTCCTCCCCCACTTTGTGCATGCATAAAATTATAAAGCAACATTAATCCAAAAACTATTCCAAAACCATTAAAGCAAGAAAATACTTTTTACAAAACTTCCTTTCTTTCCTTCATTTATTCATCTCTTTCATTTTGAGTCATGCATGCTCTTCCAGTGCCATAGTCATAAATAGATGGGAGCCATGATTGTTGACTGTCACTGCCCATTCTGGCTTTTATAAACATGGCTTTTATAACCGTAACTTTAGCAAGATAAGATGAAGAGTTAAGTTATTAAATTATTGTCCCTACATTTCATGCAGCAATTACTGCTAATGACACAGTCAGTTTGGACTCATTTTGGCCTCCATACCAGCTGGCTGGGGAATTCTGGGAGTTGAAGTCCCCCCAGGCTTAAAGTTGCCCATGTTGGAAACCCCTGCTCCATACTACAAGCACCAAACTCCCAATTGTAGATCAAGCAGGCCCATACAATATTTTGTGAGATATAATCCCTGAAGTAGAAGAATAATTCAGCATCCACCAATTAGGAGATACCTACAGCATACTGTAAGGTCTTTTTTAAGCAAGGGCAAAATAGCCAAAATTATCTCAAGGATTGCAAATATTGACATCGTTGAAGCATGCAGAAAGAGAGTTGTTTACAGGTAGTAGAATTTTCAATATTTAACATTGTGCTCACTGATCACAATTTTGGAGACTGGATCTAGAAAGGCTAATCTTGAAAAGGAGATGAGACTAATGGAATAGAAGTAAACCTTAGAAAGTTTTGTGTATTAAACACAACCAATAATGTGTCCTCATAAATGGATGGGAAAAATAACCATTAACAGGTACAAAGTTCTCCAATGCTTAGCCTACTAAAATTTGATTGTGTTTGCTACCTTACTAAAAGGAGATCACAACATCTGTAGAATTGACAAAGTATCAGCCTCCCCAAGCCATGAAATCAGGTGAATTAAGCATCTATGCCAAAAAAAAAAGGGGGGGGTGGGTGGGAGTGACATCTCTGCTAATTGAGAGGCATCAACTAATATTTGAGACTGAATTATTCTAAGCAGATTGTGGGAACCCGCTAATTGTAAGTGTTCAGTAAACCATACCTTTATTTGTTTTAGCGTGATGTGTAATCCATATTAAGAATGTGGTCCTGGGAGAATAATTTTGTAACAGCTTTGCTGCAGCCGTTACGACTGCTCTAAAAATAAATATAAACGGAGGAAAATTTAGAAAATTAGTTAAAATGAACATGGTTACAGCATTGGCTGATCCAGATAGAGAAAAGAAAAGAAAGTTAGAATACAAGTGGTTTGAAGCAGACATGTTTCACAAAGTTTCAAATGAATGAAGGCTGATGTGCTTCCAAAGTATTCTTGAAATTGAGGTTGCCCTCATTAAGGGCATTCCTAATCAACAAATCCTTTACCGGCCAAGATCATCCAGCTTTCAGTGTGGTTTGGAGGTGTTTCTGCCCCTTGTTTGAGCTTGTCTACCTTCTGGCTATGAGAGCTTCATTACTTCAATGATGTCATTGCCGCTTGTGAGATCTGCACCAGAACACTACTGGTAGTCCTCGGTGTATAACCATAATTGAACCCAAAATTTCTGCTGTTAAGGGACATAATTGTTAAGTGAGTTTTGCCCTATTTTACAACCTTTTTGCCACCATTGTTAAGCAAATCAGTGCAGCTAAGGGAATCATGCAGTCATTAAGCAAATCTGGCTTCCCCCATTGATGGACACCAGTTGGGAAGGTTACAAATGGTGAACACATGAAAGTGCAACCATCATAAATACATCCCAGTTGCCAAGCATCTGAATTTTGACTTCATGACCATGGAGATGCTGCAACCATCTTAAGTGTGAAAAACGGTCATAAGTCACTTTATTCACTGCTGCAGTAACTTTGTATGATCACTAAATGAATGGTTGTAAGTCAGGGACTAACTATTATTTGGAACACTTACATGGCTGAGGAACACAGATTTCAGAGTAAGAAGACAGGGAGGATGGAGCCCTGTAAAAAGACACAATGTTAGCTATTGAGGGAAGGACAGCCAGTGCTGCTCCTGGGTGTTGGGAAAAAACATGGAGACAATTTGGAAAGAATTCCTGGCAACAAGCAAGAGAGCTGAAGAGGAAGAGCTGGTTCCGAGCTGGAGTTTTCTCTTTGCAGTTGGGTTATAAGTGTGTCAGACTCTTAGAATAGAGATAGTAAGTTAGAAATAGGCAGAAAAGACTTATTACCTCAACCACATTTGGAGAAGAAAGTAAAGTTTTCTTTCCATTTTACAAATGTCTGGAGATGAATATTTCCAGATATAAAAGAAGAGACAGACATTGTGATCTCCGGAACTTAAAATATATTACCCGCTTAGCTTTCGTTAGCCTCTGCTAACATCATCAGAGTGTAAAAACTACCATTGAAGAGATATTTGCCTTTATACGTCAACTTGTATACGTATGTGGGTGTCTGTGTGTATGCACACATGCAGTGTGTCTAGTATGTATAAACATACACATACATTTACACACATCTATGCGTGTCTATGAAATGTATATCTATCCAACTCCTTCCTAATTGCATTACTTGTAATACAGCTTTCCTCAGCTTAATGTGCTCCAGATGCAAACACTGATGATTGAGGATGATGGAAGTTGCAATCTAGTACATCTGGAAAGCATCATAGAGTGGAAGACTGAAAAGCAAGGATTGGGGGGAAATGTCCAAATCCAGTGTTCTTGTTACAAAACTTAAAAGATGACAGCTTTGACAACAAAAATTGTGTATAAATGCTAGTTACCATCACTGACTGTAAACCAGAGATGGGGAATTAATTTGAGGTTTGGAGCTCCCAGTTTGCTTTCTCCACATTCTTGTCTAATACACAAAGTGTCTGGCATTGCATAGACTCAAGCAGTTAAACAGCAATGGATGCAAGCCCACTTTAAGAACATGTCAAAAATGTCAAGAGTGTGGCTGGGTCCATGTAATCAAAGGCCTGCCTATCTTGGCTTTATTGAACATTCACATCTCTTTCTCCAGAAGTCTCCCATCTAAAGATGCCCCTATGTGGCAAGAAAACTTGAATATACCCTTCTGGTTACCATTTTAAGGGGCTGCGGTGGCTAAGACACTGACCTTGTCAATTAGAATTGACACTGACCTTGTCAATTAGAATTAGCAGTTCGAATCTAGCGCCGTGTAATGGAGTGAGCTCCCGTTACTTGTCCCAGCTTCTGCCAACCTAGCAATTCGAAAGCACATAAAAAATGTAAGTAGAAAAAATAGAAACCATCTTTGGTCGGAAGGTAACAGCATTCCGTGCAACTTCGGCATTTAGTTATGCCAGCCACATGACCACGGAGACGTCTTAGACAGCGCTGGCTCTTTGACTTAGAAATGGAGGTGAGCACCAGCCCCTAGAGTCAGGAACAACTAGCACGCATGTGCAGGGAACCTTTACCTTTAATTTAAAGTCAGTTCGTGACTTTTATTCCAAAGCAGACTTGAACAGGGAGTCCAGATTGAACCACTGCTGTGAGAAATCAGTGAACTTCCTATATCTCCTGCACAAGGAATGGGATGTGCCCTTGTTTGGACAAAGCGCCTCTGATATTGCTTTAGAGCATCAACTTTACAAGAAATTCTTTGCTGAGGGAGGTTCCTAAATACCTCCATAGTCACGATTCCAGGTGAGATGGATCATCTCAAATATTGTAAATCGCCCAAGGTTACCATATGGGAAGATGGGCGGATGATGAATTTTACAAATAAATAGAAACTGAGTGGGTGTAGCTTGCTCAGCTTTGAATCAAGCACACAGCTATGAAAATATTTTGCTGTCACTCTGACTGTGTGCATGTAACATGGGTTTCTAGTGGGATAGCCAGTATGCTTTATGGGTGTCTTGATTCTAATCGGAACAGTGAATTGTTTTCCAAATGAAGATCTAAACATATTCCTGTTAAATGTAGAGTTGTTAATGATGAAAAAGTGCGTTTTTTGTAGAATACTGATTCTGCTCTCCCTTTTTTGCAAGCAGAGTTAAGAATGCATGACTTAATTTCCTTTATAAAGTGGACTTTAGGGATTCCAGCTTTATATCAAAACTAAAAAATGCTGAGCAAACAGCAGTGAAAGTCAGGCTATTCTGTAGCTTGTATTTACAACTGTCTTACATGCAAATAAGCTTCCTTTTTAATGAGCTTATTGTTAATGATACAACTTTGTCTTCTTTTATTAATCGGATTAGACAGAATGCATGGCTAAAGCTCAAATAAATTCTTCTAAACTAGAGATTCTTTTTAGTAGTATTCTGGGGACAAGGCAGCTAATTTTAAATTGCAGATTCACAGTAATTAACTTTGATAATCATTGTTCTTTACTTGGATGTTATTCAATCTCTGATCCCTGGACAGCTAGCATCAGGTCTACATGAGCAAAACAACACATGCCTCCATAGTTAACATGGAATCTTCCCTCTTCCAATGCTTGTAATTCAATATAATTGCCAAGATTCATGGGAAGGCAAATTACAAATTAAATTTTCTAAAATAGGACCTAGATGTGCTTAAATACCCTTAAATAGTATTTCTTTTTTTTTAAAAAAATGGATTTCTGAGTTTGGGGAATAGGAACATTTTTATTTGCAGAGATGACAATAATTGGAGGAGAAGGAGTGGCAGAACCTGGAGGAAGAATTGAGAAGATTAATGTCAAGCATCAAAGACCAGGTCCACACAGTGAAGATCCAATTCAAATGTACTGTATTGCTAAACAGCCTATTCACAGGAATTTCTTCAACTAATGGTTAGCACTAGATTGGAATTAGATTAGGGTCAACAGAATTCAAGAGAAGTTGGGTTTAGTCTGCTTGATTCTAGGCCAGTGATGGCAAACCTTTTTGGCACGGAGTGCCCAAACTAGAACACACATATGCAGAGCCCTGGAAACTCGGAGACCAGGTGGTCTTCGGGTTTCCGGTGCAAGCATGTGCGCCAGCTGGTCTTCGGGTTTACAGAGCTCCGGCATGCATGAATATTAGCTGGCCAGCGCACATGCATGAACCAGAAACAGGGACGTGCAGTCGGGAAGGCAGGGGAGGCAGAGCCTCTCCTGTGTCATCATGAAAAGAAAAAAAAATGTAAAAGGAAAAAGGCTGAGCTAGTTGCTGCCAGAGTCACCATGGATGACTCCGCTTAATGCTTAACTGTTTAAAAAAGCCTCTAAAAAACACCCTCTACAGAAGGAGGCCTGGGTGGCGACAAAGATTCCCTTTGTTCTTTCGGGCAGGGAAAGGGAGTGAGAGGCTTCCTCTGCTCCATCCGCGCCCCACCTGCACTGCCCTCGCCCGACAAGCGAGCCCCGGATCACCGGGCAGCTCTGGCGGGCGCTTTAGTCATTGAAGCACTTTCTTTCGCCAGCCTGAGCCTAAAGTGCTTTCTTTTGCCCGCCTGTGCCCGTGGCAGCCCACCAGCACAGATAGATGAAAGAGACTTTCTTTCACTTGCCTGTGTCTGCGATAGCCCGCCAGCACAGGCAGGCGAAAGAGACTTTCTTTTGCCCGCCTGTGTCTGCGGCAGCCCACCAGCACAGGCAGGTGAAAGAGACTTTCCTTCACCCCCTGTGCCCACGGCAGCCCGCCAGCACAGATGGGCAAAAGTCACTTTCTTTCGCCCACCTGTGCCCGCGGTAGCCCGCCAGCACAGGTGGGCGAAAGAGACTTTCTTTCACCCGTCTGTGACTGCGGTAGCCCGCCAGCACAGGGGGGCAAAAGTCACTTTCTTTCATCCACCTGTGCTCACGGCAGAGCTCAGGCGGGCTGCCGTGAGCACAGGTGGGGGAAAGAAAGTGCTTTAGTCAGTGGGATGTTGGGGGAGAGGACTGCCTCACCAGCCATAAACCTCACTGGACGTCACTGACCAGAAACCAGAAGAGCAGCTGGCAATGGTGCGTATGCCCACAGAGAAGGCTCTGCGTGTCATCTCTGGCATGCATGCCATAGGTTCTCCATCATGGTTCTAGGCTGATCTCTCTATTACTTCCACCCCCTGGTTCTGCCACTCCTCCTCCTACAATTATGTAAGTGTTTGCATAACAATGGGAAAAAACAATTAGATACAAAATTAACATTTTACAAATCAGCAGTTTGATCATAACCATAGTTAAAGAGGGTTGAAATATTATTTTAAGTCCTGGAGAGCAAGATAGCATTGGAAAGGCATTCAGGCAGGTGTCTCCCTGATTTACTGGGTAAAAGAAGGAGGAAGACAATTAGATTTGGAAGGTTTTGTTATGACAAATCTCAAAAACAAGTTATCTAATATCACTAATAATTACAGGTAGTCCTTGACCTACTGCCTCATATGGGACCAGAATTTCCATTGCTAAGCGAAACAGTTGTTAAGTGAGTAACGCCCAATTTTATGATTCTTTTGCCATAGTTGTTAAGCAAATCACTGCAGTTAAGTGAAGCACAATATAGTTGCTATGGTCAATATTACCATTGCATGACTATAGTCATCAGTAACTTCCAATAGAGCAGGGGTGTCAAACCCAAGGCCCGGGGTCCAGATCCGGCCTGCGGGGTGCTTAGATCTGGCCCATGGAGCCACCATGGTAACAGCAAAGGAACAGTCCGCAGAGCCTCTGCCAGCAAAAGAAGAGCTCGGGATGGCCATGTGCACCCCTCCCACTCTCCATTTTAGTCTCCAATGACCTCCTGCAGCCCTCTGCCAGCGGAAAGCTCTGTTTTGGTAGCAGAGTGCTGCAGGAGGCTGTCGCAGCCAAAAATGGAGCTTTAATGAGTGACATTGAGCTGGTTGCGCCCATCCTGGCCAGCCCCCTCCCTCGCGAGGTAAAACACAATCCTGATAAAGCCCTAAATTAAATAAGTTTGACATCCCTGCAATAGAGCATCTGTACACCCTAGGTATATTTGGATCTCTTAATAAATGGCATTCTGACTATTTCAGTTGGAGAAATGCTATCCGAAGCAACCACACTTCATCTTGATAAAGCACTTTTTGTTCATTGGGAAGCAAAATAACATGGCTGTGTCAATATTTAGAAATTGGGAGGCTATGTTGTTTGCATGGAATATTGTGGAAAAATTAGCATTCCATGGAAACTCTGCACAACCTCAGTAAAACAAAAAATTTAGTAAACCACACAATTCTCATATGACTTGAGTCAGTTGTAACTTCACCACTTTTAGTACAACTAAATTTAATTCTCAGTAGCTATGCTCATCTGCAACTAAGCAAGCCCATTTAAGTTGACATACGTTGGGGGAGGAGGTTGATTTTAATCTGCAAAGGCATTTACTTTTATGTAAAATTGCCTAAGGTGTTACAGTACTTTGTAGAAAATAGCGTTATGTAAAAATGATACTGGTCTCAGCTGGATGGTGAACCATTTTAGCAGAAATAAATGCAAAGTACGATCCAGGTCAAAACAATGCATTCTTCATTGAGCATAAACAATTTCAACTAAATCCACATGCAGCATCTTATTTTTTGAATTATGATTGGTATTATATACCATGTTTTCCCAAAAATAAGACATGGTCTCATTTTCTTTTAACCCCCCAAATAAGAGCTTGACCTTATTTTTGGGGAGGTCTTATTATTTTTGAGGTGCAGGAGGCAGTGAGTGTGGTCACCTCATGACTGCTGCTGTATTGCAATATTTTGGGGGAGGGCTTATTTTCAGGGGAGGGCTTATTTTAGCGCATGCACTCAAAAGCCTGGCTGGGCTTATTATCCAAGGAGATCTTATTTTGGGGGGAGAGAGAGAGAGAGAGAAATGAGAGCTTGTGCCCTCTCATTTTTTTACATTTCCAAGATACTTTTTTGACTAGTGTCTGTTGAAACTAGTAATTATTATTTCAACTAATTATTCCACTCATGATTTCAATTAGTAATGAATGTGCTAAATGTGTTGTGACATAGTCTTTAGAGGGCCTGGGCCTAAAGCAGCTGGCAGGACGTGGGCTCAGATCACAGGCAATAATTAGAATATTTAAAAATTGTGGTCCATCAGAATAAAAAGCTATACAGAAAACACCTTTTCAACTATGTGGGTTCAGTTCTTGCAAACGATTGCAGTTAAGTCATGCTTGGTTAACTTGTGGGGAAAATAGGATATGGTGAGCTAGGTCATTAATCTATCTATTAATGCTTCCATTTTTTCCCATAGGAATTGTAAACTACTTGCCACGCACCAATCAGCAGCCATATTACTGTTGCACAACTTATCTAACACTTGAAGTTTTTCTCACAAGTCAATTGTAGACATAGAGGACTAGAAAACACCCATCTTCACACAAGACATTTGGTTGCCCATCGTAAATCCAAGGAGACCAGGCACAGGGTTCTCCAGCTCTTAGAACCCTTGCTTCTAGAGCAGTGATTCCCAAGCTTTTTTTGGCCATGCCCCATCGCTAAACATCTCTAAAATCCTGAGGTCCCCACTGTGACATATAATTCTTACTATTCAAAAAGTGAACTCTACTCACACAGAGGAATCCTAAATGGCCACTAACTTGATTTAAATTGCCCCCATTAAAAATCAAATTGCCCCCCTGTGAGGCCTGAGCCCCACGTTGGGAACCACTGTTCTAGAGTCACACATTGAACTGGTTTGCATCCTGGATTTCTGAAGAGCTAATGTTGTGCATCAATTTTGGATTAAGTTCAAGCCTTTGATCAATTGATGTAAATCATTGTTCAGGCTTGGAAGTCAAACCTTTCCCTGTGTATTATGTCCTATAAATATCAGTACGGTCAAATAAAGGCAAACTGCAAATCAGCCATGCTGGCTAGATTCCTGCTGAAATGATTTATGTACTGAAAGTATAGATGCCCTTCTGGTTGCTCTGTTCCTTTTTAATAGAGACGAATTATCTCTATTCTTCCACAAAGTTTATGAAACAACTATTTTAAGAACAGGTTCAGAACATTTATTTCCACTGCACTGATCACAGCAAGGAAAATCTGTCTAAATAACATTAAGGCTTAGAAATCACTGTACAAAGGGGTATTGTTTAATATCTTTATTTAGATGTACTGAAGTACATTGCCAGTGGGAAGAGCAAGAGGGATTAGGAAAAGAGGTTCAAACGTGCTTACAAAGACCAACCTAATTTTTTCCCCTGAATTTTGGCCAGCTTTGATATGAACTATTGAAACTAATCTGACTACGAGAAGTTTGTTTTTTGTGTAGCATTCCATATAGGCAATAAAATTAAGTCAATGATTGGCTATATGGAATGCTATATAAATGCAAGAGCAAAGCCAAGATTAAAATAGATCAGTGTTTTGAAACTTGGCAACATGCTGTCTGGGGAATTCTGGGAGTTGAGGTTCACACCATTTAAAACTGCTGAAGTTGAGAAAACCAACAGATCTATAGGTGTACATTTTTATAACTAAACTTTTAATGGAACTTTAAAATGGAACATTCAGACTATCTTTCTGGGATCATTAAAGGTATTGTTTATCTGAAACATGAACTCTTAGGAGCTTAAGTGTAATTAGCTACTGTTTTAGCGCAGCCATTTCAACAAGGAGGGTCAACAACTACATGGTAAATATATATATATATATATGAAATGTGAAGGTACAATCTAGAAGCATATGACTTTGTCTGAATCCACTCTGTTATCCTCACAATTAGATTAGATACGGTGTGGTACACTATCTCTGGTCTTCATTTCTTAACATATTATTCCAGTACTTTCTCATCTACATGTTCAGTCCATCTATAACCCTTAACAGCCATATTTCCTTGCCTATTACACCTTCATCTTGTCCTCTTCCAAGCTACAATAAGTTGAGACACAGCAAAGAAGTGCTGGGGGGCTACATTCATACATGCAACCATGTTTCATCAAACCCTGCTTATTCTGCTGGGTTTTGCTATTGCAGATCATAAATAATTCTGTGGAGCTTTTCTGAAGTTTAGCCAAATATTTGGTTTTACTTCCCTAGTCCTTTGATATTCTTTGATGCTGCTACAGAGTTTAGTTTATCTGGGATAAGAAAGAAGGAAAGGCTTATTCAGGGATATACAAGTGGAACATACTGGAGGCAAACTAGCAAATAGCAAAACTAACAGCAATTTTTCAAATAGTAACAATGTGGACCTCACAACTTTCCATGACTGTATCCAATCCAGATAGTATAGCAGCATGGTTTGAATATACCAAAGGCGGTCCCTATTTGTCTACTTGCATTTTTACATGCTTTCGAACTGCTAGGTTGGCAGAAGCTGGGACAAGCAACGGGAGCTCACTCCATTATGCGGCACTAGGGATTCGAACCACCAAACTGCCGACCTTTATGATCAACAAGCTCAGCGTCTTAGCCACTGAGCCACTGCATCCTACACATGCACACTTATACACACAGTTTAATAACAAGTAAGAGGTTTAATGTTTCTTGAAGCATTGAAAATTTATTTGAAAAAGGAATGCTGAGTATAATGTATATATAAAAGAGAAAAAAGCTCAAATGTCAAAATTTCTGAAAAGCATCTGTTTTGTAGGGTATTTTTTTCTCCCACAGGCCATTGAGAGAAGGAATATGATACTAGAGAAACTAAAGTACTTCTGTTTTTCCACTTTTGTCTGGCCAAACCTTTTACCCAAAACAAAAACCTTGTCTGCAGGAACATTCATATAAATGCCATGCTTTCATGATAGGAGAGCTTAAAATCACAACAGAATTGGGAGGATCCCCAAAGTACTTTTCAATGTACCCAGAATTCAGGAAATTCTCCTTTTTTAATCTAGTATATCAAATCCCCAGACAGCAACTGTTTTCTTGCATTCCCCTTTTTTCCACTGCTGAAAGACATCTGAAACTCATTTCCCAATAAATATTTAAAAAGGTGTGTGATTATCTGTGCTATCTTGACTTTTTCAATACTTCATTCCAGGCATCCCTTCTGTAAAACAAATGGAAGTTATGATAGCTTCTAAACAAAATTTCCCCGTCCTGATGTTTCCCAAGTGCTTTTTTAGTGGATAATGGGAATTGAATGGATATGTAGGGATATAGAGGAAGATTTCTCTGGAATGTTTTTCTCCACAGCCCCAAACCAAATCCAATCAATTTTTGTATTCAACATTTGCTTTGCCAGCTTCTCCCACGGTATCAAATTTGGACCTGTTCTGTTCAGTTCCAACAGACTTACAATTGGTGAGTCAAGAAGATAGCATGGGAATTAGCTGAATGTCCCTTAGGAGAGTTCAAAAATTGGGAGAATGCCTACTTCTGTTGATCTTTCTTTGTGGCGTCTTTGATCATTTTTTCAGTCCTTCAATCCAAGTCATTTACATTTTATAGAGTAATATCAATACTAGTTTGAATTGGTCCAATATTTCCCAAGCAGTCAGTAAAATACTTTCAAAACTGGTGTTATATAACTCATTTAGCCACTTTTTAAAGGATTCAACACTTCTGTTCTATACCTGTTGCCACCAAGGCCATCTTGAGAGCCAGTATAGTGTAAGTAGTTAAGATTGACTAGGAATAGAGAGACAGGAATGTAGTCCAGTATTGGTCATTAAAGATCATTGAATGACTTTTACTACTGACTCTCTCTTAACCCAATCCCCCCAATCACCCCTAATAGAGCTATTGTTATGAATGAAAATAGATTTTATATTGTGCATAAATGTAACTCCATATCTACATAGCTGTAATTCTAGGTTATAGTCCAACCTTCTGGGTATCTGGTTGGGGGTGGTAACTTTACATTCGAGACCTCATTCTCCTCCAACACCACTGCAAGCAAAATTATTATTAGGAATCAAACTTTATTGGTTTTATGCAGGATAATGGAGTTTAAGCCATATTCAGGCAATAACTTTACAGATAAATCTCAGCTCACAGGAGGTAGAGGTGTGAAGAGGTCCCTTTTCTCTATGGCTCAGAGATCAGAGTACAGGCCCAGGAATATAACACATGTAAGGACCTCCTACTGCAGGCACCTGAAATCCTGTTGGTTCTCTTGACCAACAGGATTTGAATAGGGTTTCTCCACCTTGATCTTATGTGTAGATTTCACATCTTTTGAGGGCTTTTCCCCAAGGACTACAAGTCTTCATTCTAAGGTTCTGCTCTGCATCCCAAAATCTTCACAGTAATCTCGTTGTTCTGGAGGCAGAAACATTATGTACACTGCTTTGAGTTGAACAAATAAAAGCAAAAGACAAAGAATGTAAAACCAAATAAAGGAAGGGTTATTTATAGCTACGGAGTTTACCTAAAATCTGGAATAATCCATCTACAGGACTCAGTACTGTTTCTCCCCATTTTTAGAACTAGTTATAGTAACTGACATGCTGGACAGATGTTTAGAGACAGCAGTGAAATAACTGAGAATAAACGACTTAACAATCAAGCCAAAGTTGGTGTCAGGGTTCCAAGTAACACCCTCAATGAAAGATTATCCTCCATATGATCCCCCCTCCCATTTTCCCACAGCATTAAATGTGGCAGGCCTGAAGGCCCAATGCAAAAGATGATTTCTAGGCCTGACAATTGTTAGGTGTTTGTTTGTTTGTTTACCTCTGGAAGCATTTTTATGTTGGAAGTCTGTTTGATACCTCCATTGTTGGCATTTATAAAACTGTTCTTTTTTTCTGAATGTGTTTTACTGTTTCTTCAATTTTATGTCTCCCAGTTCTGCTTTAATTAGTTATTGGATGACTTAATAACTCCTTTGCTGCTAAAGTTCTTTTTATTAATGCTTTGGTTGTTAGTAAATGCATTTTAAACTTTATATTTAGTTTTATAGTGGTTTTTTTATGACTGTTTTATGAACCACTTAGGACAAAAGAATAAAAATATTTTACTAGATGAATGGACCTGAGAGATACACAGTACTGAACAGTTTGATACCTAGTGTTGCATCTAATCTGAATTGCCATCCATCAGATAACAATTACAAACAAGGAGGAACATCATCTTGGAAATAACACAGTATTGGATTTAGTGTGATGTTAACTCAGTATTGGATTTAGTGTGAACCACAAACATTCTATTCCCTCAACAAGGCTCCATATATAAAGAACAGAGAATACATACCTTGTTCAAATATTCAGCTCCATAAAAACCTTGCTACCCAATCTTGAGCATATCCCTGCTCAAAACCTGTGAAATATGCTGCTTTCAGATGAATTACATTAACACTGTACAGCAGGGACGTGCAGTCAGGAGAGGCAGGGGAGGCAGGGCCTCACCACTGTCATCCTGAAAAGAAAAAAAATTAAAAGGAAAAAGGCTAAGGTAGTTGTTAGCAGAGTCATCCACTATGAATCTGACTCTGCTTAGTGCTTAACTGCAGGGAGGCGAGAGAACCATGTGCCTCCTTTAGACTATCTTTATGATCACTTGAGCAGAGTTAAGCAAGGGTTAAAAGGTGAAAAATTCCTTATGCAAAGGAGGCATGTGGTTCTCTCGCCTCCTGCTGCTCTGGGAGCAGCAGCTTTTGCCTTTTTCTTTTTACATTTTTTACATTTCCATCATGGCAGACAAGAGGAGAGTTGAAATCCTTTGTGACACAGCTGGAAAAGGTATGTGGGTCAGACAGAGGGAGGGGGGTGGAATTCAAAATTATTGTAATTTGTAAGTAATTTTTTATTGTGAGTAATTTGTGTGTGTGTGCGCGTGTGTTTGTTTCTTCACTTCACTCAAACAAACTCTCAATTTGAGAGAGAGTTTGTTTGAGAAGAGAGGGAAGGGGGAGAGGCAGGGAGGACAGCCTTGTTTGAGAAGAGAGGGGCAGCCCGCCAGCAGAAGCAGGTCTTTTACCTGCCTCTGCTGGAGGGCTGGCGCTTTCTTTTGCCTGCTGTGCCCCCCTTCCCTTTCTCCTCTCCCCCCAACTGGGAGCCCCATCCTGCTCCTCTCTCCCTTTCCTCATACTCCTCTCCCCTTTCTTCTCTCTCCCTTTCCTCATACTCCTCTCCCCTTTCTTCGGCGGCTGCCACCCCCTGTGCTGTGTCCGACAGAGACGTCTCGCATCTATGGCGGACATAAACACGAGATGCCTCTGTCCGGGACAGAGGCAGGGACACTGCTTCTTGCTGCTTCTCGCCGCCACCGTGCTCTTGACTCAACAACCGTAAACCCCACCGCACGTCACTGCTGTACAGGGGGAAAACACATATTTGATTTATTATTCATTTTTTAAAAATATTTTGTCTGCCACATTCAGGAGCTTCAGTTATAACAATACCATGATCAAGGGGCAGCCACAATTATAAAACAGCATATAGTGAGCTAATTCCATACAATAACAACAAAAAGCAATATCACAAATGTAAAAAAAGTGTGCAGTCCCCATCTTGATTTTTTGACATTCACACACCTACCCTGTTGAACAAAACACGTTATGAGTTCTTGGGCTCTTTTCATCACACTCTAATATTAGATAAATGTATATCTCATCCTTCCCGAGTAGCAGAAAATCAAAATAAACTTATAAGAATAAAGGAAGCCATGTTAAATTTTGGGAGCATTTTCTTATTTAATTCTTTTAGCTTAAATTATTCATTCTGCTAAGTGCAAAAAAATTGTATACTTCTCCCGTTAGCCTTTGGTTCCTGAAATATTTCCACAAAGTCAAAATAGTTTCCTTATTGGATTTACTTTTTCCTGCTGCTTATACTCTTAAATTTTAAAACTAACACTTCAGAAATTCTCTCCGGGATCAACCTTTCATTCAATCATAATAAGGAGCAGTTATAAGCACAAGGAATCTATGAAAAGAGATAATTTCTTATACAAGTGAGATAAATTACATTCTGTAATTTACAGAAGTGTAAATTACACAAATGAGATAAATTACATTCTGTGGTCTGAAAGTCAAATATTTAGAAGTTCTTGAAAGTTGTCAGAAAACTCTGAAACCCAGAAAGAAACTGGAAAACTGGCAAAATTATCTTTCCAAACAGACTGAATTCAGCTATTTTAGAATGCATCTTCCAACTATCTCGAGAATAACTCTTGCCACACAAAAAGCCAACTGTACAATGCACAAAAAAGTAGCATTTAAACATAAAGAAATGCCTAGCTAAGATATTACTTCCATATTATCCTACATAGAACCTGCCAGACATTTTGGTCAACTTAGCTGAGTATGTAGTGTCTAAGTTGGGAGTATTTAGATTTATAAATGTGGAGAGAAAGTAATTCATGTGCTGAGGATTAAATCCTCATGTTATAGAATTCTTGATTTAAAAAACAACATTGAAGAAATTAGTAAAATTCAAATGATACTTGCCAATGTGGAAAGCTAAAGTAAATTATTATTGAGCTGTCACTTAACATCAAAAACTGTTACTTTACACCTGTTTTTTCAAACTTGGTCAATTTAAGATGTGCAAACATCAGCTGTCGGAATTTCCCAGCTAGTGTGGCGTTTCAAACCTCACATCTTAAAAGGGCCAAGTTTCGAGAGGAGGAGCCAACGTCGTGACGATATGGATGTGCTGTCTCAATGCTCTGAGACCGCAGCCAATACTTTTGCTGCTGGGTAGTCCAATCAGACATAAACCATCCCACAGAGATGGTGAACAGGAAGAATATGTCTTGCTGACCTCAGGGACATCGCAAAGTCCCTGATAGAAGCAAGAGAAGTTCTTCAAGCTGCAACAAAAAATCCAGCCAAGGCTGACAAAGTCAGGGTGGCTCCAAAACGGAAAGATACAAGAAAGTGTTTCCAGCTGGTGAGCAACTTTTACTGTTTTAAAAAGAGACTGCCTATAAAAAAACTTAAAATTAATACAAATTGGAGAACAGAATAATTAAGCAGCAGAATTAAATTTGGAATGGTTTTGGACAATGGTTATCTTACTTTTTAAATGCTATCTTCATGGATGGAATTTATGCAAGCCTTTTGAAATGGATGGATTAAGCTTTCTTCTTCTATTTTTTTCTTTTATTGTACTCTGTAACCTATGGACTAAAGTTTTCCTCTTTCATTGCTGTGGGTGTTTTTCTAACTCATTTAAAGATTGGACTCTTTTTTTAAACTTGAAATACAAAAAAGATACAAAAGAAATAATATTTGCAATGGTAACACTGCTGCTCGGAGGCTGGAGTGTTTGTTTATTGGAGTTTGTGTATTGGAAATGGAACATTTTTTCTTTGCTGATTGTTTTGGCTTGGCACTGTAAGGTCTTACTGCTTGGTTATAGAGAGTGATAAGAAGGGAAACACTCCGATGTCCCTTTGAAGTATATCTCTAACCAGAGAAAAGTGAAAACAAATGTTTTTGTGAATCTATGTTTAATTTTTAACCTTCCAAGCTAGAGCAGCTGTGTTTGTTAGCTAGAAAGAATGGCACAATTTCAAAAGCAAACAGAAACCTTGAGCTTGCAAAAGATATTTTCAGAAATACAGAAATTATACATATGAGAGGATAGACAAGAAGTTGGAAGAAGCACATAACAGCAAAATATGATGAAGAAGTTGAAAATGTTTATCAAATGAAAAATGTGGTGGTTAAAACTCAAAAACTCAAAATGGAAAATGAATATAAAGAGATTAAATTTGCTGATATTTATGGTGATTGGCTGGTCTCTGAAAATGGAAAGAGTGGAATACTGAAAGATGAATTAAAGGGTGGGGAAACTTATCCCATAGGGCAAGACACAGAAGAAGAAGAAAACAAAGAATCTATGGATTTAAAGAGAGAAATCTCATTAGCAATAGCATGAATAACACTATTGACAATCAAAGATAAGCTGATTAAGGAAACAGAAGAAGGGCATCAAGATTACATGAGAGATTTTATAAGCAAGGAGTTGCTAAGAGAAGTCCATACAAAGTTGATCAAGGAGATGATTAGAGGACTGGCACCACACATGGCAAAAGATATGAGACTGTTTTGCTATTGGAAAGATACAGGTTGATAGATGGAGAATATAATTTAAAATTAGTTAAATTTAGTAAAACTTATTGACAATAGATATAGTTTAAATAAATATTTGATAATGTTATTAATGTATACAATGTGTAGTGTTATGATGAGTATGATTGGATATGAATATGGAATGGTACCGATGTAAGGAAGATTAGAAATCCCTTTGGATTATACATAAAGGTTAATAAAAAAGGGAACCAACTTAGATGCAGCTAAAGCTTTGATTATTAGGGGGGAAATGTTATGATACAGGATATAATCAAATAAAGGAGGGATAAGAATAACAACGTATATATAGAAATGGGTATAATATAGAAACTGGATGTAAATTTTAAACAGTGATTTGGAAAGGAGGATTAGAAAACTTTGTTATTAAATATTATGGAAGTTTAGCTAGAATAGGACATAAGGATTTAGTATTAGTGGAGGATCTTAGAAATAGTAATTGAAAGGCCAGTATGTGGTTATGTATCAAACTTTGGTATATTTTATGGTGAAGGACGCTTAAACAATTATAGTCAAATGAAAATGGAGATATAATAATGGTAACATGTTTAAATATTTGAGTTAAAATTCTTGAGTTAATGTGAAGTATGTTGACTGTGGAAGAGGTGCACGAAAGTCTTTTTGTAATCAACTGATACACTTTCTACAGCATGAAAAGAAGGATTCTGTTTGTTTTAAATTAAAAATTTTTTTAAAAAGGGTCGTTTCAAAAACACTGAAATCGATGGATAGGTGTGGATTTCTATAACTTGAATTTTTAAAATAACTTTTTAAAATAATCATTCAAACTACTTCATTATAGGGGTTATTTTAGGCATTGTTTGTTTCAAATATGGAGTTTAAGTACTATTAGCCACTGTTCTGGCACAGCCATTTCAATGATTAGGCTCAGGTGCTATACATACATACATACATACATACATACATACATACATACTTGTTATTAGTTGCGAAGTTGTGTCTGACCCATCGCGAACCCATAGACAATGTTCCTCCAGGCCTTCCTGTCCTCTACCATCCTCTGGAGTTCATTTAAGCTCACGCCTACTGATTCGGTGACTCCATCCAGCCACCTCATTCTCTGTCGTCCCTTTCTTCTTTTGCCCCCAATCGTTCCCAGCATTAGGCTCTTCTCCAGTGAGTCCTTCCTTCTCATTAGGTGGCCAAAGTATTTGAGTTTCATCTTCAGGATCTGGCCTCTAAGGAGCAGTCAAGGTTGATCTCCTCTAGGATTGACCGATTTGATCGTCTTGCAATCCATGGGACTTGCAAAAATTCTGGGAGTTGAAGTCCACACATCTTAAAGTTACCAAATTTGAAAAGGACTGCGTTATACAATGCTATTTTATATTTTAATTAGATTGAGAGATATATGTATTATATATATGTTATATATTATAACATGATGGACACTTTTAGTAAAACCTGCTGAGACTGAGGATATGCTGTGCGCCTGAATAAATGTCCTTAAGATTAATGTAGTGGTTTTCTCCCTATGTAGTTAAGTTTGAAGGATTAAAAATTTTGGGATGTATTATTTTATAACTCTACAATCAGAACTTTAAAAAAACAATGACAAAACTACATTCATTATCTTAAAAAAACATTATGGTATAAAGGATGTGGAATTGGCAAGGCTAGATGAATTACAAATGGTTTTAGTGCTTGAAAATGGCTGCTGGCATTATGACAAGAGCTTAAAATATGGAACAGATGAAGATAAATGTGAGATCTGAGTACTAACATACTGTATGTTCAGGCTGATATGAATGGTAGCAACAAATTATTCAGAGGTGTCAAAGTTAATTCATCTCCAGTATTGGACTTCTCAGGTGTCCCAGGTATACATACACCCACACCAAATAAACTATTTTTAATAATAATTCTTGGCTAATTATTAGTACAGTGCTTTAAATATATGGTCTATGGCAAGAGTGTTCAACCTTGGCAATTTTAAGACCTGCGGACTTCATCTCTCAGATTCCCTTGCTGGCTGGGGAATTCTGGAAACTGAAGTCCACAAGTCTTAAGGTTGCCAAGGTTGGACACTCTGGTTCTATAAGAATGGTTCTTAGAGAAAAAGATCTTTTCAAAATTGTTGCACCCAGGTATCTGCAGGGAGGCATCAAAAGAGTTAATAGCAATAGCAGTTAATAGCAGTTAGACTTATATACCGCTTCATAGGGCTTTCAGCCCTCTCTAAGCAGTTTATAGAGTCAGCATATCGCCCCCACAATCTGGGTCCTCATTTTACCCACCTCGGAAGGATGGAAGGCTGAGTCAACCTTGAGCCGGTGAGATTTGAACTGCCGAACTGCAGATATCAGTCAGCTGAAGTGGCCTACAGTACTGCACTCTACCCACTGCACCACCTCAGCTCTTAAGAAGGCAACTGTGCAATTAAAATGTTACACCGATCCTCCGCGAGCTGCACTGGCTCCCTATTGGTCTCTAGACGTGCTTCAAGGTGCTAGTTGTTACTTTTAAAGCCCTACATGGTTTAGGACCTGGCTACCTGAGAGACCGCCTCCTGCCACTCACCTCCCAATGACCAACAAGATCGCACAGGCTGGGCTTCCTCCGGGTGCCGTCAATCGGACAATGCCGGCTGGCGGCTCCCTGGGGGAGGGCCTTCTCTGTTGCTGCGCCGGCCCTGTGGAACGATCTACCCGCAGAGATCCGGACCCTTACCACTCTCCCGGCCTTCCGTAAAGCCGTTAAGACCTGGTTGTTCCGGCAGGCCTGGGGCTGTTGATGGATATCCAGCCCCCGCTTAGATGTAATGGATGATGTGAATTTTTAATATTGTACTTTTCTATTTTTAAATTTAAACTGTTTCTGTCTTGCTGTGAGCCGCCCAGAGTTCCGATGGGAGTGGGCGGCATACAAATTTTAATAAACATTAAACCTTAAAATCCTGCCCCTTTTATATGTGGGTCCACATGTAAAAAGGGGAGAGCCTTCTATTACCCAATCTCAGCCATCATGTTGACTTTTTTTTACTCTGCCGGTTTCCTGTAGCCTTCCTCGTTCTTTATCTGGAGTTTCTGGTTAGCCATCTACAGGAAGGGCAATAAGTAACTATGGTAGCAAAGCAAAATCCATTTCCCCTTTTGAAGCCTTAACAAAGCAAACAAACAAAAACTGCAGTGGGAGAAATGAGGATTTCTGTCTTCAAATCCCGATGACTCTTGTGGCCAAGCCCCTATGATCTGTTAAATCACATCTTCAAGGAGGTATCAGGTTGGAGTCTGGAGTTGTAGGGACTCCTTATCACAGTGTCACATTCTGAATGGCTGGATTTTTGAGCCAAAGCTACATGATCCAACTGACCTGGTTTAGCTGGTAATCATTTGACTCATCCTTCATCTGTTCAATCCCAATTCAACTCATCATTTCTTTCAAGGTTTGAGACAAATAAGAGTTTGGAGCTGGAAACTCTACCCAGTAGCTGATGTGATTTTCTGTTAATTAACAGGGGTGGATAGGTTGCAGGGACAGAATGCTGATCCACCATCAAAATATATAATCTAGCTGCTCGTTAGTCAATGGATCAATTGTACCAATCAGGTCATTTTCTTATCACCACATGGGGAACACTGCTTATTTGTTCCCAATTCACTTGGTCAATACAAAAGATTACTTCTTTTAAAGCTCATTATCTCCTCCTGTTCCATCTCATTTTGTAGGAGTTTATCTGTCAGGTTAGCTATTGTTAAATGTATGTGTGAGAAAGAGAATATGTGCTGATCCAAACCTAATATTGCGTTAACTGTTTCCCTTTTTTTCAGATTGACCCTGTATGTACCCATGTGTGCATGAAGGCATATAATCCTCCTGATGAACCTAATGTGTGATGTTGCCGTAGGATAGGCAGAGGCGCTTGTAGTAATACATCTGGTATTGTAATGACCTTGAGATACAGGAGGAAGAGACGAAGGCGAGACAACAGTCTAAATAAGAAGCAGTTTATTAGACAGCAGGAATAGGCCCTGCATTGCAAATGTCACAGAAGGAATTCTCCCTAATATTTTGAATTGTAAAAGTAAGGGGGAGAGAGATGGACTTCCTGATTTTCAAGAATCTGTTATGTAACCTTACAATTAAGGTAGAGCTAGTACTTCTGGATGGACTTCTTATCTGGACTATCTCGCAAGATGATTGGGCATTTTCCATGACCCATGCAATTCTCTCTCCTCCATATGAAGTGGTCATTATTTTAAGGTCACGGTAGACCATCTTCCATTTTAGAAGAATTTTGCTTGTTGAAATGAAAAGAAAACAAGAAAAAGATGCAGAAAGCTAGGAGCTAATTTTATTTTAATACAGTGGTCAAGAAAATTAAGGACCTAGGATAATTGTTACTGATGAGATATCAGAGGTCATCACAAGGTATGGTAGAAAAAAGTAAAATTAGTAGCTGCAGTGGGGCAGACTGAAGCTCAATTTTTAATGTGTGTTCCATCTTGATTTTTGTCCATATATTGTGGACACCCCTGATTGAAGTGATGCTGGTCCAGGGAAATCTTTTTAAAGCAGTGCCACTGGTGAATGAGCTATTAGGAACTCTGAATCTTTGATAACTGTCATTTAGTAAAATTTAGGCTACGTTTTCCTATATTGAGCAGTGGTATGTGCTATAAAGAATTTTGTCATGCTGTAATTCTGTTAAAACTCAGTAATGCATGTTTTAAGAAAATATTTAGACATTTCTGAACATAAAGTTTTAGGTCCAAATGTTAACAGTTTCAGTCAAAGTAATAATTGCAGATAGTCTATTCCTCATCTACATTTCTTTAAAATTCAAGCAAAGCAACATTGCTAGATTTTTTTCACTGCTTTGCTCATGCACTTTGCCATTTAGAATCAGCCAAGAAACATTTGCATTTACTTAAATATGAATTAAAAATCTAATGGGTTGCCATGTGAGATAGAATGCCATGTGAGATGAGTGTAGGCTTGAAGCTACTTAGTTTCTCACGCTTGAGTGTCTTTGGATTGCAAGTGCTGTAAATTCTCTAGTCTATTTGGAAACATACATAGCTTAGCTTTGCAACCACCATTTTTTATAACATAGTGTTTTTTTAACCTTGGCCACTTTAAGACATGTGAACTTCAACTCCCAGAATTCATGCTGGCTGAGGAATTCTGGGAGTTGAAGTCCACCCTTCTCAAAGTTGCCAAGGTTGAGAAACATTGAGTTTGAGTGAAGCTTCATTTTCAGAGCTATCATTTTCAGTAAAATGATAGATGAACTCCAGCTTGAATTTTAAAATCAAACAGTTCTGATCTGCTCAGACTGCTTGTGCAGCTAGTGCTGGAAAAAGACTGTTCATAAGCTACTCCACTCTTGGTATCTGAATAGGCAACTTCTTGTACAATGTTTAGAAATGGTTTAACAGACATTCGAGCTGCATGAATATGTATGCCACAGGCCCCTTTGGCACGGGTATGGTGTAAATAGGTTCCACCTACCACATCACCTATGAAATCCTCTGAAAAATTATAAGGCTCCATCCTGACCGCTGTAACTCACAGCTTTCCCTCCACCCACACAGAGTTGACATTCTTCGTTTCAGTGGGCCTCTGGAAGTGAAGGGCCAAATAACTGTCTCCTAGTTGTAAATCACTGGTGCAGGATCTGTAAGGAACTCTTGTATTAAACTGAATGCAAAAAAGGCAAGGAGCATAGCCAATACAGGCAAAGAATCCATGAAACAGGATGAGGATTCCCTTCTAGGTTAGCTAGAGTTTTTTTTGTTATTTTTAAAAGAGTGCAATAAATATGACTTTTGTGCATAGTGGATAAGGCATGATGTAAATAAAGGAGTTACAGCATGAAAAATAACATTTACTTTGGGCTGTAAGGAAAATATTGGAGTACGGTAAATAGCTGCATGTAATGTCAAATGAAATAATTCAATGTGTAGGATGTAGTTGGTTGTGGGGGTTTGTGCTATTAGTCATATTTTTACATTTCCATTTGATGGCATAATTCATTTTCTGCTTCCCTTGTGTACAAAAAAGAATGTGTACAAAATGTAAATTATTTGCAGAAAAGGTAATGTCAAAGAAGTCAACTTTCAGACTTCTAAAAGGGCAGAAAGAGGTGATTTTTTGGGTGGTGGTGGTGGGGAGGCATGAGTCACCATCCAATGACTTACATCAAAAGTGATTGTACATTTTTTCCAGAACTAAAGCTGGTTTTATTGTAGTGATGGTAGAGAAATTTCACACCAAGTAGGTCAGACGGGAACCTGTTAAAGGAACCCTACATTTCTCAGTCTAGATAAGGAACAGAGAAAAAACCAATCCTGTTTCAAAGCACAACCTTAACAAGACACTGAGTTGACAGTCCAAGAAAAATATAGCCATTTATACAACAATGGATCCTATTAATTGTTTTTTCCTAGGTAAAATTATTTATGCTCTTAAAAGTTTGTTTTGTGTTCTGTATTTGGGGATCACACATTCATGTGTTCTATGTGTGTGTTCTATGTTCTGGGTTTGAGTGTCACATGTGCATGCGCATGTCTACAAATTTCTGGATGAAGGAGCCGCTTCTAAAAATGGAGGCATTGCTATTTTCCTTGTTTCTCTTTTAGTTCTTTGGACTCTCTGTTAATTGATGTATATAAAAACACTTAAATTGTTCCTGAAGCAGAGAGACTCATTCTGAAAAGAATTTAAACTTAGCACGTTTTCTTCCCACTCCATTAAACCACAAAATGAAGAAAAGCAAGTAAATATGTTCCTATTTACCTCTTCTGGATTACTTCAGCACCAGAGACAATCCCTCTAGGTAGCCGATGACCATATTTACCAAACTCCACCAGATTTTTGCAATTGAGGAAGGAAGGCTTTGGAATCCCCACTCAAGGGGATGACAGGAATCAACCCGTCACATTATAGGCACATGTGTGATTGTGTTTGTACACTTTTGCCTCTATATTGTACTATATAGACCAGAGTATCCCATTATTCGGGATTGTCTCAGTCTTGGAATATAAAGCATATGCTTTACACCATCATTCTGCTTCTACTTTCTCTTACAATTTGTTTTTCACTCTGTTTTTATTAGAGTTCTTTGGGGTGATGTCTAGTGCTGTATATTTCATAATTGGTTTACCATGAGTTTCATTTGCAAGCATCGTTGCAGAAACTGCTGACTACTTATTTTATTATAGGTGAAGAAAATACAGCCAGGCAGCTTCCTAGCTCTTGCAGGTGACTAAGGGAGCATAACCTGGTTATGTGAGAGGCTGCCTTTGCTCAGTGGTTTCTACCCATCAGATTTAATGGGCTAGGCTGGATACACTCTGGATCTCACTGGGGAAGCAACGTCACCTGCAGGACCCTAAGAAGTATGCCTTCTCTGTCATGGAGCCTAGTCTAGGCAACAGTCTCTCTCCCAACTCTGTTGGCCTTTTGGAAGACTCTAAAGACCTGACTCTTCCCGCAGGTAATGGGGCCAGGATATGCATTATCGGAGTTCTGGCAAGGGTATATATGATTGGTGATTATGGAGCGCAGCCTAATTTTGTATTCATCTAGTTTTAAAGTAATGTTTTATTTTGATTTGTTTGCCACCTAGAGTTTATGTGGACATAACGATAGCCATATAAATTAGGTACATTAATACATTTTTTTAAAAAAAAATATGCTGATGCAACTGTGCATCCTTGATCCTGATCCCGAGTGTTTATACAATGGTTACATTTAAGTTTGGAAAAGCCCATAGTAGAACCACACCACAGAGCATATGAAACAAACTTTTCCAGCTTGCTTCTTTGTAAGAGAAAGAACAAAGTTTAATGGGATTTAAGAGAATCCAAGGATTCAACTGATAACGAAGTACTGAATTTGTTTTTCTTACATGCATACTGGTGCCAAATAATATAACTATTGCTTCCATGTTGATTAGGTTTGATACAAAATGCATTCATAAGGGGATGGGTAATTATTACTATTTTTTTTAAAATACAGAGAGAGTGAAGCAGACAACATTTATAGTGATATTATCACCAACAGTAATAAAGAGAAGAGAATAATAGGAAATTTTGCAAAACCACGTTTGCTAAGTTGTATTATGATTCTTGGGCTACATCAAAGGATGAAAGGAGAACTCAACAATTTCAATCACATTTTTAAAAATGGTATTGGATGCATCATTGCAGACACACCTGCTTGTGCCACCTGTACCTATTCGTGAGCCATTCAGATTTGGCAGTATATCTGCAATAGGTTCCTGTCGTGATAGGGCTGCTTTTGAAAAATGTCCCACAAAATGTAACTTGTGTGAAATACTAGATGCTAATCGAGGCAGGAGGCTAGAATCCTGTGATGTCCATATTGCCATCTGTTTTCTGATATTAGAGATTTGAATTCAGCAAGATTTGCTTCTCAACCAATCAACAGAAGGCAATCATAAATCAGTTATGTTCTGTTGCCAAGAAAATGATAAGGCTATGCCCATGAAGAGATGAGTTGGACATTCAGATTAATCAATTAATGCGGCACCCAAAGAGACTTTCATGCATCAATACAAAACAACAAAATGCACATGTAGCCCTATTCCTAATGTTGTCAACTTGTATGTCATAGACTTTCACTCCCCACCCAAACTTTTTTTCCTAATACCTTACAGAAAGGTATAGGAGCAGATTAAATTCCTGAAGGGAGGTGTCCAAGAGTGGAGGCACACCATCCAAACAAGCAGTGTTTGGGAGCCATCATAGAGAACCACTAGCAAGTTCTCCTGAGATATACAGTGTTAGGCAAGTAGAGACCTGTTGGAAAAAGACATCCTGTAAGTATGTCTGCCATGCCATGTAGAAATTTAAGGAGTAATATTCTGACCTAGGCTTCCCAAAAGCACGAAGCTGATTCTTCTTCCTGATAAAACCCTTTTTATTTAGTTTAAAGTGAATTCGTCTGCAGCAAAGTCCCGGCCAACAGTCTTTCAAGAGACTTCACAACTACAGACTTTTATCAGACTTGCAGAGCTGCTAGGCCAATATCTTCCAAACGCCACTCTGTAGCAGACAATACTTGGCAAGAAGTCAGGAACAGATCTTCACCCTAATGAATTGAGCTAATTTCCTCCTGCAAACTCCACTCCCCTTTATTCCCTATGGGAGGTGCCATTCACCACCTGTGGCTTTAATCCAGAGTTGACCCTTGTTCCTTAGCTATTCCCTTCTTCTGGCATCTCTGCGCCTGCACACACTGGGAACAGGCTCCAGCTGTTCTTCTGTCCCATTAATGTCCAACTCTGAAGGCGGCTGATAACTGTCAGATGGTCCTAGCCCCATTTCTGCCTCTGATGCAGAGCACTCATCAGAGCCTTCCCCAGACTCGAGGACTGGCCCATGTTCTCCCCAAACTCCTCACTCTCTGAGTCTGCACCAGCTCTGCTGGTGTGCCAAAACAAGTAAAACCAATGCTTTGAAAATACTTGAAAGCAAATTAAGTAGTATAAAGCCCAGAGGATGGGTATTATGGTTCTCACTGGCATATACCAGGCAGCACTTGAGCTACTACATTATGGACAACTGAAACTTTGACATGATTTTGAAAGGCAGCCCATATAGAGTACACTGTAGTCACCCACACAGTAAGTAATGGGAACATTAGTTACTGTTGCAACATCCTTACATGCCAGGTAAGGTATGATTGATATACCAGACAGAGTTAGGAAAAGGCTCCCTGGCCATGACTTCACCTTCTTAGCCAGAGGGAGCCCCAAATCATTGACCTGCTTTCTCAGAGACAGAGTCATTCCATGAAGAGATAACATGGAGACATCAGAAAACTGCATCTTGCTCGGGTTCAATTTTAGCCAGACATTGACCGCTTCTCCTGTATGGCCCTGGGATAGATGAGGACGGGCTGTTATTCAGCCTAGACAATAACGAATGGATTGTTTTCCCTGAATCAAGCACTATATCCAAATCCTGGCAGTTAATCAATAGAAAAGTTCAGTGCGAAGTTTTTACACTCTGCTGTTATAGCTGCTAATGTTTATAATCCATTCTCAGGAGCTGTTATCACACTTCCTGAACCGGAACTTAGAAGAGGCTTCTCAGGTGCTTGATGAAACATGCCTAGCGATAAGAATCTCTACTGCATTGATGAAGCAACTCAAAAGTAGTCTGGAGACCAGCTGTATAGATATTTTGCCTTATGCTTCTCAGACTTGGGGCTAGATTATTATTTGTTGACATAAAAAGCATTTATGAAAAGATTCTGGCTCCAACAAGTGCCGCAGACACTCTATAAGCCAAGATATTCCTTCTTGTCCTACAATCTTCCAATAAAACTAACTGCAGAAGAACAATTTTTTAAAAAGCTAAAAAGATCCATAAGGCTTGAAAGTCCAGGAAGAGGTCAAAGGCAGAAGAACCTATTGATCTAGCGCCGTAATGGTGAACCAATGGCACGCGTGCCCTCTCCATCACCCAGCTCAGCTCTACCACGCATGCGCGTCTACCTCCCACCAGCCAGCTGATTTTCGGTCCTCTGCCACTCATGCGGGAGACGCATGCGCATGCGTGAGGGGTGGGAGGGTTGTACACGCATGTGCAGGAGGTGGGGAAGAGCACGGGTAAGTGCGGCACACATCCCTGCACCCCGTTTTTGGTCCCAGGAGGCTTCAGGGAGGCCTGCTAGGCCCAAAACAGAGCACAAGGGGAGGTTGTGCACATGCACAGGGGGCATGCATACATGCGCAGGGGGAGGGGTGAATTGCATTATGGGTGTGAGCATGCACGGATGCACTGTCCTGCGCATGCACACACTTTCAGCACACGAGGACAAAAAGGTTAACCATCACTGACCTAATGGGACTCACTGGTTTGACAATTTTTTATTGCATTCTATATACCTTGATAGATGAAAATTCTTATTTCGCCTTAAGTCAAACATACAGAAGTCTAGCCTATAACCCTACCAAATATGAGATAGATAACATAGGTTTTCTCCCTCTTTCCTTGCAAATAACCTAAAAGGTTAAAATATACTGTGCAATCTGTTGCCAATATTCTGCATATACATACACAGAGAAATTCCTTTAAGATGAGAACACTGTACATCTGCTTGCAATCATCTATAGTTCCCTTTAGAAATGCTGCTTTACAGTCTGAGCAGAAATATGATTCTTCTTCCCTGTGAAATTCTTCATGGAACATTTTTTTTCTGAAAAGGGCTGGCTTTTTGCAGTATGGAATTAATGTCCTTCAAACATTAGCCCTGACGATTTTAAGAAAAGTGTGATAATTTATTTGTCTGTTGCTCAGTTACTTCTTGTATCCCTTTCAGGAGCTAGGTATGCTTAAAATAAAAACCAACTTGTTCCTGTAGTAGAAAAGGTGTATCCTTCCCAGCTAAACAGGAAGACAGGAGCAAATTACTTGAAAGGTATTTTATTAAATAAACTGCATTTAAATTAGGAATGAGAACTTTTAAAAAAATACAACAAATGAATTTATATACAAGGAAGAAACTCTTGAGTTTCATATTATTGCAAGTTAAATGAAAGCTGGTTATAAAGACTGTGATTTAACCCTCATGGTATTTAAATGTAATACGTAATATTCTTTGGTTTGCATAGGGAAATATAGTTGTGGAATGTTTCTTCTGTTTTATTAATCGTTGAGGCTGGATGTAATCTCTTCCTGCTTGCAATATTAAGTATAACCTAGGTTGTGTTCCATATGTCGTTAAAGCAAGTTTTGCTTTATACTACTGAATCTTAAGAAGCAAAAAATAATCATATTAATTAATTGAATGACTTTTTTAAAGAGGCAAAATCCTTCATTACATGCTTCTTAAATATGAAACATAATATAATTAGATATCCTTATTCCTTCTGGTATTTCTAATATTACTTTTTGAACTATTATTATTAATATCAGTACCTAAAATAATTAATAATTAGTCCAGCAGAATTTGTTTTCCTGTTTTTCACTAAGCAAAGGTTTAATGGGCAGTCCAAGAACTCTTTCTACCAAGTGCAATGGAGTGCATAGATGTACTTTTATATACACACTGTTATACTTGTGCAAGATGCTACAATGCTCTTGTGCAAGTCATTAACTTCAATAAATCTTTCAAGTGTGTTCTGCACATATTTGGAACAGCAAGTAAAAAATGCTGCAGCCTTTCCCTTATTTTTAAAGATAGATGTTGTTTTATCATTTTAACAAAATTCTTTGTTGCCAAAACATTAATCATGTTTATCTGTTGCTTGTTTAAAAAGTGTCATACTCCACTTGGAAATGTGTGCTCTCTTCTGTAGTGATTTTAAGTACTGTTTTTATTTTTTCACCTTTTATCTGTGGTTTTAGCATTACTTTTTTCAAATTATTTTAAAACAGATTAATTTCAACAAGAGTGAAATGAAAAGGAAAGCCATATATAATAATGCGTAGTGCCTTAAACCGGTTGATTATGGCAATGAAATCATGATTAAAGTTTAGCACAACAGTGTAATTCTAATTATATAAAAATTAATAAGGCAACTGATTTGACATTGTTGTAGTACTTTGCAGGCAGTGCCAAATCTGATATTCTATTTTGTTACATTTAACAATGAAGAATCTCCAAAGAATAACTTTCACTCAAGAGTTCAGCAGACATGAATCTAAAAAAGCCTAACAGATTTCTTTTTTTTTGAAAAGATTTTTTTTTATTTTAATTAAACCAAAATACAAAAAAAGAATCATCATTGTATCTTGTAGAAAGCATGTCAATTGGTTACAGATAACTTTCGTGCATTTCTTCCACAGTCATTACTTATAGTTCATATTAGATTACACTTTAAATCAAAAATCTTTGTATATCTTACTATCAATGTACCACAATTCTCATTTGACTACAATTATTTGAATGTGCTTTTACCTCAAATAATTCATAAACCACATAATGGCGTTCATTAGCTATTTCAAAAATCCTCCAATAACATTACACCTTTATGACATGTTCTAAGTAAAAGTCAATTAATAAAGTTTCTAAACCTTTCCCCCTCACCTTTTTTTCCCAACTCGCTAAACCTAACAGATTTCTGAGTTCTGAGATCAGGTCTTTAGTCTGCTTATTTTATATAAACAAAACTAATATGCATGCCTTTTTACTACTGACAATGTATAAAAATGGATGGACATAAAATGGAATGAAATAATTCATCATAACTGCCATCTGAAACAGCAAATGGATGCGTGAGAAATAATGATTTATGAAAAACTTTATACTTCTATTTCTTCTTATATCATCTAAATCAGTGTTTCTCAACCTTGGCCACTTGAAGATGTCCGGACTTCAACTCCCAGAATTCCCCAGCCAGCATTCGCTGATCTAAATACTAAGGGCCATATTCATCCAATAAGGAAGGACAATGGGTAAAATAAATTATTGTGTAGATTAAAGCAATCCTAAGAAAAAAAAAAATGTGACTTGCACATTCAGTTTCATAAATCTTCCTTGTTTCTATAGGACAACTGGGTCTCATGTTCGTCTGTATATATAAAAAAAAGCTTCTCTTATTAGTGGCTTTTTAGACATTATCTTACTCTCTTTAATAAATAAATGAAATATTGTGAAGATGGATGGGCATAGGCTTCTAGGGGCAACTGCTCTTTCAGTTGCCCTTAGAAGCCTATCCCTGTATGTAGGAGATACCCCCTTAACTAAGAAGGAATGAAAATAGCGATCATTCGTAATTTATTGAACAGGGTTACAATTTGCTACTTGGCTAATACAGGCAGTTCTCAACTTATGATCACAATTGAGCCCGTAGTTTAGGTTGTTAAGCAAGGAACTTGTTACACGTTTTGCCCCAATTTACAACTTTTCTTGCCACGTGGTTAAGTGCAGTTGTTATATTAGTAGCATGGCCGTTAAGTGAATCTGGCTTCCCCATTGACTTTGCTGGTCAGTAGGTCGCAAAAAGGGATCACGTGATCCCTGGACGCTGCAACTGTCATAAATATGAACCAGCTGTCAAGCATCCGAATGAGAATCACATGACCATGGCGAAGTTGCAATGGTCATAAGTGTGAAAAATGGTCATAAGACACATTTTCAGTGCCGTTGTAACTTCAAAAAGTCACTAAATGAACTGTTGCAAGTCGAGGACTACCTGTAATAATGTTTTTCTCCTTATCTATTCTAAGAATGGGAGAAGTGTGGAGGAGTTAGCTTTCTAAAGACAAGAGGGGAAATTAGTAATTAAAAACTGCTTTGACTTTTCTTTTCCTGGAAGCTCTAAGGGCCTTGCAAAGTTAGTTAATTTTGTTAATTAAAGTTTGTTAATATATATGTAATATATGTTCTGGATCCTGCCTGTAATGGAATGTCATCTGGTAGAGCTCCTTTTCAATCATGGTATCCACCGGTGGTGGGATTCAATTTTTTTTAGTACCGGTTCTGTGGGTATGGCTTGATGGGCGTGGCAGGGGAAGGATACTGCAAAATCCTCATTCCTTCCCGATCAGCAGGGACTTGGGAGGCAGAGAAGAGATGGGGGTGGGGACAGTCAGAGGTGGTATTTATTAGTTCTCCGAACTACTCAAAATTCTTCCTGAATCAAAGTAAATGGGAATATTTTAAGGGCTTTCCTTTTTTTCATTATTTTCAGGAATGATTTACATTCCTTGCTTGTAGCCAAATTCTCTTATACTGCCAGTAAAGTTAGTCACATGCTGCCCTTAGAGGAATTCATCACCAATTGGAACATTCTTATACTGCATTGTGTTTTTATTCTTATTTTTTAAACAGGTTTTATTTTGAACTCTGTTCTCTGCCTACCCTAAACTCTGTCTGTATAAAGTTACCTCAGATTGTAACCCTATTAAAGGGATGCTCACAAGATGAACACTTTTCCAAAAAGAAAAAAAGACCCTTGAGCTTCCCATTCTAGTGTTTCTAATTTACAGTAATTATCTACACCAAGTATAATTGCACGTTGCATGTTATCACACCCTTGACATGAACATATGTGCTAATCAGCAGCAGAAATTTTTATGGCTTAGGAAAAGAATCTGGCCCAATGCAACCACTGAATTAAATCTTCCTTTGGTGCTTCTATTCACATCATTGTGGTATACTTCTTGATGCCGATTCTTTAACTATTGAAATAAAATGCCTAGTTATAAGCCGTTCTTTCGCCTGGCATTCATTTCTGCATCTGCATTAGAACTAGTCAGGAGAGCACCGAGATTGGAAGTGCTGGAAGTGCTGTTTCATAGAAAGCTATCATTTTCCAGACAATTACCTAGTTCAGGCTTCACTTGCTTTGTGTATTAGGCTTAAAGCTTAATGCAGCTTCACAAATGCTTTATTAAGTAAAACTTCCATTTTAGAAGGAGACAATGCATCCTAAAGGGAATATGAGGAATTTACTGCCCCCTTGCAGAAGGAAAGAATATTAAAGCAGAGTTAATTAGATGGCGCAATGTATGAACTCTTCTCCCCTATGAGGCACAGAAAGCATTAAAGCCGAAGATTTGCATGTACACACCCACCAAAAAGGAGCACGGGGCTTCAGATCCAGAAACTGGGCTCCTCAATAACATTTGTCTGATGAAATCATCCAGTAAAAGGCTGCTACAATCTCTTTGCAGTTAGAAAATGGATTAAATGTGTTTGCTTTGGTGTTCAAGGACTGATTTGTTTCTGACATATTTGTGTCATATAAGATAATAGTTCTTTTCTTGCTGTTACTTATATTATTTGCTTGATTCATGGATTTGATGCTGACTTTGGTTTTATTCTTCATAATATGCTTTAGCAGTAATTTTATGGCAAAAAATAAATAAATGAACCATCTTATTCAGGACCCTATGAAGTATATATTTTAAATGACAAATGAATACACCGGGGACAAATAAAATGTTGGTGTCAGCTTCTGCTTTGCTGTTGCTTCAGCTGCCATGAAACGGGAAGGGGGGGGCGTGTGTGTGGGAGGGCTTTAATTGATGTGCTGGAGGAATGTTCTAGGATGTACCAGTCGTTGGGATTACGCATGCGTACGTGTTTCCCGCCTGCATCAACGGCCTACACATTCCATCTTCGGCCTGTCTTTTTGAAGTTATCTCACACCTGACATTTGAAGGACTTATGATTGGACTGGAGCTTTGATCCTAAGGGGGGGGAACGGGTTTTCCTATATATCAATTGCTTTCGCGCCATATTATTCAGATCTTGCTTCACTACTGCTCGCTTACCATTTATAATTAGTAAAAGTACTTTGGATTTCTAACCCATGGAGTCTCTTAGTCTTCTTTCCTAATTATGGAGTGGAGTGGGGCGTGACAAGAAGCAAGATCTGAATATATCCCTTTCCAGGAGATTTACGTCTACCGAGAAGGGAAAGAATGTCTTCTCCGACCAGAGAGGAGGAGGGCGCAGTTGGAGGGGATTCCAGTGAACTAGGACCTCCCGACCTTTCTTTACACCAGCCCAGCCCGTCTGACCGACCTTTGCACGAAGATTTATTTCAACTGCAAATTTCCAGTCAGCCTGAACCTTCCCCCCCACCCCGTTGGTCAATTTCAGCGGGGCAAAGAGAGATAGAGACAAGCTGGAATGCTGGGCTCACCCAAAGACCACCTCCACAAACTTCGCTGGAGCCAGGTGCTGTGAGAAAACCTCAGGCGAGTGAAGTCCCTGACTATTGGAGCCAAAGGTACTGTGGGGAAAGCAGAGGGGGCGATGAAGGAGAATGGAGAGGCTATCAGCACCGGGGCCCGATGAGAAAACCCCAGCGGAGTGAATTACCTGATTATTGGGGTCAAACATTTTTGGAAGAGAGAAGGGGGGAGGAGGAAGGAGACTGGAGAAACTGGCAACGTTACCCACGCCAGGATTCTCCCCCACCCCCCCCTCGGCCCGTGTCTCCCCCTGCGGCTAGAGGTTTCGCTGATCAAAGAGGACCTCCCCCCCAGCCTCCCCCCTGAAGACATCGAATGGCTAAAATCCCTCCCTTGCCTGTACGTTTTAAGGGGGATTCTACTAGCCTTCCCTCCTTTCTTATGCAGGTGTTTAACTACATGGAAATTTATGGCCGGGACTTTGAATCTGACACTTTAAGGGTCAGAATGATTCTTTTATCTTTGGATGGTGAGGCGGCTACATGGTCGACTGCTTTGCACATGTCTGGCTCTCCCCTCTTGGGGAATTTCAACCGTTTTATGGAGGCTTTCCGCCAACGTTTTGATGACCCATTAACTGAGAAGCGGAACAAATTGAAGTTTTTAACCTTCGACCAAGACGATAGACCTGTCGCCCAATACATCCAGGAATTTCAGTGTCTCTCACAATACATGAGAGGATGGGGGGAGGACGCCCTTCTGGACAGATTTGCTGAAGGGTTGAACGCAGACATTTATCAACAATGTGTCAATCGTAACCTGCCAAGACGCTTAATCACGTGGTTTGAGCATGCTGCAGACGCCGAGCTTGACTTAATCCGTCTGCGTTATGCCACAGAAGAAAGAAGGAAGCGGAAAGAGAGGGCTGCCAGGTCCCTCCCCCCTCCTACTACACAATCGTTTTCCAAACGACGAGGCGACGCGAGAGGGCCCCCTTCTGGCTCCTCCAGACCGTTAACATGCTTTCGTTGTGGCAAGCTTGGGCACACCGCCCCCGAATGTCGGGCTAAACTGCCTCTCTCTGCCCAACCCCCTCCCAGACGTGATGACAAGCCTGCCAGAGGCTCTGAAAAGAAGAAGAAGGAGACAGCGTTCGCTGGGGAAACCAACCCCCCTCCTTTTGCCCAGCCATTAAAGGATGACGCAGATGCTAACTCCTCTTCTTCTGAGGACTCTGATGACGACACATCGCCTCGCTGGGTGAGTTCAAACAAGGGGCCCCTTCTCATCCCTATTGAATTAAAAGTTCCTCCTGAGGGGACCCCTGCCACCCTCCTAGCTTTACTTGATTCCGGCTGTTCCCGATCCATGATCAATCCCGCCATGGTAGAAAAATTGGGCATCAAATTGCGCACTTTGAAAACCCCGATTGTGTTTTGCCAAATAGATGGATCGATTGCGGGGGGGGGGGGGGGCGCCCATTTTTTTACTGAGCCTTTGGAAATGAGGATGGGTATGCATACTGAATTAATCTCTTTTGTGGTCACGCCTGGCATGGACAGGCCACTCATTTTGGGCATCCCATGGCTCCGAAAGTGGAACCCTCACATAAATTGGCGGACAGGCCGCTTGCGTGTTCGCTCAAAGGTGCCTCCAGTGGGGGAGGGCTCTCCGGACCGACCTGACGTCACTAACGTTCCTGAAGTAGCCGCTAGAGGGCAGGAGAGGATTGCAGGAGAGGACAAAATCCCGAAAGAATATTTGGATCTTAAGGATGTCTTCAGCGAGCAATCTTCGGACATTCTACCCCCCCACAGGCCTACTGATTGCTCCATTGACATTTTACCCGGGGTCAAACTCCCAAAACCCCGCATTTACTCCATGTCACCCAGGGAAATGGAGGAGATGCGTTCTTTCATTGACAAAAATTTGAAACGTGGGTTCATTGAACCGGCTCGACCCAAAGTGGCTGCCCCTGTACTATTTCGTGAAAAGAAAGATGGGTCTCTTCGTTTATGCTGTGACTTTCGCAACCTTAACGCGATCTGTACTCAAAACCTCTACCCACTGCCATTGATGAAGGACTTGTTAGCGCAACTGGGGAAGGGCCGCATCTTCACAAAATTGGACCTGCGAGAAGCTTACTATAGAGTACGCATTAAGGAAGGGGACGAATGGAAGACCGCATTCAACTGCCCTCTTGGTTGTTTCCAGTTCCGAGTTATGCCTTTTGGCCTACAGGGGGCTCCTGCTGTGTTCATGCAATTTATTAATGAGATCCTGCACGATCATCTCTATAAGGGCGTTATCGTATATCTGGACGATATCCTCATTTATACTCGCTCTTACGACCACCACGTCAATCTGGTGCGCACTGTTTTGAAAAAACTCCGTGCTGCCAACCTGTATGCCAAATTGTCTAAGTGCGAGTTTCACCAAACGACTATTGACTATCTGGGCTACCGTATCTCCTCTGATGGCGTTGAAATGGACCCTGAAAAAGTGAAGGCGGTCACTGAGTGGGACGCACCCAAAACTCGTAAACAGTTGCAAAAATTTTTGGGTTTCGCTAATTTCTACCGTCAATTTATTCCCTCTTTTGCCAACATTGCTCTCCCTATTACTAATTTACTCAAGACTAAAGGCGACCCGAAGCCTAAACCCAATAAGCCTTTGGACTGGACCATGGAATGCCAGGCGGCATTCGAAAAACTTAAACGCCTTTTTGCCGCTGAACCAGTTCTTAAACATCCTGATCTCAACCAGCCTTTCGTCGTCCAGGCGGATGCCAGTGATGTCGCCGTTGGGGCCGTTCTGCTACAAGCCAATGACCAAGGTAACTTACAGCCTTGCGCGTACACCTCACGTAAACTCACTGACACAGAGCAGCGCTGGGCGGTTTGGGAGAAGGAGGCTTTTGCGGTCCGTTGGGCCCTCGCTACTTGGCGCCATTTCCTCGAAGGCTCTAAACACCCATTTGAGGTGTGGACTGACCACAAAAACTTGGAAGCGTTACGCACACCTCGTCGTCTCTCCCCCAAACAGATGCGTTGGGCCCAATATTTTAACCGTTTCAATTTCACTCTAAAGTATATCCCGGGCGGAAAGAACTTCATGGCCGATGCTTTGTCCCGATTACCTCAGTATAATTGTTCCAAACTGAGTATCGTCCAACCGCTCTTGGCAGCTCCGGTACTCACACGTCAACAGACCAAAGCTCAGGAGGAAGTGCCTCACGATCTACTTTCTGACCTCAAAGCGGCTCTTCCTCACGACGACTGGTTCTTGACCCATCGGGACGAGTGCACCATGAGGGACGATCTACCGTGGATTGGTGCTAAATTATACGTCCCCGCTTCCCTACGACTTGTCGTCCTTCGTCGCGCTCATGACTCCAGGATGGCGGGTCATTTTGGATTCGTCAAAACTTTGCACCTCGTAAAGAGACAATTCTGGTGGCCTTCTTTAAAAAAGGACATTGAACTTTATGTGGCCAGTTGCCCAGTTTGCGCTGCCGCCAAAAAGCCGCCGGGGAAACCGCAGGGACTTCTACAGTCTGTCGCCCGCCCGGTTGCACCTTGGAAGGAGATTTCTATGGACTTTATTGTTGAGCTCCCCGAGAGCCAGGGGCACACCGTCATCTGGGTGGTCACTGATTTGTTTTCCAAGCAAGTTCATTTCGTGCCTTGCCACAAAATTCCTTCCGCCAAGGCGTTGGCTAAATTATTTCTTTCCCACATCTACCGGTTACATGGGGTTCCCGACCGTATTATCTCCGATCGTGGAGTCCAATTCACATCTAAATTTTGGAAGGAGTTCCTCGCACGCATTGGTTCCGCCCAAGGCCTTAGCTCCGCCTACCATCCTCAGACTAATGGCGGCTGTGAACGTACTAATTCCGTCCTTGAACAATATTTACGTTGTTTCATCAATTATCAACAGGACGATTGGGTTGACTTGTTACCACATGCTGAAGTGGCCTATAACAATTCGGTTCACTCCAGTACGGGCTTCACCCCTTTCCGGGTCGTTTACGGCCAGGATTTTGTTCCTATTCCCGAACTGCCTACGGCCCAGCCTCAGGTTCCTTCCGTTGCAGACTGGAGTGAACGTCTCAGTCGCCTTTGGCCCCTGACTCTTTCCACCTTGGACGCTGCCCATAAGGCTCATAAGAAGCAGGCTGATAAGAAACGCTCTCAGCCCTATGAGTACCACGTTGGAGATTTAGTGTATTTGTCCACGAAATTCTTGCATACTACACAAAAATCGAAGAAATTGGGTCCCAAGTATGTTGGCCCTTTCCCAATTGTGAAAGTTATCAATCCTGTTTCTGTTCGTTTGCAATTGCCCAAGCATCTCAACCGTATCCACCCAGTGTTCCACATTAACCTCATCAAACCAGTTCGGGTGTCCAACCTAAGGCCCACAGATGACCCTCCGCCTGCTCCGTTACTTGTGGATGGGGAACATCATTTTGAAATTCATGACATTCTTGATTCCCGTAGGCACCGTAATCGCATCCAATACCTTGTGGCTTGGAAACATTTTCCCCCCTCCCACACGGAATGGGTTGATAAGTCCCACGTTCGTGCGCCCCGCTTACTCCAGAAATTTTATGCTTCTTATCCCGACAAGCCTTGACTTCTCTCCCCTCCCTTTTTCATTTGTTTTGTTATTTGTCTGTTTTGTTTGTTTTTTCTTCCAGGCCTGACAGCCTTTTTCCGGGGGACGGCCGGATGTCAGCTTCTGCTTTGCTGTTGCTTCAGCTGCCATGAAACGGGAAGGGGGGGGCGTGTGTGTGGGAGGGCTTTAATTGATGTGCTGGAGGAATGTTCTAGGATGTACCAGTCGTTGGGATTACGCATGCGTACGTGTTTCCCGCCTGCATCAACGGCCTACACATTCCATCTTCGGCCTGTCTTTTTGAAGTTATCTCACACCTGACATTTGAAGGACTTATGATTGGACTGGAGCTTTGATCCTAAGGGGGGGGAACGGGTTTTCCTATATATCAATTGCTTTCGCGCCATATTATTCAGATCTTGCTTCACTACTGCTCGCTTACCATTTATAATTAGTAAAAGTACTTTGGATTTCCAACCCATGGAGTCTCTTAGTCTTCTTTCCTAATTATGGAGTGGAGTGGGGCGTGACAGTTGGCAAAAAGGCTTATAATTTGCATTCTGAGTCTGCCTTTAGATTTATCTGCAAACACAGCCTTATAAGCATTTCACCATGCAATTATTGGAAGATTATTTTTAAAAAAATAATGATATATAAATAGTGGATTTTATATGCTTAAAATTGGGGCCCATGAGAATAGGCTGCCAGAGTTGTGTGATTATTAGAACTTACACAAATAGTATAAAAGAATTAGCAAACTTCATTAGGAAGACTGACTGTGACCTTACAGTCCTCAGGGATAAAACACTTTGCTTGCCTTTTGTGTTTCCTTGTTTCTTTTCATTTCCCTATTTTTGGTGCTATCTTGCCTGATGAAAAATCCTGGGGTACTGAACAACTTGTACATCTTTTTGGGCTATTTTGATTGACCCAATCGAAGTATTACCAGTGGTTATTAAACAGTTTCATGGATGGACATGACTGCTCCTGTAATGGAAACCTTCAGAGACGCGTGGTTAAAGGTGCATACTACAGTCAGTAGTGGGATCCTACCAGTTTAACAACTGGTTCAGTGATTGTGTCCTTTGCGCGCATGTAGTTTTGAGAAAACTTACCTTCCATATTACTGTTGGGGAGGAAAACAGCTGAGCCGTAGTTGTCTGCTTTGCTGTGCAACTTAGCTGAGAGGATATAGTTCAGTACAGCACAGGGGCAAACGGGCGGGCCCACTTGATCGTTGGAGTGAACCGGTTCATTCCCAGCTGATTGTTGGAGCTATCGGTTCATCCGAACTGGTCCGAACCAGTAGAATCCCACTCTTGACTACAGTAGACTCTCAGAGAGATTCTGCCAAACTGTAAGATGTTTTTTTTTTCTGATGGATTAATTGATGGAGCAAAATTCAGAAATATAACAGTTTAAAATTGCTAATCTATCAACTACTACTAATCTGCCTAACATGTAAGCTGCATCTTAACCAACAGCGTTTATTCCTGTACCATTGCCTTATCCTTTTCTTAAATGCAGAACAAGTTTAATCCTACATTTTAAAAAAATGTATGACTTTTAAGAAAAATTTGTTAGTCAGAAAAGCTGCTCCCAGAGGTCTCCTTCTGATTTTTAACATTCAGAAAGTAAAAAATAGTTTTCCTTTCCACCTGAGGATGGGGAGTAGGGCAATTAGGTAGCTTATTGGTTTCTGGCGCTACACTGACTCCATTATGTCTTCCTAGCTGCTGTCACAAGAGGCATGTGGGTAGTAGAATGGGGGTAATCGTTTCTCAAATTGGAAATAAGATTTCTTAATGCAGTTTTACATTTCCCTCTTACCTAATCTCTCCAGTAAATCAGGTCAGGTAGATAAACTTGCTCACAAAATGGTCACAACCCTATTGGTAATTAAGTTTATCAAATTAAGCCATGATCTATATTTTACTTTTAGCTTTCCATTCTTCAACCATAGGAATAAATTAATTAATATTTTAAAACAGTACTTCCTTGCAGCTAATGAAATGTGTTGCAGTCAGGAAAAGCTCACATCATAACTTCAGAAGCCTAAGGAAACTCTCTTGCCACCTAGCTCCAAATTTGGAAACTGTTATATAAGTCATAGTTGTGGATGTAAACATCTAGTAAGCATTTCCTTTATACTACCTTGCCAAAGAGTGTATTGGAATTGACCCAGCTTAATAAGAAAGTTGTTAACTTCCTTTCTACTATTCTTTCTTTGGTAAATTGAAACCCACAAGAAAAGATTGCAAAAGCCAATACATATCTGAAGGTGTGATAGCTTTTCCAGTCATGCTACAAAAGAGAAAGATACTATTTTGAGTAGCAAGAGGCCTGAACCCAGCCTCTCAATCTTCAGGCAGTCATCATGTAACTTGAACAGTCTGAAATGGATTTTCATCTCTTTGCTATAGGAATTAGGGTACTATGGGAATTTCGGAGATAATTCCCTCTAAGCAACAGGAAACTGCCAAATCATGTCCCATAGGTGCTTATTCAGGAGGCAACTGGACTTTTATGTTTTTTCATTTGAAGATGTTTTGTTTCTCATCCAAGAAGCTTCTTCAGCTCTGATGGACTTCTTGAATGAGAAGCGAAATGTCTTCAAAAGAAAAAACAAAGTCCAGTTGCCTCCTGAAAAAGCACCTTTGGGGCAACCATGACCTGGATGACTGAAGTTTCTCTAGACTTTTGCTAAAATCATGGTGCCAGAATTCGGGTGTTACAAATGGATGCCAGGAATTGCATATCTCCCTTGGATTGCCCTCCTATTCAATGAAAAAGCTCTGCTGATGAGTTTCAACTTGGCAAGGAAAGGACAGTAGAAAGAAAAATGCTACCATCATGCATTCATATCTCTAAGCCCGTGTTTCTCAATCTCAACAACTTTTAAGATGTGTGGAGTTCAATTCTCAGAATTCCCCAGCAATTCTGGGAGTTGAAGTCTACATATCTTAAGAGTTGCCAAGGTTGAGAAACACTGTTGTAAGTTATAGAACAAGGGTGTCCAACCTTGGAAACCTTTAAGCCTTGTGGACTTCAACTTCCAGAATTCCCCAGCTGGCAAGTTTTTTGACAAAGGAACATCTGTTTTGTTTTTAGCAGAAGTAAAAATGAATATTTCTGAATGAAAAAGATTCCTAGTTGTCTTATTTTGAAAATAATTGGTTAATAGCTTCAGCTGAAATTGAAATTATCCAACTTCCTAAGGAGACTTTTTCTATTGTATGGATCAAATATTTATTAATATGATTTTAATATTCTAGTGTTAGCTGTTGTTAGATTCTTTTTTGTTGCACTGTAAGGTAATGGGAATATATCTTTTCCATGTTTTAGTGAATCCACTGTTGTTGATAATCCTACTATTATTTAATAGAAGAACTATATCCTGTTTCAATAGGAGGATATATATATGAACTATATGAAATGTATGTATGTATGTATGTATGTTGAAATATATATAGGTGTGTGTGTGTGTGTGTTGAACTGTTGAGTTCTTGGGTTGGTCAACATGTACAACCCCACTTTCCTTTCCATTGAGGATGTTATCTAGCTAGATGATAAAACTACGGGAAAGCAATCAAGTTCAGAGTGTAAAGTCCACTATTTCATAGGGTAGCGTGCCCATCTTAGGTTTTACTGACCAAATTCAATACCAGCCCTTGTAGTTTTTGTACTTGGGGCATTGAATGGCCTAGAAAACTGAATGGACAAGAAGTAAATCCCCATATTCTCCATGGACTGAAGAACCATCAGCTTTTCTGACCTTTTCCTATTGGAAAAGCAATTTCTTGATAGCAGGATTTCCCTTGAAGTGCTGGGTACTCGCTTTCTCAGGATGGATGGGAGCAGTAAAATAGCACAGGGATCCACTTATCTAAGAATAGTAGACAACTTGAAACCAACATAGCCAAAGTAAAAAAAAAAAAGATTTCAAGCCAATGAATAGCAATTAGAAGTAAAATAGCTTAAGGTGGCATGAAGAAAACAGCTTGTATTTTTGATGGCTCTTTCAATCGAAAACATATGAAGAACGGTTACAGGAACTGGGCATGACTAGCGTACCAAAGAGAAGGACCAGGGGAGACATGATAGCAGTATTTGAGGGGCTGCCACAGAGAGGAAGGGATCATGCTATTTTCCAAGGCATCTGAAGGCCAGATAAGGAATAATGGATGGAAACTGATCAAGGAGAAATTCAACCTAGAAATAAGGAGAAATTTTCTGACAGTGAGAACAATCAACCAATGGAACAGCATGCCTTCGGAAGTTGTGGGAGCTTCATCACTGGAGGCTTTCAAGAAGAGATTGGACTGCCATCCCTCAAAAATTGTGTAGGGTCTTCTGCTTGGGTGGGAGGGAGAATTGGACTAGATATCCTACAAAGTCTCTTCCAACTCTGTTAATCCGTTAAAAGTAAGTAGTATTTCCTATGAGTGTTTGTCTGATATCCATCTACTGCCTTGGGCTTTGATCCTGAAAAATCTCTAACCAATAGTTATGCATTGGGGGGGGGGAGTTGCAATAGTAGATAATGTCTGGTTTGGATGGGATAAATTAGATAATTGAAGCTTCACACACATAACATCTCACAGATGTAAAAGGGTGTGGGGGTGTGGAGCTTCAATCTTTGGCCTGTCTGCCGTTTTGATAACTTTTAATTGCCCTGTGGATGTCCCCCCCTCCCCCCCCCCCGCGAGCAGGGGGTGATGGGGTTACCATGCTGAGGGAACCGGATCAGGGAATGCTAATGCAATCTACTGTCACTGAATATTGTTAAGTTCCTGTATGTGTGTGCACTCTTGCATTTTGTGAATGCGGTTTGAGTCGAAAAGATGGGGAAACCTCGAGAGAAGGAAACAGTTTTCAACTGCTTTGGAGCACATTTAGCAACTGCTGTGTAGCTCCACAGTCCCCACCCTGCGGATGTTTTACCGATGTACAATAATTGAGGCTGGAACCGCCATCTCGGATCTGCTACCGGAATGGTTGGAATTGTAGCCAGGAGACCTTTCCGGCGCCGAATAGGTTTGCCTTTGGAAACCTGGCAAGCCACGTTGCTCCCGTTCCAAGGCGATTTACCACTCCGTTCCAGATCCGGAACCCCCCTTTCCGTCGTTCCAGCCAGCAACGGGCTAACGAGAGGCTCCCGCGGGGTCGGCTGCGAAAGGAGCCGGAGTCTCCGGATTCTCTCGCCGCTTCCTTCCCACTCACTCGGCCGCCTCGCGTGCGCTCTTTTCCCCGCAGGTGCCCGAAGGATCGCGCAGCGTGGGACAAAAGCTCCTCCGAGGACCTGCCGGGATGCCGCTGCTGCGCCTCGCTTGGTCCCAACGGGCCGGTCTGCCTTTGGCTGCGCTGGTGGGACTCCTCCTCCTCCTCTGCCCGAGCCCGGGTGAGTCAGCCGAGCAGGAGGCGTGGCGGCTAGGCTGTGCGTGCTCGGGAAGGGGCGGGTGAGCGACTGGCGAAAAAAGAAGCCGCCCCAGGGGGAGTGGAGACGCTTAACCTAGGAGGCATCCGCGCTCCCGTCGTTGAATAGCGACTGTTCCCGTAATGACATGAAGGGAGCAGGGACGCCCCTGGCTTGCCCTCGTGCTAATGAAGAGAACAATCCAGTAATGCCCAGGGCCGCCAAGAGGATTATGAAGTGCTGGAACAAGACTAGTATGCCCCCTCCCCCCTTATGTGATTTATTTGACACATAAATCAATAATGTCGTAATTTTAACGTTTTTGAGCTCCAGGTTTTTGACATTTCATAACCATTCATAAACTGAAATGAAATATAGAATATTATTCTTGAAGAAAATGAAACTAAACTGGAAAACTTGAAAAAATAATGAAATTAAAATTCAATAAATTACATAAATAACTTCACTGAGTTTCAGATGAATAAAGGTTATGTCAAGCAAGCTGGTTTTGCTTTACACACAAAGTATAGAACAGTGATGGCGAACCTTTTTTGGCTCATGTGTCAAAAGCGGGGGAGTCACGGGGGGGGGGGTCGTGCGCAGATGTGCCATACCCATAATGCTTTCGCACGACCCTAGCGTGATGCGTGCACAACCAGCAACCCCCCCATTTTTGGCATGCTTTTTTTGCCCTCCGCAGGCTCCAGAGGGGGGGGTGAAAATAGCCTCCCCCACCCCCTGGAGGCCCTCCAGAGGCTTCAGGAGCCTTCCCTAAAGCCTCCGGAGTGCAAAAAAAATGGCACTACAGGCAAACTGGAAGTTCGGGAACGGACTTCTGGGTTGCTCGTAGGGCATGCGCATGCTGGACAACTGATTTTGGCCTTTTGAGGCCATTTTTTGGCTTCCGGAGCATGAAAAACCGGCCCTACGAGCAAACTGGAAATACATTCCTGAATTTCCGGTTTGCCTGTAGGGGCGGTTTTTCACACTCCGGAGGCCAGCTGACATGGCAACACCTTGCGTGCCCTGACAAATGGCTCCGTGTGCCACCTGTGGCACGCATACCATAGGTTCACCATCAGTATGTAGTACATATCCAATTTTGTTTTTCTTTTTAAAAAATTGGATTTGTAAAAAATGTAAAAAAAATGGCCCTTCATGTGCCCCCTTTGAGCTCCATGTGCCCAGTAACAATGTACAATGTTCCTTTCCTCAGCCCTGGTAATGCCCCACCTGTTGAAGCGTCCTCCCGCGGCACACTTGCAACTGCTAGGAGGCAGACAAATTCCCTTTGTCCCAGATGTTATTTGCTGCTTCTCCTCAGCTCTTGAATGGCAGATCTAATGGCAATCAGAAAGGCCTGGCGTTCAGGGTTCTTCAAAGAGGATGGTTGGCAGCAGTAAGGGCAAAAAGAAAAATCAGGTGGTCCTCGACTCAAAGTTGCAACAGCATGGGAAAAAGTGGCATGACCATTTTTCACTCTTAAGACCATTGTAGCATTCCCACAGGAACAAAATTTGGATGCTTGGCAACTTAGACTTTAGAATAACTTTATTCTCACCTTGAATGTACACTAATTGGCGTACATTAAAATGAAATTTCCTTGCATAAAGTTCTCAAGGTGTCTCTAATATACACTACATAAACCCGACAAAATAAATAAATACAAAATTATTCATATACTCACATATATGTCACGGAGAAACAACACAGTTCAGTTCGGATGTACCGTATACATGTACATGAGGGCATAAGGAACAAAGTTGTTACAGAATTGGTAGTCCTGCTAGAAATACTTCGAAACCTCCTCCCAAAGGGGAACAACAGAAACAGACTATCATGTGGGTGTGTGGCAGAGAAGAGTTCCTGCCAGTTCTAACCTCTTCTATAGAAGAGGTTCCCCAAATCTACAGTGCCGTTTAGAACCAGTTCCAGCTCCCTCCCCACGCCCGTCCACACATCATCAAGATGAAGAACGAGAGGAGGAATTCTGGGAGTTGAAGTCCACAAATCTTAAAGCTGTCAAGTTTGAACACCTCTGGGTTTTTTTTCTAAAGGGTTAGAGGTGCAGGGGTCTTGTCACTTGACAGCTTTAAGGCTTGCATGCTTCAAATGCCAGAGTTTCTGAGCCAACATTTTGGTTGCTAAGCAAGAGCGTTGTTAAGTGGGTTTCACCACATTTTACAAGTTGGCCACGCCTACCCAGTCACATGGCTGGCAAGCCACTCCCACCCAGTCACATGGCTGGCAAGCCACTCCCACAAATAGGCCACACCTACAGAAGAGGTTCTAAAAAAATTTGAAACCCACCACTGGTGTGTGGCGTCTCTAGCCATGCTTTGAGCTCTAAACACCTAGTGCTTATAAGCAGTATCCTGAATAATGGGAAGCAAACATCCTATAATCTTCTCAGATCTCCTTACCACTTTCTGAATGGACTTTCTGAGGCACTGCAGCTACCAAACCAAACAGTGATGCAGTTTGCTAAAAACTGGTTCATATTTATGGTGGTTGCAACATCCCAGTGTCTTGTGATTCTCTTTTGCGACCATCGGACCAACAAAGTCGGATGGGGAAGCCGGATTTATGTAAGAACTGTGTTCCTAACTTAACAGCTGCCATGATTCGTTTAACAAATGTGGCAAGAAAGGTCATAAACTCACTTAACAAATGTCTCACTTAACAAATGTCTCACTTAGCAACAGAAAGTTTGGGCTTAATTGTGGTCGTAAGTCGAGGACTATCTGAAATCGGCACAAACTTCTAAGTTTGGTATTGGGTTTTGGCCAGTTGGGAAAGAAAAAGGAAATGGTGTAGTGTACCTTTGAGATAACACAGGTACTGGCAGTGTTGCGTATCAAGGGTACAGTTGGATCAGCACCTTTGATAGAGTATAGAGGTCAGTGAAAGAGGATGATGCCTGCATTCCATACAGATCAGTGTAATTGTAATTGTAATTGTAATTTAATAAATTTATATGCCGCCCAATCCCATAGGACTCCGGGCGGCTTACAAAAACAAGACTAAAAGATAAAAAGTTAAAAATAGGAAGAGAGGAAAAACAAATTTAAAAGCAACGCACCATACACTCAATCTTGGGGCCGGACCTCATCCGTGAGGTCAACAGCCCCAGGCCTGCCGGAATAGCCAGGTTTTAGTGGCTTTTCGGAAGGCCGAAAGAGTGGGATGGGTCCGGATCTCTATGGGTAGATCGTTCCACAGGGCCGGAGCAGCTACAGAGAAGGCCCTCCCCCGAGGGGTCGCCAGCCGGCATTGGTCATTTTAAGACATGTACACTTCAACTCCCAGAATTCCCTGTGCTGGCTGGGGGTTGAAGTCTATACATCTTAAAGTGGTCAAGTTTTGAAAACACTTGTCTGGAGGCTCTCGGCTCTGTCCTGCTGGATGGATGGGAAGAGCACGCATTATGGATTTGTAATTCAACACCTCTTGAAGGCCCCAGATTTAGGAACAATGGTATTGATAAGTAAGAAAGGATTTTGCCTGGACACATCACCTCTTGCTTGTGCCTTTTTTAAATAATTGTTTTCTGCTTTTTTTTACCCTGAGCCAAGGATGGGCAACAATGGCAACTTTATGACTGGTGGACTTTAACGCCAGAATTCCTGAGCCAGCATGGCTGGCTCAGGAATTTTGGGAGTTGAAGTCCAGAAGTCATAAAGTTGCCATTGTGCCCCATCTCCCCTACTCCAATGATCCAGGGAGAATTGCTTGTTTATAAAGGGAGTTTATGGCAAAATTGGTGAATGGTTCTTCGCTTTTTCCTTTCTTTCTTAAGAAACAGTACTGCTGTTTACTAATTTATCAAGTTATTGCCAACATTTTTGTGCATGTACAGCTCTAGAAACCTCTTCCTTAGTAATAAAGAGTATGGCATGAATATAATCTGTTAATCTCAAATATGTCTATTCCTGAAATAGACAAGCTTCTTTATATATTAGTTGTGTAATTTTATTCATTGATGTCTGTTGGAAATGCACATAATATGCCATAGTTTCTTTTTAAGTACTGGAACATTTTTTGTACTGAGCACAGAGGAGGAAAATTATTTGGATTCATCAGTCACATAATTGCCTGCATCTAAAAAGTAATATTGCAAAATGAAAGTATGCATTATTTATACACTTAAACTATTTAATTTTGCTTTGCTTCAGGTGTTTCAAAGGCACATAAACTTAGGCTGATGCTTCAGAGAAGAGAAGGTAAGGTTGTTTTAAGATGATACAGCTTCTCTTACAGTTGGAAAAAAATAATTAAAAATAAATAACTACATATTCAGCCCGGAGGTGGGTTCCTACCGGTTTGGACTGGTTTGGATGAACCAGTAGTGGTATGCTGGTCTGGGTGGCAGAACCAGTAGTGAACGCTGTCTGGCCATGCCCATGAACCAGTCCGCCCGCTTGAACCCTCGCCCTGCCTTGCCTTTGCTATGTGCATCCACTGCCTCCTCCTGCCTACACACAGGTAAGCATTGCATGGAAGAAGGGGGTGGCGGCAGGAGAGGGCAGTGGTGGCGGCAGCAGTGGCAGCAGTGGTGGGCAGTGCCTCCGTCCACATCCCAGCTGCCGGGGAGTTTTCCCACATGGCTTTGGCCAGGATACGGCAAGCAGCAGCCCCAAAAGCCAGCAGGGTCCCCAGCACCACAGAACAGAGTCAGAACCACCTCTGCCAAAGGCTCCCTGCCCTTCAGGTGTAGTGCCCACATCGGCTGCCTCTAATGTGCTCATGAATAAACTGCAGATTAGAGGCAGCGGTAGATCCTGGCTTCCTTGCTCAACTGTTCTCTCTCTCTCTCTCACACACACACACACGGAGCTCGCAGGCAACAAATGAAACCGCCTCCTCCTTCCTCCATGCATCAAGGAGGCCAATCAGCAATGGGAAGAGCATGAATTTCAGAAGGAAGTAGCTGCCAGAAATGCCATCAGGTGAAGATGTGAGCGGGGAAGCTTGATCCCACTTAGGAGCCTCAGTTTACTCGTGAGCATCATTGGCCTTTCTCCCTGCCTCTCCCAGCCAATGTTGCTCACAAGTAAACTGCAGCTAGGCTCTCCCACATATTGCACCCCACTTTTCAGCCTTCACCCATGCCTTTGCACCGCAGGAGGATCGAGGGCAGCCCAGCAAGCTGGACCCCTAAAAATGGCATGGAGGCTTGGGCAAAGGCTGGGAGGGGGATGCAACACACAGGAGGGGACCCAGCTACCCCTGCAGCCCATCTCAGTGTGCCAGCAGGAGTGTGGTGCTGTGGCTCCAACAGCGGGGAAGGCCCATCAGAGGTGAGAAGGGGTGCTCCTACCATGGCTGTCGCTGTCCGGGCAAGCCACTCCCCACCATTCCAGGCCAGGCCAGCAGCCTTTATCCAGCCAGCTGGAGGGAGTGGAAGTAGCACTGGTCATGGCTGAGAGCTTTCTTTGCCAGCCGGCCGCTGAAAAGTTCTCCTTTTTAAAAGCCTCCAGTGATGGAGCATTAGGACCCAACCTGCACTTTAACCAACCAACTGGGCAGGCTCCGAGGTTGCAGGCGCCCAGGGAGGGGGGAGGAAATGCTGTCCGATTGCCACCTCTCGAAGCAACTTCAGAAGTTTTTAAGTTCGCCTGGAGAGGCATTTTTCTAAAAAGAAAACCCTGAAAAAGCCACAAGATCCAGAGCTGTTAGTCTCCAGTAAGATGCACATCTTGTGGCCTGCCCCACCCCATCCCCTGCCCCACCTGCCACCCCCAAATTGCACCCAACAGTGAGTGTCTCACAACCGTTGTGTGCAGGGAAAAACCTTGCACAGCAAAGAAAAGCTTCTCTTGAGTGCGAGGCAATTAACAACTTCTTGCACTCTTGGGAAGTATTTCTTTACTGTGCAAGGTTTTTCCCTGCACACAACGGCTGAGATACTTGCAGTGGGGCACAATTTGGGGCAGGTGGGGCAGGGGATGGGACGGGGCAGTGGGCGACGTGCCACAAGTGTGAGAAGTTGTTAATTGCCTCGCACTCACAAGAAGTTTTTCTTTACTGTGCAAGGGCCGGGAGTTGCTCCAAGGATGCAGGCTCTGTAATTTAAGAGAAAGTGACTTGGGTAAAAAAAAAATCACTGGCACGTTTTCTGTACCAATTCTTCCCATTATTTTAGTTGATTAATATTTGCAAAAGAGATGGGGGGAACAGAGAGAGAGACACACACACAAACAGACAGACAGTCAGACTTGGGAAATCAGTAATGTCCGTCCCATTATTTTACTTGACTCAAATTAAAAGAGAAAGAGAGCCTTTTAGGATATATGCAAAGCTACCCATGAATGTCTGAACTAACTATAACAGGCTAAACTTTGCATAGTGGGGAGTATGGCTTTAGAACACTTTTCATGGTTTGTTTTCATATAAACTGTAGATCTGGTCTTGAGAAGAGAGTAACAGACAATTATGAAGAATATTTGTGGCCGGTTGGGATTTGGGATATTAGTGTTCACTGCTCTTGTTTTTTTCCCCTCTTGAACATGTTTCATGGCCAAACAAGGCAACATCATCTGTGCTGCATCTAGCAAATCAAGATGTAGATAAGAAAGAGCCAAGACAATAGCCAGGAACAATCTAAAATGAAGTAATCCAGCACAGTAGATCAGTCAGAGACAAGCTTGCAACCCTGTGGAAGACATACGGACAATGAGCCATGCATAAAAAGCCAAGAAATATCACTTCCTTGCATCAAAACACTGGCAATGTTATCTACTTTGATAATAAAACATTTGCTTTATTTAAAACACAAGCTTCATGAATACCAAGAGGTGAAGAGAGTAGTGAACCTTAAGCTGGGAGAAACAGCAATTCAGTCCTGCCCAAATAGAAAGTGCAGAAAGAAACTCATAATAACTCACTTTGATTTTGTTTGGTGTATAGGTTGTTGTTGATTTATGACCATAATGGAATCTGCCTATTATAGTTATAAGTTTTGATGGTCTTAAAGTGGGTCACCCATGTGACTGATCGGATTTTACGATGATTGTAAAATGAACACTGCAATTATAAAGCAATTTTTTAAAGAAATGAACAAAGTGATTACTAGAAGCCAGTATGGATTTGATAAAAGCAGGTCATGCTAAACAAACCTTATTGCCTTCTTTGGTAAAGTGACTAACTCAGAGGATCAAGGAAATGCTGTAATTATACTTAGACTTCATTGAGGTGTTTGGCAAAGTAAACCACAGCCTACTACTTGGTAAGACAGAGCAATGTGGGATAGACAGGACCATCACCAGATGGACTTATAGTTGGCTGATCAACTGCCCTCAGTGTGTGGTCCTCAATGGAACTACATCTATATGGAGGGAAGCATGCAATGGGGTATCTCGAGGTTCGGTCTTGGGCTCAGTGCTCTTCAACACCTTTATAAATGACCTAGATGAGGGGGTAGAAAGGGCACTCTTCAAATTTGCAGATGATTCCAAACTAGGGCAAATTGCTAATATTTTAGAAGATAGACTCAAAATTCAGAAGGATCTTGACAGATTTGAACATTGTGCCCTATCCAACAAAATACAGTTAAGTGGTGAGAAAAGTTAAGGTCCTGTACTTGGGCAGAAAAACCAAACCATAGGTAGGGAATAGGCATACCTGCCTCAACAGTAGTATCTGTGAGAAGGATCTAGGTGTCCTGGTGGACCACCATTTAAGTAGAAGTAAGCAGTTACCAAAAAAGCCAATGCAGTTCTAGGCTGCATCAACAAAGGGATAGCATCAAGATCACAAGAAGAGATAATACCACTTTGTAGTGCACTAGTGAGGCCACACTTGGAATACTGCAGCCAGTTCTGGTCACCACAATACAAAAAACAATGCTGATGCCCTAAAAAGAGTGCAGAAAACAGTAATAAAGATGATAAGGAGTCTAGAGGCTGAATGTACGATAACCGATTGAAGGAAATAAGTATGTGTGTGTAGCCTAAAAAACCAAAGGCTTAGGGGAAACATGATAACTGTCTTCCAATATCTGAAGGGCTGTCACAGAGAAGAGGGGGTCAATTTATTTTCCATAGCACCTAAGGAAAGATGCAAAGCAATGGGTGGAAGGTGGAAGCTCATCAAAGGGAGATTCAACCTGGAACTAAGGAGAAATTTCCTGATAGTGAGAACAGTTGGTTAATGCGATAGCTTGTCTCCCAATCTCATTGGAGATTTTTAAGAAAGTTTGGAAAACCATTTGTCTGGGATTGTATAAAGATTCCAGGCATGGGCAGGGGGTTGTACTATAAGACCTCTAAGGTCCCTTCCAGCCCTATGATTCTAAGCCATCATCACAGACCTCAGGTGGAAAAAAGAGAACTTTAAGAATGTATTTTTTTATTCAGGGACTGCTGATAACATAGGACAGTAATGGCGAACCTTTTCAGTATCAAGTGCTGAAAAGGGAGCCCCCCGCGCACTTGTCTGGGACCTGGAAGAGGAGCGGTGCAGGGAGCATGCACCCAAAAAACGCACTTCTGGTTTCCGGTGGGCGCATGGGCACTGGTCAGCTAGACTTCCAGGTACTGGCACGCATGATAATCAGTCAGCTGGCACACATGTTGACACTGGAAAACGGAAGACCAGCTCTTCCAGTTTCTGGCACTGCCACAGAAAGGCCAGTTGATCGTCACACACGTATGTGTGCCAGAAACCCGGAAGAGGAACAGGCGATGCCATGCGTGCCAGGTAACATGTCTCTGCATGCCACTTCAGCCACGCATGCCACAGGTTCGCCATCACGGACATAGGATATAACACTGGCATTTACTTCACGTCTTGTACTAAGTATTCAACTGAGTTGAATGTAATCAACATATGATGATTGAAATATCTACAGCGCTGTTCCCATAGATTCAGTTCCCATAATAGATTCAGTGTTTTTAATTTTTGCTTCAGCTCCTGTTCTGATGAAGGAAGAGATTTCTGCGAAAGAAGATAAGGCCAAGGAATTCTTAAACAATCTGAAACGTCCGAAGCGCCAGCTTTGGGATAGGAGTCAGCCTGACGTACAGCAGTGGTACCAGCACTTTCTCTATTTGGGTTTTGATGAAGCTGTAAGTGGCATAGTTGTTTTAACTTTCAATAATGAAGTTCAGTGATCTGAATTAGCACTGTGTAAATCTTGTTGGATTCAGGATAATTGCCTAATGTTTGATTTTCTTTGAAATAAGCTTCATATTTCTGTATAGATATGGGAAGGAATTCAATTTAGTTTCAATCTTATAATTATATTCATTACAATAGATATGGGAAACCTGCCTTCTTTATAAGCAAAACCATTCCCCTTATTATATGTGAATTTGAGAAGGTGAATTCTTGCTAATGGTCACAGCAGGTCAAGCTTGATAATTGTTTCAGGCATCTACTTGAATTAATTTAATAGCAATAGCACCTAGAGTTATATACCGCTTTACAGTGCTTTATAGTCCTCTCTAAGTGGTTTACAGAGTCAACATACTGCTCCCAACAATTTGGGTCCTCATTTTACCTATCTCAGAAGGATGGAAGGCTGTCAACCTTGAGTCTGGTGAGATTTGAACTGGCAAATTGCAGTCAGTCGACAGTCAGCGGAAGGAGCCTGCAGTATGCACTCTAATCACTGTACCACCATGGCTCTAACTTCTGGCAAAGTTTTTTTGGGAAAAAGTTATTTAATCACATGAATGCACAGAAAACATTTCAACATTATGATTTTACTGAAGCATAAATGGGACATGCAAACAAAACACATTTGTATCATGGATAAAGTATTTCACACTTCAAACAGCAATCTGGAATTATATATTATGCCTTCCTCCACCCCTGCTATTATATATTAAAATGAATAGCTGAAATTAGTTGCTGAAGTTCTCACTCAGGTCTACTATTGAAACGGGAAAATACTTTAATCCTATTGGTTAACTGGCTGACAGCTTCCTATAAAAGGAGTACTGTTAGCCAGGCTGTTACTTGTGTTGTTCTGATGAACTAATAAAAGAGTTTTGATAAAATTCACTCTGGCCTCATCTCCATTCTCGCCCAGAACTTAGCACCTGTGGTCAAGAATTGTCCTAGAAGTGAAATTCCAATATTTTTCAGCATGGGAGGTTAATGAATCAATTTTTCATGCAGGCATTTTACCTGACAAATTAAACCATTTTAATTTCTGCGCATAGTTTGTGTGTGTGCTTAGATTATTTGAATCTAACATATAGTTGTTTTTCAAAGGAAAATATAGAGGAACCATACAAAAAACCCTGAATGAGAATATGGCTTTGGTAGCAATTTGTTAGGAAGTCATATGCTAAACTGAGAGTAGACAGGGATAAGGAAAAGTATAGTAAAGTCTTATAAATTGGATGAACTATTTATTATAAACTGAAGACTGTGCAAATTACTTGAATGTGCCTCAAGCTGTTTCAATACTTCAGAATTTGAAAAACCATATTTGAGTTCTTTAATTTTTGTTTATGGTAGGGTGTACTGATATATTTTCTTTATTTCTGATAAATACAGTAAAAGTTGCTTAGAAAAAACACCGGAAAACTGACTGAATCCTAGATATAAATTCACTTTCCAATCAGCATATATTTTTAAAAAACAATACAATAAGTATTTAATGCAAAAGAAGTGAATGATACAATCTTTCAATTATTCAGGGCCTTTTCCCCCTTGACTCATTATGACATTTTGCCCATTGCAGGAATGTTTGGGAAGCAAAGACTTTTTTGTTCTGAATATTTCTATAGAAAACAATTTCATTTGATAGGGTTTTGACTGAGAATTGGTGGTACTGATTAAAATGAAGTCATGTATTATCCACATAAATGCTTGTCACAGTAATTAGAGTGCTGAGTTTTAATAGAGGAAAGACAGGTTCAAGTGTTCATTGGTCTCAGAGATCATTAGAAGTCCCCACCCCCAACCTACTCACTATAGGTCACTGAAAACAGAAATAGGGGAGGGGGGAAACACTAAAAACATCCTTAATGCCTTGCACTGGGGTTACAATTGCATTGGGATTCAAATATAGGTAGTCCTCAACTTACAACCAAAATTGGGCCCAAAATTTATGTTGCTAAGGAAAACGTGATTATTGTCCAGTGGTGGGTTCCAGATCCTGTTGCAACTGGTATGCTGAAACGGGGCCCGGCGTCCACCACGTGAACACCCGCAGCATGTATGCAGCGTGCACATGTGTACTTATTGCCTGCAATGCTCCAGCTGCTCGGCGGAGCGCTGCGCAGGTGCCGTACACTCCATGCACATGCGTGAAAGCCCCGATCGGCTCATATAGCGGTAAGGAGGGTGGGCGGGCCCTCCGGAGCACCATACTTGAATGGTACCCGGTGCTGCCAGCGGGCACTGGAACGCCTGTACTGGGGCGTACTGGTGGTATCCCACCACTGTTATTGTCCCATTTATGACTTTTTTTGCCCTGCTCAGTGAATGACTGCAGTTGTTAGTCACATGGTTATTAAGTGAATCTGGCTTTCTCATTGACTTTGCCTATCAGAAGTTTGGAAAATGTCCCGGGGTCATGATGACATAAATACATGCCAGTTGCCACACATCTGAATTTTGATCACATCACCATGGGATGCTACAATGGTCTTAAGTCTCTTTTTTGCGTGCCGTTGTAATTTCAAATGGTAACTAAATGAATGGTCAAAGACTACCTGTATCAATTTGTCAGTTCTCACTTAGCAACAGGGCTTCTGTGAGTATAAAATGAGATGAGGCCTTTATATATGTCAAATTTCCAGTAGCAATGTATAAACAAGATATAGATAAACCGTGATCACATGATCACTTTGTTTCTGGCATACAAGCAGAAAAACAATCTAGTTAAATATAGTTTCATCTGATAAACGTTGGTGACTAATCAACTAATCAAGCCAGGATGCTGTTGTATTTTAAGCTGGTATCAAAAATATTCACAAAACTGATCATGTAATACATAAAGCACAGTAAAAAAATAACCACTTTTTAAAATCCAAATGACTGCAACTATAATAATTTACACATCATCATCAAGAAAGGAGAATAGTTTATTTAAAAATGTACATAATATTCATCTGTAAAGTACCGAAATACTATATACTAATAAGCAGTCATGTATGCAGAAAATATTGCTAAACACTGATAGCATAGCTTAAAATTCAAACCAGTAGTTTTACTTCATTAAATAGAATGGTATCAAGTTTCAAAGTTCAAGGTAAAATTTGATTCACACTTTCAGCAACTCGGCTTATGGCCCGCACCTAGTGACTGTTTGACGTTGCGATCGGCCTATCTGTAAGGCTAGTTACAACCCGGACTCAAAATTTCAATGGACATTGTTGGGGACTCAGCAGCTAGCCAAGCCGCACCCTGATTGGCTAAGGTGCGGTTTGGCTAAGCGTGGGCCGCTAGGGGTGTGCTCATTGGCTTTCCCTGCTTGACAGCTCCGTATAAATAGCTGTCAAGCAGGGAAGGTGCTGAATCGCCTGTAAATAGTTTACCGAATAAACTGTGCCTGTTCTGACAGTCCTGGCTCCAGTGTCGTCCTTCCGCTGATCCTCAAAAGTCATCCCATGTCACATGACCACACTCTGGGTGCTTAGCAACCAGGCTGCCTTTATAGCTGTCTCCCATGGTCACATGATCACATTTCACAATGGTTTTGCCAAAACCCGGCATTTACTTCTGCTTTTCAGCAAAATTGTAAGTGAACCATTGGTTTGCTATAACAACTGGAATTTGCTCAATGAACTATTGTGATTCACTTAGCAATTGCTGCAAAAAAGCTATAAGGGTTGGTCACGTGATCATCTTGAGTTATGACTGTGATGGGCAGGCTCCATTATGGTTATGACTCAAGGACTACTTGTATTCTCCACCTGAAATGAATTATAAAAGCACACAAAGAAATGTACCAATATTTTAAAAGCACTTTAAGCAATTCATGTTAAGTATTAAGCAGAATTTGGCAACCTTATTGGGAATTTTTGTTCTATTCTTGACATAAAATAAACCATATACAGTTCTATTGTATTCTTCATAGAAAGAGTAGATGTTATATTAATGGATCTGGGTGTTCCACTGACTCAGTCCTTTTACTTTATAGCACAGGTGGGGAATTATGACTCCTTAATGACTTGTGGACTTCAACTCCTGGAATATCCATGGCTGGCTCAAGAATTCTGGGAGTTGAAGTCCTCAAGTCATAAAGGAGCCATAGTTCCCCACCTCTGCTTTATAAGGTCATGATAATTCCAAAATGAGGATATTGTGAAGGGTCTCCTCCATGAACTCAAAGAGTAGGCGGTAAAATTATGCTGGACAGAAAACTGTAAATTTTATAAGTGGTCTGTAAAAGTAGCAAAGGAATTCTCTCATCATACACCAACTTAAAGATCCGAAACAGCTCAGCTGTTTCTGGAGATTAACGCTAACCACTTTTCCCTGATGAATGCTTTAGCCCTCTCAAATACCAATTGCTTGAAGCTCCAAGCAGAAAACTTGCTATTATACATAATCTCTTTGTTTGCTTTTCTCTATTTGATTTTGATCCATTCTGAAGTTAAAGAAGCTAGGAAGTCAAAATACATTATTTTAAGTCAATAGTTTAAATGCTAAATCCATGTGACGGTAATTCTAGAGCCGAGGTGGCGCAGTGGTTAAATGCAGCACTGCAGGCTACTTCAGCTGGCTGCAGTTCTACAGTTCGGCTGTTCAAATCTCACCGGCTCAAGGTTGACTCAGCCTTCCATCCTTCCGAGGTGGGTAAAATGAGGACCTGGATTGTTGTTGGGGGCAATATGCTGACTCTGTAAACCGCTTAGAGAGGGCTGAAAGCCCTATGAAGCGGTATATAAGTCTAACTGCTATTGCTATTGCTATTGCTAATTCCTATTTCTAGGAACAAGAAGGCACTGAAATGTAAATATTTTACTGTATTTCCACAATAAACGCAGGTCTTTTAGATATGGATTTGAGATTCATACAATATTTGAACAATAACTTTCAAAGTATTGCTGTCCTAATATATTCTAGATTCTGGTCAGCTATTTGATTTGGATACTTCACTTATTCCTGCGCTGAGAAATAAATTGGACCTTGGAATTAATGGCTTCTTTCTGCTATATAGTTTAGTTGCCAAAATCATCAATTAACTTTTTAAATTAGAGGATTATGTTCCAGGGTGTATTACAGAAGATGGTATACAGTACATATACCATTTTGGATGAAAACATCTGATCAATATTGAAAGAAAAATATATTTCAATGCTTCTAAAGCATAGCATTTTTATGAACATATGGCTTCAGCAAATCGATGGTCACTTTTTCCCTTTTTCTGCAGAAATTTGAAGATTATGTCTCCTACTGGTCAAACGTAGGTCGTGGTGGCCATGAATATGATGGTGGCTATTATCACCACCATTATGATGAAGATGCTCCTATTGGCCCACGATATCCAGACACCTTCAGACATGGAGCAAATGTCAATTATGATGATTATTATTAAGATTATTCTGTGTATTAACTATTATTAACCCTTTCATCTCTGTATTGACTATATTAATTCTTTCTTCTCTGTGTAAGGACACTTAATTTTTTAAAAAATTGATTTTAATCTGGTTCTTAATTTTAGTTGATGGGATTGGGGGAAGAAACCAAGAAAAATTGCCCTTGCATATATTTCTTAACATATCTACTTTAAAATTAAAGCTTTTAGTACAAACTTTTGATTACCATATGTATTCTGGTGAAATTCTTACTTTATGAAGACTAACTTTCTTTACAGAGACCAATATGGCCATCTATTTTATATTAATGTAGCTTACAATGAATAAAAACATAAACATGAACAACAGTCTCATCCAATAACATCCTATTACCCACCACAGGGCCATATCACCATACCAACTTTGCATTTTTCTGGATCTACTCCCATCTTAGCCCAATCGTGGGGGGAAGAGCCATGATTCATGGCCTGAAGGTTCAAGGCTAAAAGGATAATGGATCCCAGGGGGTCAAAAATGGAAAGCCATTCTGTCTTGCTAGGGTTGAGTTGCAGTAAGTTCTTCCCCACCCAGAGCCTTCAGGCATTGGGTCAGCACCTGAACATCACTACCTGCCCAGTTGAGGGTAGACTAGTGGTGAGTTGCAGGCAGTACGTCCCGGTACAGGCGTGCCGGAGCCTGCCTGGAACACTGGACCACGTTCTGGTACGGTGCTCCAGAGGGCCCACCCGCCCGCCCATGCTCCTTACCGGTCTTTTGTCTTTGGCGCTTCCGCGCACGTCCCGTACAGTGCCTAAGCGACACTCCACTGAGCAGCTGGAGCATCACATAGGCTCGTGGAGGCTCATAGAGGTGCTGTACCGGTTGGAACGGGATCCAGAACCCATCACTGGGGTAGAGGTGTATAATTATCGTTTGCATATTGATGAAACTGTACTGCCAACTGACCTCTCTCATGGGCTTTATTTGATGTTAAATAGAAGTGATGAGAAACCGAGCCTTGAGGCACCTACTTAAGATAGGCGTAGACTTCTCTTCCCCAATCCTTTTTCCAGCGACAGGAAGGGAAAAACAATGCAATACAGTGACTTCCACTCCCAACCTCCAAATCCAATCCAGAAGGATGCTCTTGTGGATGGTACTAAAGGTTGCCGAGTGATCCAGAAGGTCCAGGATGGATGCAACATCCCCATCCCAAGCTTTTCAGCGGATCAACAAATGTGGCCAATGCCATGTCAGTACTATAAAAATGACTGAAAAAGGTCTAGATAATATAATTCATCCAGGACTCTTCAATGCTAAACACCCACCACTTTCTCAACAATCTGTTCTGACCCAGCCTTAGCAGAAGCAAGAAACCCCTCTTTATTTACCACTTGTAAATTAATTGCATTTACCCATTAATTGCATTCACCCACCAAAAAGTCCAGGAAATAGTCCTTCAAAGAGCTAATTGCAGTAACAGACCTTATCATTCCTTGCAATAATTGCAAGGCTGTGAGCTCCTAGCCGCAAAGTTGCAAATTAAATTCTGGCAAGCAGTCTTTGTGGCACACATAATGAGCAAAATCTTCAGAAATACGAACTATCTCCTACAACATCCACTCCCCTTTCCTTCTATTTATTTCCCAGCCAGGGAGGGGCTATTCAGCGTTCACACGTGCTTTGCTTCCTGAGTCGACTCCTTGACTCTCCTAACTGCTCTGTGCATACGTACATCTGGAAAGGCTCCATCTGTTCTTCCTTCTCACTCATATCAGCTTCTAAAGGCAGCTGCCTTTCTCGTGGTTGGGAAATGTTGAATGGCATCCATCAAAGCATTGCCCAGACTCCAGAACTGGCCCAAGTTCCTTCCCAACCTCCTCATTGTCCGAGTTTGCTGCCAGCTGGCGGGCCATAACACAGCCTTCCCACAAACACTGCCATCTCCTGAAAAGCCTTAACCAACTGGGGAGGGACAAGAGCCCAGATACATGACAAGGTCATAGAAACAACAACCCTATCTACTTCTCAACATCAACTGGCTCAAACTCTCCCAACTAACAAAGTGAGTCGTTTCCATAGAACCTGCCCAGTCAAGCTTACTTCAGTAAAGCCAAGTACCTTTGTCTGACAGGGGGTCTACAGGGGCTCTTCTGTCCATTCCTTACCTAGAAGAGCGCTAGTCACCTAGAATAAAGCTGCTGGTTGTCTGTATGCAGCTACAACAAGAGCGAAGAAGTGAGCTTTCTTTGTCCTGATAAAGACAAAGTATGTCCTAATAAAGACTCCTTCCTGTGCCTGTTGTAGTGGTGGGATTCAGCCAGTTCGCACCTATTCGTGAGAACCGGTTGTTAACTTTCCAAGCAGTTCATAGAACCAGATGTTGGAAGAAATCTCCTTTTGCTTTTTTCCACTTTTCAGGGCTATTCCTGTAAGGAAGGCAGGAAGGAAACATTATGGTGTTGTTTCTAGCCTAATCTTTATTGCCCTGCTTAAAGAAACTGCCTCTCTGGTTAACCCTCATTACATTGTAACAGCTAAGGCGAAGCGCCCATCAACCTGAGTGATGTTGAGTTGGCCACGCCCACATGGTCACATGACCACCAACCCATACCTACCCAGCTGGTCATTAGGGCAGAGAACCCGTTGTTAAATTATTTGAATCCCAACACTGGCCTGTTGGTTTGTAATCCGCCAGCAGTGTTCTCGTGCCATTACATCTCCTGAAGACCCTTGACAAACTATAAGGATCTAGTGGAGCCACAATCATAGAGGCCACAAAATCAGAGTAGTGATTCAATCTTCTTAAATGCTCATTTCAGTTTTAAACTAAAGCTCTGACTGAATCATGCACCAACATCATCTTCATCCTCAAGGAAAAAACATATTCCAGGGGCTTTGGGGGGGGGGGGGGAGAAACACCTTTGTGGATGACTGGATAACTGAAAATCTCCATAGTTACACCTTCAGGAATAATCTCAAGTTCCTTTTGAAAACCATCACTTTCCTGAGGACACCCAATTCAATAGATTCCTCTTCCCTGCAGTGGGGTCAACTCATAGAAAGCTTCATGACAAAGAACTGATGATAACATTTCCCATCCTCAACCTCTCAGATCATGTTGCCACTATCCCAAGATAAATGCTAGATCTAATGGATGACCTTCTCTGCGAACTATCACTTTTGCTCCTTTAAAAACACTGAATTGTTTTCTCAAGTCATCAAGAGAGTTTTCTCATTTTACATTAAGCATTGTTGTAAAGGCTTGGAGATAACACACCAGTAGTGGGTTGCAAGTGGTACGCCTTGGTATGAGTGTACCGGAGCCTGCCCGGAGCACTGGATACCATTCCGATACGGTGTTTCGGAGGGTCCACCCACCCACCCTCCTTTCCTGTCTTTTAAGGCTTCTGCACTTCTGTACATGGTGTGTACAGCACCTGCGTGACGCTCCATTGAGCAGCTGGAGCATGGCGGAGGCTCACGGAGGCGGTAAGACGTATGAGCCAGGCCCGTTCCAACCGTACTGGTTGGAACAGGATCCGGAACCCACCACTGTAACACACCCAGTTCTCTCTCCACACTGTTGTGGTGGTGACTGTAAACTGTTACTGTAGCTTTTCCTATAAGACAGCACAAGTTGGCTGGATGTCTACACTACCATACGTTTCAAATTTTTTGCAGTATTAAAAGATGAAAAACTTGTAATAGGATTAAGGCATTCCAAATCATTTCCCTTTGAAAGAAAATAGGATGCCGTTGTTTCTGTAGGAATGTGTGATTCAAAATTTTGTGGCCCTGATTCTTCGTCTTTGGTTTTTTGTGTGTGCGCTAAAAGTGGATTACTTCTGAAAATAGCAGTACAATTTAATTATAGAACAGAAAAGAGAAGTTATCCATATTTCTTCATCTTTCTCCTTCCCAGCTTGATTTGTGCTCTTTAATACCAGGCTTTGAGAGCAGACAGAAGATTCTGCATTCCAGACAGGAGCAGAAATCGTTCACTGAATTTTATCCGTACAAGCAGTCCTCAATGTACATCCAATCCTTTAGCAACCATTTGAAATTACAACACATTCAAAAAAGTGGTTTACAAGCATTCCCCACAAATACAACAGTCACAGCATCCCCATAGTCACATGATTAAAATCTGGGCATTTGGCTACTGGCATGGGTTTACAATGATTGCAGCATCCTGGGGCCATATGATCATCCCTTATGGCCTACCCAGCTGGTTTCTCACAAAGTCAATGGAAGAAGCTGGATTCACTGATCAGTGGTATGCTTAATGACTGCAAGTAATCTGCTTAACAACCGTGGCAGAAAAGGTCGTAAAATTGGCTCAAACTATCTTGCTAGGCAATGGAAATTGTGATGCCAATTGTGGTCATCAGTTGAGGACTATCTGTATGGTCCTACTTGATTTTTAATTTAACTCCACAGGGTTATTTGTAATTGAACTGTATTCATCAAAAGGTATAGTATCTAAAAACTCACATAATATTGTTTAAAAGAATCAGTTACTCAGAGGCAGATGTTATATCAGTCTGCTATACCTGTATAATAATATGTCCACAATCACAGACTTTTCTCTTACTTAAATCTGTAAGGTTCAGTGTTTTATTAAAATAGCATTTTCAACCACTGGTAGCCAATAATACATTAACTTTTGCCCAGAGTGTGCACAATACAGTAGTGATTTCAAATAGCATTTATCCGTGGAAATAGTTCAAATTCAAGTGTGCAACTAGAACTAAATGTTGGGTGGGGGAGGGGAACGGATTTAAAGAATACATAAAACTCTTGTACTCTTGTATTGTCATCTGACAATACTGCTACTTTTTTTTCCTTTATGCATAGTCTCTCTCATTTAAAGTACCCATTTTATAAATAAATTGGCAATTCTGCCCTTCTTATCTTATGCGCAGCTTCACAAAGAAACCAGTAAATAAAACTGTCAAGGACAGTTATAACAAATGATCTCACGGCAAGATATAAAACCTGAAGATACTAAAAAAGGATGCATCTATTTTACATAAAAAGACAGGATTTAAAAAGTGCAAGGCAAGAACTGCAGTTTTCTTGTTGAGGCACATCCACTTCTTTAAAGCAAGCTTCAGAGTGAAATTCCAGTTTTTTTCTTCTTCATGATACCTGTTCTGAAGTCTTTACCAAAAGACATATGACATCTTCTCAAATTCAAGGTAAGAAATGTCATTTCTTGTCCAATTGAATTTTTAGTTATGTCTGCTTCTTCCTTTTTTTATCCTAGCAGGTTTTGGTTTCGGAATATATTGGTTATTTGCTTGGTATTCCAGTTCTTTCCGAAAATAATGAATTGCTTTATTTAAACCTTCTTCCAATGGAACCTGTTCCAGAGAGAAAGAGAAATAGAGATTATCCAGGCTTACAGAACACATGGTGCTTATTTGTAGTACTAAAACCCTGCTTCTTAAAACTATGCTCCTCAATTCATGGAAGTTTGCTTGTTTTCCAATTTGAGGAAATTGGAAATAGCAAAAACTGGAGAAACAGATATTTACATACTTTGTTTCAGTACTTTTGTTAAAATGACTGGCTTTTGGAGTTTCTTCTGAGTTTAATTAACTTGTTTTATATAAAAGATCAAGGAACATTTTTTAAAAATGTCTCTTTCTCCTACTCCCAAAAGGAAGCACACCACAGAATAAATTGCAACACTTTGCCTTAAATGGTATGAAATAAATAATATTACTTTTTGAAACTGAAATACCATTGATAAACATTACGTACCACAGGTTCCCAACCAAGCAATAATTTGGCTTTCTTGATATCTGGCTTCCTTTTTTGAGGATCATCTTGAGCTTCCGACAGAAATTGGATTTCACTTCCACTGCCTGTAAACACATTTTATAATTAGACATATTGTTGACTGACTGCTGTTACAATTTCAATGTCTGAAAAGAGAAAATTTCCTTCTGCAAGGCATTTCATATCAAAAGTTCCATAATAACACAGGTACTCCTTGACTTGCAACTGTAAGTCAGCCTGGCAATCATAGTTCTAAGTCATGATGTTCGTAACGTGAGTCATCATGTGACTGATCAAGTTGTTAAGTGAAACCATTGTTTGCTGTGGGCCTGTTTTTGCCAGAAACCAGAAGTAAACACCAGTTTCCAACAAAACTGTCCTAAATAATGGTCACGTGACTGCAGGGTGTGGCAAATAGCTGTAAATGCTCGCCAGTTGCCAAACACCCAAAATGTGGTTGTGTAACTGTGGAGGTGTCAAGGGCCAGGGAAATCAGGAGATTCAGGCATTTCAAATAAGTATAAAGATTTACTGCAAGCTTAAGCTCTCTACAAGAATTCGATCAATCAGTGGTCAAGCGAAATGTGCGGGAGATAAGAAAGCCATTCATGGTGGACTTGACTTAGATCTCTTGTGAGTGCACAGCAGGGGTAGGTTCCTGCTAGTTCTAACCTCTTCTATAGAAGAGGTTCCACATATCTACCGTGCCGTTTAGAACCGGTTCCAGCTTCCTCCCCTGCCCGTCCGCACCACGCTTGTCCCGCTTGCCACTCACTGATTGGCTGGCTCACCAATCGCCCCGCCCACCTCAAAGAGTACTATCTAAACCTTAGTCTTAAAACTATCAAGTTTGAACATCCCTGTGTTTTTTTTTACTAAAGGGTTAGGGGTGCAAGGGTCTTGTAACTTGACAGCTTTAAGACTTGCACACTTCAATGCCAGAGTTCCTGAGCCAACATGACTGGAGGAGGAATTCTGGGAGTTGAAGTCCACAAGTCTTAAAGCTGTCAAGTTTGAACACCCCTGGGGTTTTTTTTCTAAAGGGTTAGGGGTGCAAGGGTCTTGTAACTTGACAGCTTTAAGACTTGCCTGCTTCAAATGCCAGAGTTTCTGAGCCAACATTTTGGTTGCTAAGCAAAAGTGATGTTAAGTGAGTTTCACCACATTTTACAAGTTGGCCACGCCCACCCAGTCACATGACTGCCAAGCCACTACCACTCAGTCACATGGCTGGCAAGCCACTCCCATCCAGTCACATGGCCAGCAAGCCACTCCCACAAAGCAGGCCACACCTAAAGAAGAGGGTCTAAAAAAATTTGAAACCCACCACTGGTGCGCAGAGAGTCATTTGTCCACTCTGTTGGCTCAGCCTGGTCACCTCCTACAGGATGCTTACATTAGAACTTTGAAACTGGATTGTAAATGCCTTTTGGGGGCTGTGTCATAATTTTGAAGAGTTGCTAATCATAAGTCAGAAGCTTTACAATGCATTGTTCACATACAGGGTACACATGGATCACAGAAGTTTTAATATTTATAGGCCTTTTATAGGCAATTTGTTTCCTTTTTTAAGTTAATTATTATTATATCTTCATTGGGTTTTCTAGTTAATTAAAATTATTTGAATGCATTTATTTATTAAATTGATTACCTTCCATGTAACAATCAATAGGAGACACATATCACCAAGCATTATATTTTCTTTACAAAGTCATTTAAATGTACTTACCCACAAGCTTTTTAATTAACTGGGCAAATTCTAGAATAGAATGTTCCTCTGGATTCCCCTAGAGATAAAACAAGTATTATTAAAATAATGTTTACATTACAATAGTCAAGGTCATTATTTAAGTATAATAAGTAGGAGGAAAATACAGGTTTTGATCTTCCATAAAGATTTATTTCCTGAATAGTCAGCTAACAAATTGCAAATTATATTCCTAATTGCGGAATTCTCTGTTCCCAAAAGGAATCTACCACAGAAATTCCTAAAGGAAAAGAATGATCCAAAGACTGAAATCCTTGTTCTAGCAGAAATTTCTATTGTTTTCATACCACTCCTGAGAGCCAACCTAAGGAAATGCATTTTACATCTCAGACCATACTACGTTCAGTAGAAATCTTTACTATCAGGATGGTTTTAGTTACTTTCTGATATAGCAACAATATATTATGAGGCAAGAATATAATTACAAAAGCAGCCCACTGCATGCAGAAACTTATTTAAAACAATGGATTTATAAAAAGGGGTCTGCAAAGGCCTTATTTGCAGATATAATAGAACTCACTGCATTTAAGGTAGAAAAATTGCACCATGGTCATATGGCGTTCCCGTTTCTAATAACAATGAGAACCAGGAGGAGGTACTGGTGATGGTGATGGGCCTATTGCAATTTTCAGATCAGGAAAATACCAAAGGCTACATCCCAGCCCTGATTGATTCCATGCACTCTGAATTTGGAGGTGCTATTTTATTTCCATGCTATTTTGCTCAATTTCCCATTAAGGTTTATAACAACAAGAGTGTTTTGTTTACCAAGTTAACAGGACTGCTAACGTTGCTATTCATTAAGGCCACGAGCCCATTCACAAGGTCACTGGAAAAAAAAAAGGTAAGACAACATGAGCTGAGAGTTATTTCCTGATTTATTTATGGTCTGGCCTTGCAAAGTGCTGATGCTAAGGAAAAATATTCTCTTGGGGGACGTTTTACTGTAAGCAGTGGCGTGGGACAGTGGCAGCGGTCAAGGGGGCCAAGACTGACAAAGTCCCATCCCTTTTATACATGCAGTGCCATATGAACTTTACCTTTGGAATGAAACAGGAAGCTTCTGCTGAAAGCCATGAACAGAAGCTAAAGCAAGTGAACCACAGCAACTTACACTGAATATACATAAAAGGACAGAGCAAAACATTTCCGCCTAAACAATTTCCACAAAAGACACAATGTGCCAATTGAGACAATGGGATGAATGAGTTATTAGGGTGTCAGGTTTAGGTGCAGAACATAATAAAAGCTTTAAAAACAGGGTGGGGAACTTTTATTAGACTGAAAACTAGAGTTGGTTTTGAGTGGAACATCATGGCCCACATTTTGATCACCAATGTGGCCAATTCAAGAGATAAATACATTATATAGATTTAAAATTGCCCTTCTTTTGGCCTTCTTTTGGCCTTAAGTATGTTAATTATTATTACACAATGACATTTACTAACAACTTTTGGCAAGGTTCAGCATATGTAGCCATGCTTTAAAGAGAGCAGAAAGGTAGTTTACTCAAGTAAATTGATAGCTTATTAGGCAGTCTAGGAACAAACATGTATATTCAGTTACCTCTCATTGTAAGTCTGCTATTTACTGCCTGAGTGAAATAAAATTTAATGTGACTCTTGCACTGTAGTCTTCACAGGTGTTCATGGGCACCAGGAATTCAAGATGGCGGCCACAACTATGCAATCAAGACCTGCCCAGCCATGATGCAGGCAAGCAGGGGGAAGGGCACTGACTACATGATTTTTGTCACCTTGTTGATTATTTTGACCCTCTTCTTCAGAACATTTCTGCTTGTCATACTTAACTTTGGCATTAAAAGCATAATGAACATTGATAGGCAAATTCACCTGGGATAGCTATGGGATAAGGAAAGGAATTTAGGATCCTTAGTCCCTTTAAGACATGGGGAAGGGGAATTCCTCTTTTTATAATTAAGCTATGTGATCCCGCCCCCCAACAAAATTCAATAAATGTATATGCATAGGCATAAATGAATTTGGAACAGCAAAAGTAGTGACAGAATTTTTAATATTAGCACAAATATTGTGCTTATTCTAGGTTAGGGTTAAGCCACCATTATTGTGGCTAATACTGAAAAAACGCTCTTCCTACAAAGAAAACTGCATATCCACATATTCAGCAGAAGATGGCAGTAATGGTTTAAGGAAAAAACAGGAAACCCAGAGGCTTCTAACTCTTCTTTTGCCTCTTAAGAGTCAGTGGTGTGTGTGTGTGTGTGTGTGTGTGTGTGTTTATAATTATTATTAAGCAATTTATATTGACTATTTCCCATTCTGTAAAAATTAAGACAAATAGCGGGTGTGGGTATAAATAGACATTGTATCCCTGTTAGGTTGGGCTGAATTAAATGTACCCAAGGCGCTGCTAGAAAAACATTCCACTCCAATTTATCCACTGGGTGGATAAATTTCCCACACTCTTGCTCCAAACAAATACCTGAATGGCTGGCCAAACACCAAGCCTCTGCTTGGGCAAAGATTCAACCAGCAAATATACATAACTGGAACTGATGCAGACTTATTCACTCTTTAGACAGATGGCTCATTTGCTCCTTTCTAACTTTTTAATCTAAAACAATCATTATTTCTTCGCAACAATTATTAAAAGTAGCACCTTGCAATGACAGAATAAGCGCAGGATGTACAGTATGACAGTTATTTTCAGCAGCAATCTTTTCTTTTAAAATTATTAAAGATTATATTAAATAGATAGAACAAATACAAAAATCTAAAGCATCTAAAAAGTGTAAATCTTATTTTTAAAAAAGAAAAGAAAATATATGTGGAATAAACTACCCCTTTCGTCCCCAACAAGTAGATTGAACATTTATAACTCATTGCTGTCTCTTAAAATAGCTGTACCAGGACTGAACTGATGCTGTTGGTGCTCAGAAATATTTAGTCAGTGGTTTGGTGGATAGAAAACAGTGTAATTTTATGACTTTTTATAAAATTAAAATGTTATTACGGTAAGTTCCTAAGTAGGAGCTTTTAAAAGCTGAATTTTCTAGAATTATAAATTTGGGATTTTTCCAGGGAAGATGTTAAGCCACCCAACGGTATTCTTAGTGTGCAACATTGTTAGATGAGTCAGAATTATCATTCTTCACATCTGCAACCCAAACTGTACAAAGAGATGTTTACTTAATCGTATGCTAGATTGAGGTTCAATTTGTTAGCGGTAATGAAAAGTTCTAGAAAACAAACACTGATCTAATTTGCCAATTTGAAATTTTTCTTGACTTTGAGATGAACACACCAACATTTAGAATTGGTAGTTATTACTGCCTTATTTTTCTTTTAGTTTTGAGGCCGTTAGCTAGAAGAAATTATAATGCTCTCTCCATACAAATTCCTACAAATAGTTTTTTAAAAGTGCTATCAGATAAAGGGCTACATGAATGAAGCTACTCAGGAAAAGTGCTGAAAAGTTATACAGCAAAACTATGGCATGTGGAAAACTCTTTCCCACAAACTCTTCTTGAAATGATTAACATTGGCTAGCTAAAGGCCATAATAAGATTGAGTTGAATTCAACATAAAAATGCATACCTGACATACTGGAATGCTCTGGTTTGAGTGCCAGGCCCATATACCTGGAAGAATTAAAAATGACATAAATATGCGTAGCAAAGATACCACTTTGCAGTGACATACAAGTACCATCCATGTATCCTTATTTGTTTATCCTGATTTATCAAATGATTATTTGAAGTTAGATGGAGAATAATCTTATTATAGACCTCTTAAGTACACATCAATTTTTCACTAGGTTCATGGAGTGCCAACAACGAGCTTCCTATCCAAGACACAAACCAACAGAACTATTTCATATTGATCTATGTGTTCATTTTCATGATTGTTTGTTCATGTCTAGCAATTCTTACCAAATAAAAAATACATTATTTTCAACATTGCATTTTTTGGAAGAATTTGGGGTTTTTTTTTAAAAAAAAAGATTCCATAATAGAACATGCCCCAAATAATTATCAATTTGCTTTACAAATGAGAAAGAAAAAATGTTCTTAAGTTGGCAAAAATACAACTAAGTCACCCATGCTGAGCTTTTCTAACAATGTATAAAGAATTTAAATCTTTTTAGCGCAAGTTGAGAGAATGCCTACTAAGTGTCTTAGCAACAATCTTTCCAGTAAGCAGATTACAAGCATTCTGCTAGTATATGGTTGTTTTTCAGAAAACAAAATATTGCAATTTTGAAAAGGCTGAATCTCAGGAGATTCCATTGTTCCTCCAAAGGATTTCAATACATCCTTGCCTGAAAATCCTTTACTTTTATATTGCAAAACTTCTCTGCCATTCTAAGATAAAAGCATTACTTTATTGTAAATATTTAAATTGTTAAAACTCAGCAGTAGCTTTTTGTTATTTTAAAAGGAGCTATTTCAAAGTATTGCTTGAATCACGCCAAATGGAATTAAGAAGAAGTTTGCACGAGTGTGTGTGTGTGTATGTGTGTGTGTGTGTCATTTCTAGAACTCTAGCATTAGATGATAAACGAATATCATGAATATCTGCTATAAGTAAACCACACAATATACAGTGCTATGTTAGCAAATATCAATTCAGGAACAGTTTTCAATAGAAACAGTTCGCCTGGTTGAAGACTTCACTTTATTTCTTACCAATGAATCTTTCATGTAGTAGAAACAATTTCTATAACCTTAGGTACCTGAATATTAAATGGCACTTTTGAGTACAACAGAATGTGCTTATGTGATTAAGTACTAGATGATGCATTAGAATGTTTCAATTTTTAGTTTAAGATTCTTTACTAAAATATTGATTCTGTGAGATTTCACCAAATGGCAGACTTTTATGAATACATACAGTTAAGGGTTCTCCTTGAAGAGCTTGCAAGATAAAGTTACTAACAACTCTGCCATCATTCATGTGCATCCGGGGACCAAATGTATTGAAGATTCGGGCAACTCTTACTTCAACACCTTCCTGAAAGGACAAGAAAAATAGCATCTTGTAAAAATTCTATTGAAAATTTTCCTTTTTGTATTATTCCAGAACAAGACATACCCACAAACACATACAATTGTAATGATTTCCCATGGTGTACTTCAGCTATAGAGCTAGTGGTGCAGTGGCCTAGAGGTGAAGCTCTTGTCTCACAATCAGAAAGCTATGAGTTTGATCTTAGGTAGCGGCAGATATTTCTCTCTCTCAGCACAATGTGAAATTATCTGCTGTGAACTCTGCATTGGTGACAGGAAGCGTATCCAGCCAGTAAACACTCAGCTCCATTCAGTTGTCCCAACTCCAGGGATATGTTCCAATTTAGGGATAATGGGGTCATTAAAAGACAAAAAAAACCAAAAAGCTCAACTATAGATCTATTACCCGCCAACACAGTATCTTTCAAATATCTGCTACAACAATCCCATCATCCCAGCCAGCCTCTAAAATGGGTTAGCAATTATAGAGTTGGAGCCCAGCATATTAGGACTGCACAAGCTGGGGAAGACCGGTTTGTAGCATTGTTGTTGAAAGAACTCTTTCTCAGTGATTTCTCTTTGGAAGGATAATATAATGATCTGTCGGGAGTATTACTGATTAAACTAAATCAATTTTTGTTAGGCTTTTGGGGACACAAAGCACTTCAAACTAGTAAACAAAACAGACACTCTTGAGGATGCCCTGAATGTTTATAGATCTTGACAACATCAGGAAATGTTGCCAAACATGTTTCAATTATTTATCTTTATAATATTTCTAGAAGAAATGCCAGAAAGTATTAGAATTTACACTGCCTCTTACAATATTTGTCTAGTCACTCTGCTCTTTTAGTAGCTTAGCAACTGTAGACTAGAAAATGAAATTCACCGCATAAGATGAAACATAAATAATTGTTTAACTAGTTCATTCTTACTTCTGAACAACCTTGTTCTTATCCAAAGAAAAAAAAATCTACTAAATGAAGTACACTGAAAACATCAATAAAGCTAATAGCAATAGCACTTAAACTTATATACTGCTTCATAGTGCTTTTACAGCCTGCTCTAAGCAGTTTACAGAGTCAGCATATGGCCCCCAACAATCTGGGTTCTCATTTTACCCACCTTGGAAGGATGGAGGACTGAGTCAACCTTGAGCCGATGAGATTTGAACTGCTGAACTGCAGCTAGCAGTCAGCAGAAGTAGCCTGCAGCGCTGTACTCTAACCATTGCGCCACTTTGGCTCTTCAATGATAAAGCTAAAGCTAATGTTGCTGGAGAAGGCCCTGGATCTTTAGGAAAACCAAAGGCAATCTAAAAAAGAAGCCCAGAGGAGGCTAAATGTTTAGATGCTGGCCAGTTTGGTGGTTAAGATCCCAGACTAAAAACCAGGAGACTGCAAGTTCTAGTCCCTCCTTATGAATGAAAACCTTCTTGGTGACCATGAGCCAGTCACATGCTCTCAGTACAATCCACCTCACTGGGCTACTATTATGGGGAAAATAGGAGGAGGAAGAAGTATTAGGTATTTTCACCGCCTTGAGTAATTTTTAAAAAAATAGTTTTTATTGAACATTTTCAAGTTTAAAAACCACAAGAGAAAATACAAAAACAAATACAAAACAGATAAAAACGCCAACAACATAACCATATAATATAATTTTACAGGTTCCCATATTAGCCTGTATATTCTGATTTTGTAGTTTACTATTCAATTATTGCCTTTTCCTAGTTTTTAACAATTCTAATAATAATGTAATAATTATATTATAATATAGTAGTATAGTGCATGTAATCAACATTTTCATATATACATTTTTCTTCATAGTATAATCCATAGTTTTTAACACTTTTATTTCTCGCTTTGGCTTCTATTCTCTAGCCACTTGTACAGTCTACTCCAAGTTTTATAATAGTCCGACTCTTCTCTTTCTTTTAAATCCATGGTTGCCTTGAGTTATTTATAAACATAATAAAGGAGGGATAAAAATGAAATAAAAAAATAACAAACACCGGTTTACAAGAACTCAAGAAACAGTTACTGAGAGAATAGTGTGCATCAGCCCACAAACAGTTGACTGTGGCTGAATAAGCAAACAAGAAACAAACAAAAACAAACAAATGAACAGAAAACCATTGATGAAAACTAGATTTTTATATCAATGTACTGTATATGTAATAAAAGGTAGCATAAATAGAAAGACCAAAGGCTGCCTTCAGCCCCCAAAGATATTTACTTATACCACACCTGAGAGATTTTGCATTTCTCTGCAAGTGCCTTAGTATTACACCCATTTCTCAAATTCTGGACTACAGGTAATCCTCGACTTACAACAGTTTGTTAAGTGACCTTTCAAAGTTACAATGGCACTGAGAAAAGAGACTTATGTCCACTTTTCTAACTTATGACCATTGGAACATCCCCATGGTCATGTGATTTACATTTGGACACTTGACAACTGGTTCATATTTAACGTAATAACTGCAGTGGTTCACTTTACAAATGTAGCAAGAAAACTCATAAAATAGGCCAAAATCACTTAACAATTTCTCACTTAGCAACATAAATTTTATGTTAAATTGCGGTCAGAAATTGAAGACTACCTGTATAATGTTATGATTAAGAGTCAGTTTGCATAGTGGCAGTGATGGGTTGCAAATCCCATTCCAACCGGTACGGTTGGAACGGGGCCAGCGGCGTCCTCATGGACGCGTGCAGTGACCCGTGCAGCATGCACATGCGTATTAGCGCTTCTGCGATGCTCCGTGATGCTCCAGCTACTCCGTGGAGCGTCAAGCAGCCGTTGTACACGCCATGCGCCTGCGCAAAAACACAGAAGTCTTTAAACAACGTTACGGAGTGCGGGCAGGCAGGCCCTCCAGAGTACCGCACCGGAACGGTATCCGGTGCTCCGGGCTGGCTCTGGTACGCCCGTACCGGGATGTACAGCCTGCAATCCACCACTGCATAGTAGTTAGGGCAGCAGAGGCTGGGAGGCTATGAATTTTAGTCCCACCAAAACACAAAGACAATTGGGCAACCTTGGGAAGAAGGAAGAAGGCAATGGCAACCATTTCAGGAAAAAAACACTGCCAAGAAAACTGCAGGGCTAGTCTTGTTTGCCACCAGGAATCAACACTGACTTGAAAGCACTCTCTCTCACATATAAATGTTATTACTGTGTAAACCTTGCCCTCAATACCTGCTTCATATAGGCATAGCACATGGTTTCCGCAACTCTCTTTCCTTCATCATAACATGCTCTAGGTCCTATAGGATTCACATGACCCCAGTAATCTTCATTTTGTGGGTGAACTTCAGGATCTTGAAAGAAAGAAAATAGAAGGGGGGAAAGCTTTCAGTTATCCAATAACAAGTATTAATATTAATTACTTTTGACAGGACATATTTTTCTAACTTTAACCTAAGGAAGTGTGGAAAGTTTAGTGTCCCAGGCTTAGGGGACACTAACAATTCCATGTAGGAATTGATCACATAGCCAGAGGAGGGGAAAAAAGGCTATTCTATGGAATCATGGACAGGAGAGCTCAGCAAAATACTATGTGAATGTTTTTCCTGTCTTGAAAACTTCTTTTTCTTATCTTTCTGGAACCATCTGTTCAATTTCCTTGAGATACAGGACCATTTTAGTGCAATTCTGGGGACTTAATTTGTTTGTAAATGATCCCAGTCAATTGAGGTGTGTGTTTGTGTGTGTTTATGTTCTATTCACACAGGCCAATATGCTGATTGTATAGTTCAAACATAGCCAGTTTAAAAACTGCCATTGAGCACCAGATCAGGGTTTTGATTTTTTTTAAAAGGAGAGAAAATTGCCTTAATTTATATAAAATAGACAGAGCTATGTCTAAAACAGTCCATATTTCTTTCCATTCCTTTACTTTTTCTGGGTACTACTAAAAACTAGTGGAATTCTTACTTCTGAGCCACAGGATCATCTGATACAAAATTAATTTATTTACAGCAGAGTTTTTTTAATTGATTTGATAATTACAGAGTTCTGCTAAAGTGCTTTATTGCAGTTACTCAATTCAGAAAGGATAAAAGAACACACCCATCAATACAAAGGGTCCTTTAGTTAACTGCAACGTTACAAGAACAAATGATACATACCATTAGTATGTTTTAAAAATATTTTTATTGTTCTTCTATTGCAGCATTTTTTATTGTTATATTGGTGTTTCTATATTGTTTTTAATGGCTTCTGAGCTCCCCATTATACATTTGAGATGTGATCTATATAAATTGAATGACTGAATAAAAAAGTAGATATCCCTCATATTCTGTTCACAAATTGTTCAATAGTCACATCACAGATATATCTTAAACTGTAGATTTTAAATCTCTGAATATCTGAATTAATTTCAGTTTCCATCAACATAAATTCCCAAAGAAATCAACCTCCATCAGTCAGAGTGAAGGTTTGACTGTTTGGCATGGCTTAGCAAATGAATCTTGCCTTTTATCATTGGATTACAATTCTTATAGGCCTCCATTCAGATGGCCATTGGTCAGGGAATATGGGAACTGTAATATGTAATATGAACATCTTGATGGCATTAGGATCAGAGATAGGTTTCACATAACATTATCACCGGCTCGCCGGACATCGAAAATGTGAGCGTGCGCCTTTCATGCGTGCTCTTTGCTCAAGCATGCAGCTTGCACGCAGGTTAGAAAATGTGGCTAAATAGGACAGCATAGCACTGGGGCAGGTGGGCGGACCCGGTCGCCTGAACTGGTTTGAACCGGCTGAATGCCACCACTGATTAGGATGCCAATTCAGAACAAAACAATATGCCAAACTGAATGCCTTATGCCTTAGCCATGAAAGCCAGCTGGATAACTTGGGCCAGTCACATTCCCTCAAGCCAAGCCAATCCAATCCACCCCACAGGATTGTTCTTATGGGGAAAATAGGAGGAGGAAGGTGTTTGGAATATATTTGCTGACAGGATACAAACAAACAAATTGCTGATACTTTAAAATGGAAGATAAGTGAGGTGGAGAAAACAATGTAATCAATAAAGCCTTTATGAAGTGGGACTTCCCATATCAGTCACTTCTTACCTCCATACACTTCAGAAGTGGATGCAAGGAGAAGACGGGCTCCAACACGTTTTGCTAAACCTTAACAAAAAGAGGACATATTGTTTAAAAGGAACAGACATATCTTTATCTTACTTCAACCAACCCTGAAGTAAAATACTACACATCAGCACTTCTTTCAGGACAGAACAAATGCTGACTTGTGATCCAAGAAGTATTTAACTATGCCAAGAAAATCTGTACCAGTTTTAAGAGTTTTTGGAAGAGCATGTAGCCAGGTAATAATGTATATTACTTCTTTGCTGTTATGGTTCATTATAATATTAGCCCAGGAAGTTAAAAATGATTTATTATCTGGAATTTATTGTTATTTGCAGCAGATGTCACAGATCCTTCTGCCCCTTTACTTCTAGCCTCTCTGAAAGGATCACAAACCAAAATGTAATAACATGAATGTGAGAGTGAGTGAGTGATCTAGGGTGAAAATGAAACGTTTATTCTCATCCTGCCATTAAAAATCAAGAATAATTAAGGTTGAAGACTACAAAACAAAGAATATAAGAATCCAATTCATTATAATGAATGCCTTTAAACATATGTGTGTGTATGCAGGTGAATAATCCAAGTATAATTACTTAATACAGTTGTTTTCAAACTTGCTCACTTGACGATGGGTGGACTTCAACTTCCAGAATTCCCCAGCCATCAAAGCAAAGCTGGCTAGTAGTTGAAGTCCACTCACCTTCAAGTGACCAAGGTTGAGAAACACTGACTTAACACGTAACAGAGCAAACAACATTTTAAGACAGGGAACATCAACTTTGAGCCTGGAGGTACCAAAGCATTCCCTACAAAAATACATTGGGTTCCCTACACTATCTTGTTTTTGTTTTAAAATGCTTATTTGTTCCAATTTTAGTGTGTGTACATATATACACCTACATACATACGGATAAATATTTATATTGAATTGTATGCTGCCCAGAGTCATTGTTTGAGATGGGCGGCTACAGAAGCTGAATATATAAATAAATAAAATAAATAAAAGCACCCATCCTATTGATTCACAGGAGTGCAGCAGTACAATGGTCCCACTGGGATGACTAAGAGAAATCCCCTGGACAATATGCCTTCTGGCAAATGAGTGGCCATGTCCTCAATTACACAATTTTTCTAACTGGGCAAGGTTGCAACTATTTATTAATATGATAAAATTCCAAATGTGACCGCAGCTACATTTCAATTACAATTTTATTCTAAATAAAAAGCTTCAGATTTATCTCTTAAAATAGATACGTCTAGGAATATTATTGATGAATGTTCTGTTCTATTCTGAATGTTCTTTTCTATTTCTGAGCCAATACTTAGTGATTTGCCATGAACATTTTATCATAAAATTGTCTTTTTTCTCTGCACTATTAAATATTCTTTACTATCTAAGCCAAAGCAATGGTGCAGAATCTGTCATTTACCAGATCTGTGAATTCCTTCTCACTGCAATCTGTCACAATTTTCAATGATTAGCATGGGCTGAATTGCCTTGGTATTATTATAGTAGGTTCTTTGGTAACAGCTTCAAAACTAAATTTCTCAATGGAATGGAAATAATTTGAAATTGTGTTAGACAAGAATATTTGCTTATATTCTCTATTAAGAATAACCTCTTGGTAATTCAGCTACTGTATAAGGGCTGCTTCACCCATCATGTTGGCACATACAAGCTCAGCATGACTTTATTCTGGTTAGGTCTGTATTCTCACATACACAGAGGTATAAGCACACACCCATGCAGACACACACTGCTAAGACAAGCTGGGCAATTGACAGCTGAAGGCCCTCCTTTTGCCAGCTTTGGAGTTCATGTTGATCACAATTGTTGAAAACTGACAACACAATGTTCAATCATGCAAAATTCTCTGCAATGCTTAAATGAAACTGCTTTAAGCTCACAATCTGTCTATATGCATAACGTCTCTTCATATACTATGGGGCCCTCAATTTTATTCAAAATTGTAAATGGGGTCTTGGCAACCAAGAATTTACTGCTGAATGAGCCACATGCTGGTCAAGCTGCATTCCCTTCCACGAGTGGATTGTCAACTCTATCCTCAAACTGAATTCCTGAACAAGTACATGCAATGTGGCAAGTATCAGCAAGCTACTTGTCTGTTGCAATATTGTCTTAGCATGTTGTGTGAACTGCTAAATTCAGTTCAGAACCTCTTTTTAGCATCTCAGATCAAACAGTAGATCAATGTGCAACAATACACCAACTACAGAAAGACATGCCAATAAAAAATTAAATGAGAATGCTGGGTTTTATCCTTTCGTAAGTAAACATGAAAATAATGTTGAATTCAAACTTTATACTCACCTAACATATTTAATGTTCCAATCGTGTTTGTCTTTAATGTCTTTATGGGATTATACATATAATTTGGAGGAGAAGCTGGAGAAGCTAAGTGATAAATCTGGTCCACTATGAAAAAAGAAAGAGAGCGCGAGAAAGAGGGAAAGAGAGAGAGAGAGAGAGAGAGAGAGAGAGAGAGAGAGAGAGAAAAGAGAGAAAAGAGAGAATTTATTTTAGATTAAATGATTTTAAAAATTATGAGATTCAACAAAATAATAGCTACTTTTCAGCTTTAGATAAATGCACGTCAAACTCTGTTAATTATTGCAAGATGCTCTTCTTGTAACCAATATCCTAAAAGAATCGGAATTAGAGTGCAAGTTACACATCTTGAATTCTGGGTCTGCTCTATAGTGTACGATAATCAAAGCTGAAACAAGATGAACTTATTCTGTTGAAGAGCAGAAGATCAAAAATACCATGGAAAATTTAAGCCCCTATCCAGTTTATTATCAGATGATTAGTTTGCACAGGTGAAAGCTATTTTTCAACTGCAAGATCTTCTGTATTAGGTTACATGCATATGTAGGCAAGATGCATCTTGAGAAAGCAGATTGAGGTACCCAGAAAAAGCACTTGTGAACATGAAGATGCCATTTCCACTGTAGCTATAATAAAAAAAGCCAGCTCTGCCAGGTAGTCAGTTCTTGAAGCCCTCATCTAGAGTTAGGGACTGCTTGGAACTGGCGACCTTCCTCAAAAATCAGAAAACAAACATGCAAGTATACACTTTAGCAAGCCAAAGTAAGGAAAGACCTCCACCACTCAGCAGAAGAACCAGGAGCTTTTAAAAGCAGTTATATATGCTAGAGACAAGAACCAAAAATTGGGGGGGGGGGAAGTATCATAATTATGAAATGCAAACTCTGAATATAATAAATTTAATAGCTGGTAATTAAAGCTAAGAAAATGCCCTTTGCACACTACCCAGCTTAAAAAAAAAGCAAAGTAAATTTCAGGAATTTAAGGTCCAGACTTTCGCCGATGACCTTGTTTTTATCCTGGAGGATCCTATGGCTTCTGGGATACAACTTTTACGTAAAATAGAGGAGTATGGTAGGATAGCGGGGCTACATATAAACAAAGAGAAGACAAAACTGTTAATTAAGAATATGACTCTGAACCAGAAAAGGGAAGTACAAAGCCTGTTAGGGATTATCATGGCCCATAAAATACAATACTTGGGAATTTGGCTCACAGAGAGATGTTCCTCTATCAAGGTAGATAACTATATGAAATTGCTACAGCCGATATCTAAAGATATGACTAATTGGAGTGGTAAACAACTGTCTTTGACGGGCAGGATTGCGACAATCAAGACATATGTATTACCAAAATTTTTGTTTCTGTTTCAAACGGCACCAACTAAATTGGACAAATTTTTTAAAAAATCTTTGGAGACAATAGTGGCTCGATTTATATGGCAAGGCAAGAAAGCACGAATTAAAGCCCAAATATTGCAAAAACGTAGAGAACTGGGAGGCTTCGGAGTACCCAACTGGGAAGCATACTATAATGCAGCAATTATGACATGAGTGAAGGATTGGGTGATGTTGAGTAGAAGGCGCCTATTGGCTATAAAGGGACATGACCTCCCTCAGGGATGGCATGCCTCCCTCTGGCAAGAAAGAGACACCTCCCATAGGTACTTCATGGGACACTATATTCGGAAGATTTTGATGGGGGTCTGGGAAAAGATGAGGAAAAAATACTATCTTAGGGTTCCGTGCTAGTTGGCACCATTAGAGGCCTTAACGCATCCCAGTGTATTTAATTGGACAAGAAACATAACATATAAAGACATCATGACAGAAGATGGCAACATGAAAACAAAGATGGAATTAGAGCAGCTGGGCAGGAATCTGGAATGGTGGGAATATTTACAGGTTAGAAACAGGTTTAAAAGCGATAAGGTACGGTTTGGGATCTACCCAAACCCTCAGGGGCTAGATAAGATTTTGTTTGGTGGAGACAAGAAAATGTTATCGAAGGTTTACCAATTTTTGACCTGCCAAGATGCTAATGAAGAGATGGATAAAAGCCTTCTAATAGCATGGGAGAGAAACTTTGGCTATGAAATTGAAATGGGCAAATGGTGGGATCTATGGAGTAAGACCATTAAACTTACAATATCTACAGCATTCAAAGAAAACATATACAAGATGGTTTATAGGTGGCACTTCCCCCCAACGAGGTTAGCCAAGATGTTCCCTGGGTTATCTCCATTGTGTTGGAAATGTGGAAGAAAGGATGGCACATTCTACCATATTTGGTGGTCCTGTACTGAGGCCACGAAATACTGGAAAAGGATTAAAACATGGCTGAAAGAGGTTACCGGGGCAAACATGGAATGGAGACCCGAGAACCTTCTACTAAGCATTAAACCAGAAAACATGAGCAGTTCAATATGGCATTTGAGCCTACATATAATTGTGGCCGCAAGAATAACTTATGCACAATTTTGGAAATCCACTACCATACCGTCGGAAGATGCTATAATTAAAAAGATCTATGAATGTGCAGAAATGGACAGAATGACGGGTTGGCTGAGGGACAAAGGAGAAACGGAACATTACCTTACCTGGAACTTATGGTATATGTGGGCGACAAGGAGAACAGCAGGGACTTAAAATGGGGAAAGTTAAAAGTGAACATGGGTATTGTAATAGATCCCTGAACTTTGTAATGAGAAGATGTGGCTTAGAGACCTAACAATGAGGAAGGAAAGAAAAAAGTTGGGCTGTGAATGACTGTCACCGCGGGGGGGTGGGGTGGGGTTGTATGTTTAAAATTGTATTTGTATTTGTATGTTTTACTCTTTAAAAATGTATAACTAATAAAGATTACTTTAAAAAAAAAAGCAAAGTAATTCTTCAAGTCCTGTGTCACTATTTCCCAATGAATGATTCAAAATGTTTATAAAACATTCACAACGCTAACAAGTTCTTTATGAATTTCTTTCCAGAAGTCACTTGGGTGAATATTTTTTTTCTGCCAATATTTTGGTATGCTGATTCAAGAATTACAATCAATGATGACTTCTATACCTATAGTTTCATTTGGTTATAGACTAATGGAAAAGATATTTTGTACTATGAAGTAGCTGATTCTGTAAGCAAAATATTATGGGATACGCCTGCAGAGGAACTCAGGTAAAGGGGATCGAATCAGATATGGAAAATGTATTAAGCCTAGGAGTAAGATTCTCACTGAAAAGCCTTGTTGCTATTCTCCATCATTGAAAGAACATTGGTGCTCCTTCTTCTTTTCTTAGGATAATTAAAGTTCTCCTCTATACTAAAAACCAGGAGGAGACATTCCAGGATAATATCTCCATATGATTTCAAAACACAAGGAAGAAAGGCAACCATTGTATCCTCTGAGTCTTCAGATGCATGCATGGTGGAGGCCAAATTCCCTACTTGCTATGCTCAATGTCAGGGTTCCAAGTAACACCCCCAACGAAAGAAGACTCCGAGGCTTGAGTTTCCTCAAAGTTCCATTTTATTAGAGATGTCATATTGGCACATCTGGGAAAACCCGTATCTGAAAGCTTCCAGGTTTTCCCCACCCAAGTGAAAGTTCAGGTCCCTACCCAGCACCCACATGTCCATCACATGGCCCAATCAGGTACCACCACAATTGCAGATGCCTCCCATTCACGCCACTCCAGGTACAGGGCAAGATGTCCTTGACTCTCTGAGAAAGGAATGTTATTTAGACTATATATCTCCCATACTCCGTATAACCCCCCTTCCATTTTCCCTCAGTGAAAATGTGGCAGGCCTGAAGGCCCAAATGTAAAAGATGGCTTCCAGGCCTGACGAATTGACTCCGATTAGATAAAATTTAGAGAACTTGGAAATTTGTTCAATTTAAAACCAAGGCCAATCCTAATTTGGCAAGATTTCTAGTTATATTAATCATATACTGGTATAATTAGGAGAAAATGCAATCCACTATCAATTCTCTAGGAATTTCAGTACTTCCAATGACAATTGCCTGTACAAGTCAGAATACACAGCTCTCCATGTATGGGTGAATGCAATAGTATATCATATCAGATTCAAAATATTTCAAGGTTTGAAAACTTCTGCAATGTTCAGAACAGCATCACACACCTCCAGTAAGAGCAAAACAACCTGCCTTAGTCTTGAAAGAAAAGCATCAAGCCTCTAATTGAATGTAAAATACCATAATAATCACTCAGTGTACACCATCCTGTCTTAAGGATTATGAAAAATGAGATTTAACACCAGAAGAAGCTATTGTAGAGACATTCAAATCACACAGAGAAAGCACTTCATGCAAAAGAAAACAATTATTCCTTACTGACATAAGCAACATGTATGTCTCAGGATACTCACCTTCAATGTACAGGGGCTCTACGACATCATGATTAATCAGTTCAAAATTCTCATGGCCAATCCAGTGTTCCACATTTCTTTTCCTGCCCGTAAAGAAGTTGTCCACAACTGTAACTTCATGGCCATCCATCATTAGTTTGTCAGTAAGATGAGAACCCACAAACCCTGCTCCTCCAGTTATCTGCATTAGGACAGTTTGCATATAAATTTTTCTTCTATTTTAAATGAAAATACCAGACAAAAAGTCCACAAACATTACACAAAAGAACAAAAAGCATTCAGAATTATTTTAGCATCTTAGCATCTGAAAAGCCACATACAAGATTTTCCTTCAGATCAATCAGTGGTGGGTTATCAATTTTTTTACTACCAGTTCTGGCGCGCATGCACAGAAGCGTCCAACTGGGTGGGCGGAGCCTCCTGCTGCCACTACTACCGGTTCGCCCAATCCGGGCCAAACTGGGAGTAACCCGCCTCTGAAATCAATTAAACAAACTGAAGGTATTAATGTTTACAATCTCATCTCACCAAAGAAATTTCTCTTTAGTTTAGCAAAGAAATGAAGTAAGATACAGGAAGAGAAGTAGGACTTTAGGGCCCAATACAGTATATTTGTACATTGTGTAGGATATATTTTGTATATGTTGATAACATCATTTTTAATCAAACAGGATTTTGCCACTTTAACATGCAAGCTTTTCATGAAGATGTGCAGACTGATATAACAGGCATGCGACCCAGATTGTTCACAGAAGAGTTATAATACAGACAGGCGGTCCAAAACTATTGCATCACTTTTTTGATTAAGAGGCCTCTTCCCAGAGTTACTATTCGACTATTAAATAAACGAATTAAGCAGAACTACATTTTGAGCAAAGGCCCATTTTCTCTTGGTTTTCCTTAAGCCTTCTCATAGGTTTTGCACAGATAATGGGGGGAAAGTATAGGTCATCTAGTTTGCCATAGGAATACAAATATCTTTAGTTGGTACCATTTAGAAGTCCTAATTACCCACAACATTCCAAAGACCATAGAAAATAACTGTGCACTATTGAACTGTGAAGAAAACAAATGGGCTTCAGTTTATTATGACAATTTCCTAAGGGTCAACTGTGTAAGAGCCCATTTTTGGTATTCAACCAAGACAGTTACAGAGCAGCTGTGAGACTAAAGTAATTGCAAATATTCCAAATAACTAATAGCGGATGAGTCGTGAACATAGGCCAACTTGACTATTCATTCGTTAATTACTGTCTTTTACAATGATAAAATGTATCGAAGGGGGGGGCAGGGGTAGAAAATTACATGTGGAGTAAAAAAAGGAATATTTTTCTACTTGAATTTGGTAAGTCAGCCCATTTAAAAATTATAATTCTCTATTATTTAATATTATTTAGTTAAAATGACTGATAAATGATTGAACAAAAGAAAAAAAACATAATGATCTATTAAGGATTAAAAAAAATCTGTTTTATTTATTTTAAATTATGTTAAAAGTTTAGTGTGTCTACCCAATAGAAGCAATCAATAGCAATGTTTGCAAATAAATACTTGCTCCTGGTGCAGTGCAACAATTACTGCAGCAAATATCTCCAATCTGATACCCTCAAAATACATTGAGAATTCTCAGCATTATGACAACCTCAAAGGTTTGCAGGCTTCCCAAAAGCATTGTAGGATATGCCACAAATTGTTCCAGTTAGCAACACCCTACTGTACAAGTAAAATTCTATTTGCTAGGCACAGGATCCAAGGATCCCATAGGATCCAAGTAATTAATTACTCTCCCACAATGTTCAAAAATTGGGCAGTAGGAAAAATGTTCTTTAATATTAAATTCTCGTTAAAAGGTTCCAGATTAGAAGTATTCATAAAACACTTTATGACTACAGCATTTTAAAAAATAATTATACCACAAAAAGCTACTAGTTCTGTACTAGATTTGTGGGGGAAGAGCATGCAACAGAAAATTATAAAAGGGACTAAGAGTTTGTCCACCCTACCTGATTGGTAGGACAGGTAGATGATACCTTTAGAGAAAATAAAATGCTTCTCAAAATGATACAACCTCATCCAACCTCAGTGCCACAAATAGCAACACATTTTTGGCTCAATATTTCAATAAGGGATTTATGAACCATAAATTACTAATTAATTCATTCATTTGTATAAGTGGTCCTCCGTTAATAAGTTGCTTAATGATTATTCAAAGAAATAACAGGCATTCTCCAAAAAGTTCTTATAACCCGTCTTCAAAGTTATGACTGCTGTACTCTCTCTGGAGTCATGTGCTCACATTTCTGGCATTTAGCAACCGGCTCACATTTAGGACTGATTACAGCATCCCACAATCTCATAACTGCAATTTGTGACATTTTTTTGCTGATTTCCACTGATTTTTGCAAAAAAGAAAAAAAGAAAAAAAGAAAAAAAAAAGGTCATTGCGGAAATGATGAAGTTGTTTACTTAATGACACTTAGTGACTCATCATAAAAGTCATAAAGTTGAGTGAGACATGAGCTGACCTGCTTAACAATCACAACAACTTAGGGTGGAAATTCCATCTTCTTTCATGTGCTCTTTGGAATGGATATTTCTTTTTAGAGTTTCTAGAACAATCCTATTGTTCACTTTTAAAAATAAACAACAGTTTGGGTGTCTTAATTAATAAGCAAAATCTCCCCATTAAGCATATTCTTTTGTCTCCCAAACAATTTTAGCATTTTCCTGTTCTTTTTAAATGCAGTAGTGTATGAACATGTGCAAAAATGAATTAGGAAATATTCTTCAGGAGATTCTGTATAAATATAGAAGCATTAATTTGCATAGTTTGAAACCTGTTCCATTTTACATGCTACTTCCTTTGTATCAGATAGCATGAGAATCATACATGTGTTTGCCATCTGATGTATGTCTTATATCTAAGCATGTATTTGAACACCATCGCAAATGTCTGCATTAACACAATACGATCAATGAAGGAATACATTTACACAACTTCCCTTAGGATATTTAAATTATGAAAGTAATTATTTTTTTTGCGAGTAGAGCCTGAGAGTAGAAAAAAAGAGCTCTGAACTTTTTCTTCTGCATAATTACTTCACTGAACTTTGAAAACTGATATAGGGGTGTATGAAACATTATAAAGATTTGTGTTATAATGGAGATGCTCTAAAGCCAACATTGGTACGATTCACCACAACAAAGCTGTGCCCATCAACTGGAACTGCTTTGGGACAGCCTTCCCCCACAATGACAAGATGAAGGGCTTCTAGAACAAGTCACTAATTTGATTGCCACTGAAGTTGCCGTTCTGGAAGATACTGAAAAGGCACAGCGTGGCTAGCTTTGGCCTACCCACAGGGTATCCTGAAGGCCTGAAAGCATTTCAGCCAGTAGTGTGGGAAGAGGCTGAGAGGGGTTTCTAAGCAGCAAGGGGTGAGACAAGGTAAAGGTTTTGTTGATTAGGGGCCACATTACATTGTGATATAGGTTTAAAGAGTGCTTAGCTGAGCCTCTGTTAAATTTAGGATGAAAATTATTTTATCCAAATGACCATGAGGGATATAAAGCAATTGCCACAGTCACAGATATGAGGTTAATATTTTCCATGGAAAAAGAAAATATTAGAAATGTTTCCAGAAAGGCTTAATCTCAAGTCATTGATGGTAATCATGCATTATTTCTGTATAGCTTACTTTTTAGCTAACATAAATAATATTGTCTGATTTTTTTAAACAACTGTGTTAGTGGACACATTAAAAATATGCTGGAATGCATCTGAAGTTGCTCTTATATGGTTCACCAGTAATTTAAAAAGCTACTGTTCCAGAATATAAAAGGATCTCATTAGATGCATCACACGAGGCATTGCTCCAGTGAATATAATCACATTGCATTATTGATTGAGAGATTCAATGAAATTAAAAGTATCACTTTTCCAAATACCAAGTTTCAGTTTCAGTTTTCACTTTATTTGTATGCCGCCCTTTTCCCTGGGGGGACTCAGGGCGGCTCACAGTTCAAAGTTCAAGCCTGTTTTTTCCATTTTAATACAGAAATGCACATGTCTTATGACTAATCCTTTATGGGATTTTTATTTATGATCGCTTTATATTTTAAGATTACAAAGAATAGCTTCTAAGAGGTTCTTAACGTATTTTTCAGAGTATAAGATGCACCTTTTTCCTTAAAAAAAGGCTGAAAATCCGGATGCATTTATACACTGAATACAGCATTTTTTGCCTCCCGAAACCCCGCCTCCTTCACCAAAACAGCCGTGCAGAGCCTTTAGGAGGCTTCCAGAGTGCTACTGGGGGCTAGGGAGGGCAGAAATGAATGAAAAACAGGCCATTTTTGCTCAATTTCCCTCCCCCAGCCCCCAGAAACACTCTATAAGCCGCCTAAAGGCTATGCATGCCCTTTTTTGGGAAAAGAAACTGGGCCCGTTTTTGCGAAAAATGGGCCGTTTGGGGGAGGTCTGCAGACTGCAAAAACTTTTTAAAAATTTGCCTCTTCAAAATCTTGGTGCGTCTTATACTCCAGTGGGTCTTATACTCTGGTGCGTCTTATACTCTGAAAAATATGGTAAATGCATGGAATATCCACCTAAGTATTGCTATCAATTCCCCCTTTTGACAATATTAATTCATGATTAATCTCCATACATTGTTTCTTCTCTGAACTGGGTAAACCCTAGAAATCATGGAAGCAATTAGTTACCATATTTTTCAGATTATAAGATGCTCCGGAGTATAAGACGCACCTTAGTATTTGGGGAGGAAAATGAGAAGAAAAAAATACTGCCTCTGCCTACCAGGATCCATAGTATTCAGCTGGCTAGCTTCCTGTAGGTGTGTGAGAGTGTGTGTATACTATTATTATTATTATTATTATTATTATTATTATTAATAATAATAATAATAATTCTGCTGAATCTGTTACTTTGGTGTGCTTTCTAAATGTGATTGCTGCTGCAAACTCCAGCCAGGTCAGCTTTAGCACTTATTGCAGTCTGATTCAGCACAGCTGATTCGGGGTAAATCACAGAATACGCCCAATCAGTTGTTCCAGGCTGCAGGGATTGCCATAGATCATTGCTGCTTCCATGCCTTGCGTTCTTGGCCTCTGGTGGAGGTGAGTGGGGCTACATTTGGTGTATAAGATGCACCCAAATATTCGTCCTCTTTTTTTGGGGGGAAAGCATCTTATACTCCGAAAAATACGGTAACTTGTATTTGATTGGAAACAGCACTGGAGTCAGTGGGGCAGCCTGTAGGATGCTCAACAAAGGAACCAAAACATAAATAAATAGTTGTGCCACCAAACTGCCACAGACATGCAAGCTTGTGTAGGCTCAGCCAAAGATTGACTTGGATCCCTGTACAATTTTTCACAAACTAAGGTATTTCCTTTTCAGTTTGGACCCACTTCCGGCATTGTTTTCATTAATTTTATTTGAAAAACTGAGAATAATTGATTAGCCTCAAAGAAGGGCTGAACTTACCAAAATTCTTTTACGGTCCTTTTCAGATAAGAACTTCACTGGTGGATACTTCTGAGTAAAACTATGAAACATTTCAAAAGAGAAACATTGAAACAACACATCAGTAAAGGTTGTAAGCATTGTAATATTCAATAAATATTAGTTTTTCTCAACCAAAGCACTTACTTGCTTCCCGTCCTTCATAGATTTTTTAAAACAAAATCTGAGTTATGAAATCTTTTATTTCAGAATTATTAATAAAATGTTTAATAGGAAGAACTGTGGTTAATAATCACCAAAAGTGTTTCTAATATTTAATGGTTCAAAATATCACTGAAAGTATGTACAGGAAAACTGAAAAAAACCTGAGAAATATTCACAACAATATCTGAAATCCGTCTCTAAATAATTGTGGCATTTCACAAGAGAGGAAAAAGGAGTTAATACTTATTTGGTTGTTTGGCAGAGTCGGTGATTCTCTTCCCATATCCTGCCAGTGTTTACTTAGTTTGATTTAAGAGATTTCTAATCCAACTCTAATGCTGGGAAAGATTGAGGGCAAAAGAAGGGAGCGACATAGAATGAGGTGGCTGGAGTCACCGAAGCAGTAGGCATGAGCTTAAATGGACTCCGGGGGATGGTAGAGGACAGGAAGGCCTGGAGGAACATTGTCCATGGGGTCGCGATGGGTCGGACACAACTTCGTAACTAGCAACAACATGGTCACTCCAACCTAATATTCTTCTATATCAGAACATCTATTTTAAAACAACAGATTCTTAGAATCAAACAGGACTTCTTTGCAATGGATACCTTTGATTGAACTGTTCATTAATATTAATTCCTTGACTTGTTCCATTGTAGAGATGGAAAAGAAACATGGTCCTAGCCTTCCACCCATACTTCTGCCATCCATACATTGTTGAAGTAGCATGGGAAGAAGCCCCAGAGGTTTCTGCCAATGTATGAATTGACCCAAATCTGGATCTCAACAACATGCTCAGATTGTGTTCTGAAATTTATTCACAGGTTTGTATATACTTCCGTCATCCACAGCCAATCTAAAGACACTGAAATGTATTAAACTAGCACAGTTGCCTTGTGCACAAAGAAAGCAGTGACACTAACAGAGACACCAAAAATCATTTAATATATCCTTGCTTTGTTGTAGAGTATAGAAGAATAAGATAATGGATTTACAGAACATATGGAGAGTCATTTATCAGCCTTCTGGGGAAAATATTTAAAGATTTGTATTAGCTCTACAGCTCAATAGTCATACTTGGAAAGAAAGAACACAGGTGATATTCTTGATAAATATTCTGATAGGCTAGAACATCATTAGCATCAGCGCCTCTGAGTAAATTCATTATCTTACATTTGATTTATTCCATATTTATAATTCACTCACTATAGGGACTATTTAGAAATCCCATTTTCAGAAAGAAGCAATATAAATTAGGTACAATTTAGAAGGCTTCTCTCTAAGAAGGTGTAGAGAATATTATATCTGGATAATTTTAAGACTGGAGCAGAGAGATTTTCTATCCAATTACACTAATAGACATTATTGATTCCAGCATGGGTAAAAATCACCAGCACAATGTCATGTATTAACTTTGAAATGGAGGGAGAGAACTTCATTATCAGATCTGAAATAGCCGTCTGCAACTCTGCCTACTAAATACTTCCTGAGAAAAAATCAATTTGATTTTTCAAAATAGGAGATGATTTTTAGAATTCTGCAACGTCTATCTTATATAATACATTTGATAATCCTTGCTTGAATTGTTAGGTAATATTTGTTTACAATGCATTTTTCATTTGCAGCTTTTGACTTTCTTAGTGGATAAAAAGAAAGAAATGCTGGTTTGTTGCAAAATTGCACTAGCAGTTTACAGTAATACCTGTTCCTACATGTTGTCCTAAATAAAAACATGCAGCATCCAAAACATGTTGATAGCTTTAATATTTAATTTACAGTAATACTTAAATTGTGATTCCCACATTAACCTCAGAATTAAAATAACTGCAATGATTTGTTTTCAATCCAGCAAAAACATTTCTAAATCTAAGAAGTTTTTAAAAATATTTGGAATATAATAACAAAGCTTTCCCATTTATATTTCAGCATTCAATTTGGAATAGCTACCCTATAAGAAAATACCTAATCAGTGGAATTTAGAATAAAATATACTGCATGTTATTATAGAGTGTCAAAAATTTCCAGACATTGGAGGCACGATGCCAGCTATGGTCAATCAATAATTTATTGCTGAAGTTTACTGTATGCAAAATCCTTGCATTTACTTTCAAAACAAACTCCAAATATTAATATATTTGTAAAACATGATGTCCTGACATCTCCAGGAGACAATTAAAGGAAAAACCAATTTAGTTCTACCTTCCTCCTTTTAGCTTTGTTATGCTGTCCTATTTAACTCTAAATTCTTCTTTCAGAAGAGAATTCTTGAATTTTAGACTGCAAATCTGTTTACACTTACTTGAGGAGTAAATCCCACTGAACACAGCAGAATTTTAGACTAAACGTCTACATGATTATGTGAATAGTTTGATAAATCACCAATGATAGGTTGCTACTACCTGTGTTTATCTGAAAATAAGACCGTATCTTATTTTCTTTTGACCAAAAAAAGGCTAGGGCTTTTTTTCAGGGGAGTCTAATTATTGACTCACCTCACAGTGGTGGCACTGACAGCCCTGCTCAGTAGGAGCCCGCTACTGGCCCACTTCTTCTATGGCTGCTTGCCGCCGCTCACACATGTTGGCTCCAGCCTCTGTTTCGCCATCAAGAGCCTTCTGGAAAACCTTTTGCAGCTGAGAAACGGGCTCTGGACTGACGCGTATGGCAAGAGTGTCTGCTGCAGAGGACAGAGTCTCAGCTGCAGAGGGCTTTCCAGAAGGTTCTGATGGCGAAACAGAGGCCGGGGCGAGGAGTGTGAATGGTGGCAAGTGGCTGCAAAAGAAGCAGCCGCAAAAGAAGGGGCCGCAGAAGAAGGCAAGGCAGGTTGGTGTAGGTGTGTGCAAGGCCTGGTAAGTAGGGCAGCTCCACTCTAGCTTAATTTTTTATCTCACCCCAAACCCTGCACCCAGGGATGGGCGGGATCTTAATTAGGGCTAATTTTGAGGGGTAGGGCTTAATTTGAGCACATGCATGAAAAACACGATAAGGCTTCTTTTCAGGGTGGGTCTTATTTTAGGAGAAACACAGTACTTTCTACTGCTAAGATACATTCCTATCTAGAGCACCACTGAAAGTCACATAACTATGCCCAACGTATATCAGTTTTGCTGGGGTTAAATGTATCCCAGCCATTGTTAAGTGTGAGGTTATGTGATTGTGACCTGCAACTTCCTGTCAGCTTTCTCATTGACTTTGTTTATTGCAAGCCAGCTGTGAAGTACAAAAATGGCAATCACATGCCCATGGGGCACTGTGATGGCCGTAAATGCATGCTGGTTGCCAAGTGCCTGTATTGTGATCACATGACCACAGGGATGTTGCGACTGCTATAAGTTTAAGTACTGGTCATGTAGCTACTTTTTCAGCACTGTCTCTAAGTTTGAATAATGCCAAATGAGTTGCTAAATGAGGCAGCCGTTAACTGAGGACTATGTGTACCTAATACTACCATTAGAGACAGTAGCATTTATTACATAAAGACTTTCTTTCAGTACAGCAAGATGGCACTCTTGACCAAATATTCTGACATAAGCTCCTTGCCTTAACTTAAAATAAAATAAAAGATCATCTATTGAAAGCACAAATCACACATACCTTTTCTCTAATTCTCGGATCTTTTCCCTTAGAGGTGCAATAACCTAAAAGAAAATTAAAAGTTAATTTTATATAAATGTATTTTCCATTTAAAATGACAAGTTGTAGAGAATAGACACGTTATAAGCCACTTTAAATATTTCTGGAATATCATGGACAGATTATGACATGCCAATCTCTTCATAAGAATCTCTCCAATTTCAAAGGGCAAAAGTGATGGTGGCAATAGAGGACATAATCCAAATCCCCCCACAAACAGCAAATCAAACCTTTATTATGGTCATAGACCAGCATAGAAAACATCAAATTGCTACTTTCCTGAGCTTCATCTGGAACTAATCAAGTCACTAAATAAATAAATAGCCTCCCAGAGTTGCTTTCAGTAGAGAGATTGGTGGCATATAAATTTAATAAATAACTAAATAAAATAAACTGACCATTGGTTACCCTTCCTGCTTTCTTTAAATACTCTTCCATTCATCATGGAGAACTGCAACCCTCATGCAATGGTGGGTTCCAGATTCCGTTGCAACCAGTACGCTGCAACTGGGCTGGGTGTCCACCACGTGCACGAGCGCAGCACACGCACAGCGCGCATGTGTACTTACCACCTGCAACGCTCCAGCTGTTCGGCAGAGCGTCTCGCAGGGGTTGTACACTCTGTGCGCAAAAGCCCCGGCTCAAATACAGGTAAGGAGGGCGGGCGGGTGGGTGGGCCCTCCGGAGCACTCTGCCGGAACAGTACCTGGTTCTCCCAGCAAGCACCTGGGGCAGGCACCACCGCTGCCCTTATGGCACCTGTCTTCATTCCTGTCCTTCAAGGTCAGTGTGAATGCCTTCTTCTTTGACACTGCCTTCTGCCACATTTTTTTGCTACTTTCTATAGTTGCAATGTTAAGTTCTATCAAATCATGTTTTAAAAAACCCAAATCTCCCAAAACTGACTCCCACAATGCACTTCAGATACAGTCAACATTATCTTAATTGGACTTGGGGTGGGATTATTTTGCCCTCTACAGGTTTTCCTGTAGTCCTTCAACACTGTAAGGAGAACCGTAAAGTTCACTGGAAGTTAACCAAGGACCTTATTTAATTTAAATTATTTTTATTATTAGACTATTTTTAATTTTTTAATTTTTTCAATTTTTATACTATGTATATCATAAATATTCTGAATGCATTATATTCAGAATTATATTTAGTGGTCATGAATGTAATTCTAGAGAAAATGTCTAGAATTTATTCATGTTTCAGTCACACATTCACAATAGGTTTTTGCAAGCTATGTTAATATTATTTTATATTATTAACAGTAATTACTTATTTATAATATACAAACATATTCCATTGTTCCATTAATCCAATAGAAGAGTTGGAAGGGACCTTCTAGTCTAACTCTGCCTAGGCAGGAAACTCTATACTGTTTCAGACAAATGGCTATCCAACATCTCTTAAAGACTTCCAGTGTTGGGGCATTCACAACTTCTGGAGGCAAGCTGTTCCACTGATTAATTGTTCTAACTGTCAGGAAATTTCTCCTCAGTTCTAAGTTGCTTCTCTCCTTGATTAGTTTCCACCCATTGCTTCTTGTTCTACCCTCAGGTGCCTTGGAAAATAGTTTGACTCCCTCTTCTTTGTGGCAACCCCTGAGATATTGGAACACTGCTATCATGTCTCCCCTAGGCCTTCTTTTCATTAAACTAGACATACCCAGTTCCTGCAACCGTTCTTCATATGTTTTAGTCTCCAATCCCCTAATCATCTTTGTTGCTCTTCTCTGCACTCTTTCTAGAGTCTCCACATCTTTTCTACATCGTGGTGACCAAAACTGAATGCAGTATTCCAAGTGTGGCTTTACCAAGGCATTATAAAGTGGTATTAACACTTCACGTGATCTTGATTTTATCCCTCTGTTTATGCAGCCTAGAACTGTGTTGGCTTTTTTGGCAGCTGCTGCACACTGCTGGCTCATATTTAAATGGTTGTCCACTAGAACTCCAAGATCCCTTTCACAGTTACTACTATTGAGCAAGGTACCACCTATACTGTACCTGTGCATTTTATTTTTCTTGCCTAAATGTAGAACCTTACTCTTTTCACCATTGAATTTCATTTTATTAGATAGTGCCCAATGTTCAAGTTTGTCAAGATCCTTCCGTATCTTTAGCCTGTCTTCTGGAGTGTTGGCTATTCCTGCCAGCTTGGTGTCATCTGCAAATTTGATCAGTTCCCCATTTATTCCCTCATTCAAATCATTGATGAAGATGTTGAAGAGTACTGGGCCTAAAACAGAGCCTTGGGGTACTCCACTGCATACTTCCCTCCATGTAGATGCAGTTCCATTGAGGACTACATGTTGAGTGTGGTTGGTCAGCCAGTTACAAATCCATCTGATGGTGATGCTGTCTAACTCACATTCTTCTACTTTATCTAGTAGTAGGTTATGGTCTACCATCAAATGCCTTACTGAAGTCCAAGTAAACTATATTGACGGCATTCCTCTGGTCCACTAATTTTGTCACATTATCAAAGAATGCAATAAGATTAGTCTGGCATGATCTGTTTTTGACAAACCCATGTTGGCTTTTGGCTATTACTTTATTTGCTTTTAGGTGTTCGCTATTCGTTGTTTGATTATCTTTTCCAGAATCTTTCCTGGTATTGAGGTCAGGCTGATAGGGCTGTAGTTTCCTGGATCTGTTTTTTCCCCTTTTTTGAAGATGGGAACCACATCAGCTCTTTTCCAATCCTCTAGTAGTTCCCTGGTGCTCCAGGATCTCTGAAAGATATAGTTCAGTGGTTCTGAGATCTTGTCTGCCAGTTCCTTCAGAACCTGGGGTGTAATCCATCCAGTCCTGGTAATTTGAACTTGTCTAGGGTAGACATGTGCTCAATTACCATTTTCTTCCCTATTTCAATTTGTGTTCCTAATCTGATTTTTGTGGTGCTGTTTTTGATACGTTGGACTGTTTTATCCCTTTGTGTAAAGACAGATGCAAAACATGAGTTAAATAGTTCTGCTTTCTTTCTGTTGCTTGTCACCTTCTTGCCACTTTCTCCCAGCAATGGACCAATTGTTTCCTTAACTTTTTTCTTGTTTTTAACATGTTGGAAGAAGCTTTTTTTTGTTATTTTTTACTTTTGTGGCAAGCCTTTCTTTGTTATGAGCCTTAGCTTTCCTCACTTCATCTTTACATGCTCGGGCTATTTGCTGATATTCTGCCTTAGTTATGTCCTCCCCTTTCCACTTTTTATACTAATCTTTTTTGTCTTTCAATTTGTCAGAGAGCTCTTTATGCAGCCATGCTGGTTTCTTTTGGGAGCTGTTATTTTTCTTCTTCATTGGTATTGTGCTAGATTGGGCTTTTGTAATCTCATTTTTCAAAATTTCCCAAACTTCTAGAGTTGTTTTCCCCTTGAGGATTCTCATCCATGGAATTTTTCCCAAGCTCTCTCTAAGTTTCTTGAAATTAGCTCTCTTAAAGTCCAAGATTCTAATTTGACTTTGTTCTACTACTTGTGTTTGCATAATGTTGAATTCCAATATTGCATGGTCACTTGCCCCCAGGGTTCCTGTGGCTTCAACACCTTCTATCTTTTCCTCTCTGTTAGTGAGAATTAAGTTCAATATGGCTGATCCCCTTGTTCCCTTCTCTATGTTTTGGGAAACAAAGTTGTCTGGTAGGTTCATTAGGAACCTATTGGATCTACCACTTGGTGCAGCGTTTGTTTCCCAGTTGATGTCAGGGTAGTTAAAATCCCCCATTACTGTTGTTAGCTGACTAGCAAAAAGTTCATTTACTTCCTCTGCTTGGTTGGGTGGCCTGTAGTATAGATCTATGGCAATGTCATTTCCCCCCAACCTTTAATATTGACCCAAATGCATTCAAGATAGTTCTCATCATTGTTGTGCTCTATTTCTGTAGAGAGGTAATTACTTCTTATATATAGTGCAACTCCACCTCCTCTTTTTTTTGGTCTATTTCTTTTAAATAATTTAAATCTTTCTAGCTGTATGTTCTATTTGTCAGTTTCATCCCACCAAGTTTCTGTAATGGCAACAATATCATATCTGCCGTCTTTTACTTGAATTTCTAATTCACCCTATTTATTCCTAAACATATATTCCTATGTATGCTGGTCTTGTTGAACTCGGGTCATTTCCCGTGTAAGATTGAGATTGTCTTGGCAACGTTTCAGCGAGGTCTCATTCGCCATCTTCAGGCTGGGTTTTGGGCCCAAATACAACAACACCAACATACCAACACCCATGAAAATCTACGAAAACACACACACACACACATATATGTGTGTGTGTGTGTGTGTGTGTGTGTTAGTTAGCTGACTAGCATATATATATATACACACCCATGTTTCGCCGAAAATAATACCAGGTGTTATTTTCTTTTGGTTCACAAATTAAGCACTAGGTCTTATTTTCAGCCATATCATATCCCCCCCCCCATGTATGGGAGGCCCACTTTTGCTTGCTCATGGCGGGGCAGGAGGCTGCACAGTGCGTCAAGGATGGAGCTGCCCTATGCGCCCCACATCGGCTTACCTCAGGGCTCCCGCAGCCAGGCCACCCATGCCCAAACACCTTCCTCACCTAGTGGTGGTGGCTCCAGCAGCCCCGTCCATCATGACACTGCATAGCCGACAACCTACTTCTTCTGCTTGCTCATGGTTGCAACAGAGCAGGAGGCTGAGTGACACACCAATGCCATGGCTACAAGGTGAGCGGGGTGGAGCTGCCCCATGCATCCCACATGGCTTACCTCAGGGTCCTCGCAGCCAGGCCATCCATGCCCTGACACCTGCCTTGCCTTGTGGCCACAGCACCAGCACACTGCTTGGCCTCCTCTTCATTGCAGCCATGAGCACGCAGAAGAAATGAGACAGCAGCCATATAGGCTCCTGCTGCACAAAGTTATCAGTGCTGCCGCCGTGAGGTGTTGGACCGTGGATGGCCTGGCTGTGGGGCCCTGAGGTAAGCTGGTGTGGGGCGCATGGGGTAGCTCCAACCCCTTCCCCCCAACGGTACTATGAGCAACCAGATGGAATGGCAGCTCTGCAGGCTCTTAAGTAGCACTTATTTTGGGGGTAGGGTGTATATTAGGTACACACATAAAACATGCTAGGGCTTATTTTAGGAATAGGTTGTATTTTCAGGGAAACAGAATATACATTACATTTTTAAGAATTTATGTACATGTTAGTAGCCATAAGGAGACATTATTAAAACAAGCACACGAGTATCTTCCCTTAACCCCAACCAACACAAGAATCTTGACAAAGCAGTCTGCAGGGGTGAGGCTAAGAATTTCTGTAAGTTTTCAAACAGATGGATGTGGTTAAAAAACAAATACCAAGATGTCAGCTGCAACAGTTTCAATATTTCTTTGTGTGTCACTTTGAACCTTGTAGTCATCTTGATCTTTTTTTTAACCAATTCCAGGCCATGGAAATTAAAGGAAACTTCAATTCAAGAGGAAGTATTAAGAGAATAAAGTTGATAATTGATTTATTAATGCAAAGCAAAATATAAAAGGGAGTAGGGGAAGAAAAAAAGAGAGAATACTGACCTCTTCAATTTTATTTTCTACCTTTTGATCCCCATTATCTTGGATAAACCTGCTGGATAGGAAGCCAAAGAAAGAGAGTAACATTTTAAACATGACAAGCCACATAGTCATGTTATATAACATTACAAAGTCATGAATTAATGTTAAGATTTTTGTTCTGATCTTCTTTGAAAAAGAAGCCACCTGTTATCACACCAACTATTAACAATGACCACAGGTTGTCTGTGTTCAGACATAAATAAAATGTCACCATAATTTCTAATTTTCTTCTTGCAGGTGAATGGGTGGGAAAAGAATAAGTAGATAAATCAGAAGTGCTAAAGGAAGATATTAACATAGTGCCTGAATGCTGATAAAGTTAAGAGGTCAGCAAATACTTATTTTTGTGCCTTTCCTTTGGTAACTAAAGATTATTTCCATGGCAGTTCTGAAATCTTGCCAAGAAAACTACTCAGCATTGACTCAACACCTAATCTGGCCCCTAAAAATAAATTGAGGGGAACAGGGATGCGAATTTGAATCCAAGGCTCAAACCTTAAGTTACTTATTGGATTCACTGCTCAATTTTACACAATGTGTTGGGTATAAGAAATTAGAAATAGCTTGAAATGTCAGGTAAATCAAAAGCTAGTGAACATGTCAAATTTAAGCAAATTTGAAGATTTCCAATTTTATTTAAATCTAAAGGGGCAACAGGTATCACCAAGGAAAGTTAGGAATATCTACTTTTTGTTGGTTTTATATATCCAGGTTGCAAGTAACATCCTATGCTATAACAAAGTCAACTCTGCTTTAGTGAGAATGGTAGGGTCTGCATGAAACAGTACTCAAATTCCCAGAAAGCAGAAAGAATTAAGCATATAGTTCAACTTAAACCCTATGATATCAAGAGTGTGGAAGATTTATAGAGACTGACAGTTTCAGGAGTAGGATAATACTTCTTTCTTCACATTTTCAGAGCTCAGTCTGAGAGCTAATGTGACTAGCAGAGAAAACATTACACCAAGAGGGGAGGCCATGGTTCAGGTAGTGCGAACCTCAGTTAGGGAAAAGAGAAAGGTTCTTCCATAACCTAGACTAGCGGTGTCAAATTCAAGGCCCACAGGTTGGATCCAGCCTGTGGGGTGCTTAGATCTGGCCCACAGGGCCACCCTAAAAACAATGAAGGACTGGCCCGTGGTGTTTCTGCCAGTGAAAATGGAGCATGCAGCCCTTCCAAGCTCCGTTTTCAACCCTCCCAAGCTTTGTTTCTGCTGGCAGAGTGCTCGGGCCATCACAGGTACCTCCAACATCAGTGAGGTCCAGCTGGCCACGCCACCCTGGCCATGCCCCCCCCCCCAAGGTCAAATACAACCCTGATGCAGCCTTCAATGAAATCGACACCCCTGACCTAAATGTTTTCATAGGACTGCTTTAAGGATAAATTAAGGATATTTATCATTCCCTGAGCTAACTAGAGAAAGAACAGAATAAAGTTTAATTAAGAAGCAATAATGTGAGAGGTATTTACAGTATTTATTAATTTATTAAGAGTCAATTATACATTTTGTCTGTATCCCAAAAAAGTCAGGGGTATGCTTTGGAAGACTGCTTATGAAATAGCTATTATACCCTTTGATAAGTCTGTCAGGTATTATTCAAAGAGCTTCTTTATATGCTCTTTTCAAAATCAAGTCTCTCCTTCAGCAGCAGCTATTGCTGTGAATAGGAAAACGATTGAAGTGCACAGAGAAGACAATATCATGAAACAAATGTTCAAATTTTGGGATGAACGCTTTTATAGAAGCTGTTTTCTGCTCTAAAGATTATCCTGTGTAATTAAATGGCTTAATGACAATAAAGTTCAAATACCTTTCTTAGGTTAGCCATCACTATCCTAACAGAATTAAAGGCATGCCTTTAGGATCCTTCACCTATTGAAGGGGTCCTGCAAGTCAAATGAAGCTGTTTTTCCTTTGAGGTATAAGATCACACAACCTCCCCTGAAAAAGGTTTTGTCAACACTATTACAAATCAAACACGCAATTCTTGCCCAACAGGATTTAGACAAGACTGCCAAATAATTTTAGAATAAGAAAGTACTGGGAGTTAAAAGTTGCCTTTCCATAAAATTATCCATTGAGCATTAAAAAAAATGTTTATAGCATTGTCAGAGTCAGTACTAAACATAGCTATTCATTATGTAGTGTTCCTGGCAGCTTATGCAGTCTTTTGACCTCTTGTGAAAATAAATAAAGAAGAAAAACAAAAGCTAACAGCCAGAAAAGGCAAGTTTTAAGATCAACATTTAGAAATGCTTCACCTGGAACATTAAGGCAAGAAATCTATTTCCTTCAGATTTTAATGAAATGTACTACCATCGCCATTCTCTGTAATGGACAGAAAAGGGGTTGCAATGGGGCACCAATGCAGAGTTCCTCGACAGGGTCTACTGAATTCCAAAAGTAGGGGAAGAAATCCTATTTTTAAAAATGGAAAGTATTAAAAATGTTTAAAATCTTGGGAGATATGTTCAATCATGAGTCGTTTTTATTTATTTTTTATTTCATTCAAATTTTTATTTACCCCATACCCTACATTTGAGGGCAATTGAGACATAGCACCAAGTCATGAGAGGGACCCTGCCACATAAAAAGGCTAATTTCAGGGTTCAACTACTAAATCTGAAGTAGACTTCCCACAATACAGTACACAATGTCACAACGTTCACTAAGTCCCTTTTGGTTTGTCACCGCTTTCCAACTGAACCTACTTTCAAATATACTTAAGGAGAATTCCAGAATTTTACATTGAGAAACACTAGGGTCTGGAAGATAATTTGATTTAGTCTTTCTCTCTAATGGCCTTTTCTTACTTTTATTTTGTGTGGGAATGCTTAAATAAATCTTCTTACAAAATATTTGCTCTGAAATGTATTTCACAGTGAGAATTGACTGAGTTAAATGGGGTGATTTGAAGATTTGTAGGCAAAATCCTCTCAACAAGGTACAAGACATATAAATAAAACAAGTATTAAAAAATATGATTTTCTCAGTTGCAATATATGGCTGTGAAAGTTGGACCAAAGGCTGAGCACCAAAAAATCGAGGCCTTTGAACTATGATGCTGGAGAAGACTCATATGAGTCCCTTGGACTGCAAGGCGATGAAACCGATCAATCCTAGAGGAGATCAACCCTGACTGCTCTTTAAAAGGCCAGATCCTGAAAATGAAACTCAAATACATTGGCCACCTAATAAGAAGGAAAGACTCACAGGAGAAGAGCCTAATGCTGGGAAAGATTGAGGGCAAAAGAAGAAAGGGACAACAGAGAATGAGGTGGCTGGATGGAATCACCAAAGCAGTAGGTGTGAACTTAAATGGACTCCAGAGGATGGTAGAGGACAGGAAGGCATGAAGGAACGTTGTCCATGGGTCATGATGGGTCGGACATGACTTCACAACTAACAACAAATGAAATATATTGGAAAGGAGTTAACCAACAGGATAATGCTGGAATACTGTACTATCTATATGGAAAGGACCCGGAAGGATGTAAAGGGGACCTTTGTCAAAGAAGGGTTATATAGAAATCCTATATAACCTGTATATCCTTTAAAACCTTCAAACTAGGAGCTGTTTACTAAAATACTTTTTTATCTTATGCTTAATACTAGGCAATGTATGATCTCCCACAGGGTCGTGTCATGCTTTAAATTCCAAAGCAAATGCTTTTTTCCCTCAGAATGCATTGTAGGAATAGCTATAAAACCCTGAAAAAGATCAGCTGTTTTAAGGATTTGCAGGTGCTTAATGAATATCCTTGTATATACAATAGTTTGATTTTATCTTTTTCAGCAGAGGGTAGAATACAGTAATGGTTTGGGGCAACGAAACAGATAAGAAGGTTTATAAAAATATGAGGAATTAATAGCTGGAAAATTGGAAAAGAATGAGGAATAAAAGAAGCAAAAATTTTGTTGGGACCAATTAATAAGTTTTTCTGTTCCATTTTTATTCTTCACTGTTCTTTTTCTGAAAGACCAACATCTCTCAGATTAAACAAATGTGGTATGTGACCAGCAAAATAATTCTGGATAGAATATTTTGCCTGCTTCAAATGTGAATTACCAGATCCTATACTTTATGGAAATGCTCAGCCCTGTAAAGCGGTAAATTAATGCATATATTCAGTTCATCCACAAATTTGTAATCAAAAGTGACCTTTCCCATCATAGAAATGAATCATACTAGCTATCATTTCTCCAACTTCCTTTTTAGCAATAAGCAACAAAGTTGAGAGAAGAGTTTTCCTTTTACTTTGAAAGAAAAATTATGTTATAGCTATACAAAGGTACAAAAGAAGTGTATAATATTACCTCATGTTGAGCACATTTCCCCATACAGCTGTAAAAAAGAAAACAGTAACATCAATTACCATTGGTTAAAAATAATGGCATCACTTCACAATACATTTAAGACACTAATAATTCTAGATGTGTAACATGTGCTTGTAATGCAATTTATTATTTCAGGAGTGGAATGGTTTTCTGAAAAGTGATCTACTATGTATATTTTAATTCATCTTTGACCCTGGAAGGGATATTAGAAATATAAGAGCATATGTCTCTCAACTATGCATATTTACTTGAGAATCTAAAGCACAATTATGTATTGATAGGTTAACATGCTGTTTTCAATACAGAAGTATTATATAGCAAAATATTATAACAAGTAGACCTTAATTTTGACTGCAGGTATCACTCTTGCCAGTCATTGCGCTATTGTTCCAAATGTAATATTTGTTCTCTGTTTGATGCTATCGTTCTGGGGTGTCAAACTCGCATCATCACTGCATTGTCATATGACGTATCATGACTCCACCCCCTTTGCTAAACCAGGCGTGGGTGTGGCCAGTGCATGATGCATCTGGCCCATGGTCCACAAGTTTTGACACCCCTGCTATAGCTTATTTCAGGCCCCTAAATCAAGAAAGACATGTAGTGATTCTTTCAAGTAGATCTCTTTATTGTTGTTCTGACCTAGGCTTCCTGAGATAGTAAAAAGCACCCACATACATAAAAATTCTTCCAGGACTAAGCATATCTTCTGAAATAGGTAGATTGTTGACATAATTCTCTATTTGGAATTTGGCAAGAAGCCCTTGTCACATAGATTTTTAATGCCACTGAAAAAATAAACTCAAAACCATCCAGTGTGCTTTTGAAACAGGACATCATTTTATCCTAAAGGCATCTCAAAGCTTCTTGGAGACCCACCAGCTATTTCTAGATTTAAGGGAACAAGTTATCCATTCCATCCATTCTGCTGATAAAGCTCGTAGAATGACCCTCCCAAATCAAACAAAAGGTTGCTTTTACTTTAAGCACTTTACTAAGGTTTACTTTACTTTTTTCACCTTTACTTTAAGCAGGTTAAGCTACTATAAGATATCTTTGCCAGAATTAAATATGGTAAGGAGAGTGAAAGGGAGAGTGGAGGAGACAGGGGAAGCATATTATCTATTTCTTTTTCCACCTTAAAAACATATAACTTGGCAAAAGGGAAAAAATGGTATAAGGTTTTATTCAAAATGTATAGCATGCCAATTTTCTTGTCATGCTTGTCATATATATGCATATGACTTTCGGCACTACAGCTTGTTGTCATTTTTACAAATAGAGAATCACAAGGTTTTTATAATTTATTTGTAAGTAAAGCTTGATTTTTAAAATAATTTTTATCTTGTTTGGAAGTAAGCTTTATCCAGGTATTGGAACAAGAAACTGATTCCTGAGGAGTAATGATGGAACTGTAATGCCAACATCATTGTATCTCCATCTATACTTTGAGATCTTCACCCAAACCTAGTCAAACTATCAGAGCTTTCTGCTATTTTTTTGAGTATATACAAAACTCTCTGCATGATCGAGGAAAGAGATAAAATAATCCAGAAAACTTGAACTAATGGAATAAATGGAGGGAGAAGGAATGGAGATATGTAGAATATACTGAATTCACTTTTTATTCTTGCTTGAAAAGGAGTAACAAGTGGCTGAATTCTAAGGAATGCAATATTTCTTCATTTTTTTATTGGTTAAAAAAAAACAGGCAGATAAAACATTAATCCTGAAAAACCTAATAACCTATTGACCCAAGAACAAAAAGATAAGTATCCACATTTGTCCTTCCCTGTATCTAACAAATGTTCATTTTCAAACAAAAGCTGATAAAGAGATATAGGGCAATGAATTTCCAGAACATGTATTTTGCCTAATGTGATGTTGATTAACTTTCTGGATCTAAATTGTCACAGTCAGCAATTCCTTTTGATGCTGATTTTTCTTTTATACAAACTCTTTGCCTGCATTGATAATAGCTTTTACATGTTTGTTCATTTCTTGATTTGGTATGAGCATTTCTAAAGTCAGATTAATTTTTTACATCTTATCAATCTTGTGTATAACTAAAAAAATAATCAACGGGGAATAGTTTCTAATTCTTTTTATTTTCAAAGGGTGGAGGGGAGAAAGCTAAAGGGATTGAGAATAAAACATTGTCTTTGGTTTTTTTCTTCCAGACATCAGATATCAGATCAGGAGCTAGATAAATCAGAATCCATAGCATGAATATTTCTAGATAATAATGATGATGATGGTGATTTTGGATTGACAAATTCACCATCAGTCAAATGCAAAAAGCCGCACTGCTTGGATCCGCACGCATATTATGAAAATACGTTACAATGTCCTAGACCCCTGGTTGGGGCCCGACTAGTAATCAATGCCAAATCCGGCGAAACAACTGGCCACTGTGATACAATTCTGTTGTTGTGATAATAATAATAACAACAACAATAATAATATTTATTGATTATCCCTTGGAGCAATACCTAAAGGGCTCCCTCGCTATTTGGAAATTTTAAATTTATCAGACTTGAACATTTTGATTCTACAAAAAACCATTCTACTTGGAACAGCTTATATCTTCCAACATTACCTTAACAGTTCCTAGGTCCTTGGTTAGGACTCGAGCTGTTGAGCTACCAACTAGCCCCAAAGGCTGTGAATCTCACCAAAGATTAACCACATAATAATAATAATCTTTATTGATGAGCCTATAGGCCATATCAAAGCACAAGGTTCAAAGACATATCATCAATAAAATCCTATACGAACAATTTAAAATAAGAGTAGGGTAAAATACAATAGATATTAGATAGTAGATAAGATACAATATAATTTAATACAGATTATTTCTAGTCCTATTTAAGTAAACATAGAAGATTGATTTAAAAAAATCAGCCTAGAGGACTACAGTTTACAGTGATGGAATAAATCCTATTTTTGATCTGTCATTTTCATGGTTTTGATAATAAAACAATTGTCCAGGTTAATTCAAAAAATCAACATGTTGATCTTTGACCAGCTCCTGTATGCATCTCTAAGATGCACACCAATAGAGAATGATCAGTCTGGATAAGAAGCTGTGTATGAAAATTTTAAAAAATACAAAGATTAAGGATAGCTGATTAAACTCACACAATTTATTTTAAGACAAAGTTATTCAGTCATGCAGTTATTTAGAAAGAAAAAAGGTCAATAAACAGGGAATGTATCCCAAGAAGTTATCAGACAAGGCATAAAAATATCCAAAATATGGTAACTGTGCTAATGGGAGAGAAAGTTGCATATAGTGTTTAAAATAGAGTGTTCTATTTCAAACAAATTTGTTCTGCTCCCAGCATATCTATTTTGGCAAAAAGTTTGTGCATTGTTTGACAGAATACATGGATGCAAAGTTTAAATAAATGCAGTGGCAATGTTACTTTGATCAAGCTGATATTTAGTACAAAACCTTCAAGGTTCCATAAACAAAAGCCAATTTTATTATTACAGCCAAAATACTTCAAAGCCACCCACTCACTATTAACCGGCTATCTAGAAGTCTACTTATAAACGCATTAGCTACATTTTATCATTAACTATAGTGGACAATAAGGCAATTGTTCTTAGCCTGCTTACTGAATCAAAGTTAATCTGATATTTTACTCTCTGAAATATTTACCCTGATGGTTGAAAACACAGTGCACCTAACTTTAGGATAGGCCAGATCAGAAACAGTAGAAGTTCTACAAAGGTCAAGGTCAATTTTGTGGAGGGCTGCCATAAAAGTGATTAAAACAATATTTAGATAATTTGGAAAAGAGTTAATTTTCAGGAAGCTGTATTAAGTTTTATGGATAAAGTAAATAGGCTGCCATACCAATAAAACCATCCAAAATACTGGGATCAACAGATGGACATATTTAATTGTACCTTAATGGTGTGTCACTAAGTTTTTCCTTAATTCTCTGAAAGGATTTCAGCTGTACATCAATCCAAAAATGGGGACAAACTAACCATGTGATAGTACAGTTGACATAAATCAGAACCAAATGTTAGGGAAGTTGAACCAGAGCTGTTCCTCACTCACTTGTTTGATCCTTAGGGTTATACTCAATTTGAAAGAGTTAGGCACTGGTTATTCTCATCACAATTTTTCCAGCCATCCTTTCTCACTCAATGGTCTTTAAAGGTAAAGGTTCCCCATGCACATATGTGCTAGTTGTTCCTGACTCTAGGGAGCAATGTTCCCTCTAATTTTTTTTCAGTGTGAGCGGAAAAGTATAGTGTTTGAGCGGCACAGTTTCATGCCTGAGCACCTAAGAGAGCCACAGTTTGAACTGCTGTCACGTCTGCTGGACATTTGCGCAACATACCAAGCGTCAAGCGCCGATTGCTAGCGAGGTTTCAGCCTGATGAATGCCAGGCATGAAAAGTGCCACTATACTTTTCCGCTCACCCTGAAAAAAAAAAGGCTCTCTGCTCAGCTTTTAGATTGTTAGACTGGCTAGAGAGAGATATGGCACCAACAGGGTCCTGGGTCCTGGCATTTTGCAGGCAACCTGTCCTCTCACATTCCTTTGGAATGCAACCCATCACATGTGAATTAGATTTTGCCAATTATCCTATTAAAAGATAACGCTATTATTCTAAAATACGACTAACTCGATATTAAAAACTGTAAATATGTAATGCTGATAAATAATAGCAGTAATTGTTATTTAGTATGATTAAAATCAGTATTGATATATCAATATAATATCTATCGAAATTGACAATATACACTAAAATAACAATACAAATATATAATGTGGAATATAAATGTAATAAATATAATATATAAATGCAACATAAATGTAATAAAATAATTTATCATGAAACTCTCCCCCTTTAAAGTAGTAAGATCAATTAAATAGTCTAGCAAGTTTGGACAATATGCTATATGTTATGTTACTTAAGAATATATATACCTCAGAATCAGATACAACATCCACATCATTTCCAACTGAGTCAATAAAATCATATGCCATGCCAAAACTATTTTAAATAAAGATATGAAATTAATCAAGTATTGCATTTATTTTTCAAAATGAATGTACAATTTTTTTATTATTTAAGTTTTGTACCCTATATTTTCTAACTAACGTTAACTTTAAAAAGACGTTACATCAGACTACAATACAAGTAATTAAATGAAGACTAAAATAAGCATTTTGGCATATTGAGCTTTTTATATTTCTTTCTTATATTGCTTCCTTAGTTGAGAACTTGCTCCTCAGCTTACTTACGCATTAACTGTTTGTTGCTTTTATGGTTTATTCATTCACTGCTCCATCTTCAGTTTTTTTCACAGGGGGCAGGGCTTCCTTCCTCCCTCCCTCCCTTCCTTCCTTCCCTCCCTCCCTCCCTCCACTCCTTTGGCCACCAATTTTGATCCAATTCTCATTCCCTCTCTCTCTCTCTCTCTCTCTCTCACACACACACACACACACACACACACACACACATAAACGTTCTTTGGGGGGGGTTGAATTACTCCGCCTCACTGCGCAAAGTCAGCTCAGCATGTGTTCGGCCCCCACTTACGCCGAATAAAATCCGCGGCCGGTGGGACCAGGGGGTTGCATTTCAAAGCCGCCAGTCCTCTTGCTTCTTCTCTTTCACCAGCAAAGCTCCTGCTGGCGCCTCCGCCCATGGCAGTGGTGCCTATCCCTCCACGCGGAGCACCTGAGCTGGCTCCCGCGTTATCCCTCCCCCTTCCTCCTCTGCCGTGCTTTTGAGGCCGCGGGAGCTAGTAGGAAAGCGGCGGAGGTGGAGGCGACGGCAGGGGTAACCCAGAGCCCAGCTGACTCCACTCGGAGCACCTCAGCTGGGCTCTGGGTTACCCCTGCCACCGCCTCCACCTCCGCCGCTTTCCTACTAGCTCCCGCGGCCTCAAAAGCACGGCAGAGGAGGAAGGGGGAGGGATAATGCGGGAGCCAGCTCAGGTGCTCCGCCTGGAGGGAGAGGCACCACTGCCATGGGCGGAGGCGCCAGCGGGAGCTTTGCCGGTGAAGGAGAAGAAGCAAGAGGACTGGCGGCTCATCAAAACAAGTCTGGGAAGGTCCTTTGCGGGCGGCCAGTTCTAGCCGCCTGCAAAGGACTTCCCCACGTTTGCTTTGGTAGAAATCTCTGCGCGGCAGTTAGAAACTGCTGTGCGGGGATTTCTTTCCATGTGCGCGGCCGCGCAGGCGCGCACCTTAGAGGGAACAGTGCTAGGGAGTGGTGCTCATCTCCATTTCAAAGCCAAAGAGCCAGCACTGTCCGAAGATGTCTCCGTGGTCATGTGGCTGGCATGACTAAATGCCGAAGGTGCATGGAATGCTGTTACCTTCCCAAAGGTGGTACCTATGGCATGACTAAATGCCGAAGGTGCATGGAATGCTGTTACCTTCCCAAAGGTGGTACCTATTTTTCTACTTACATTTTTACATGCTTTTGAACTGCAGAAAGTTGGCAGAAACTGGGACAAGTAACGGGAGCTCATTCCATTATGCGGTGCTAGGGATTCAAACTGCTGACCTTTCTGATCAACAAGTTCAGCATCTTAGCCACTGAGCCACCCTTATGGTCTTTAGATGCATTAATTACAGCTGCCGGGATTCCTTGCCTTTTTTGACAATGCTTGCTAGAAGTCCTGGAATTCAAAACTGTCTGAAGGATACACGGATTTTAGAACGCAGAAAAAAAAATCTGAAAAACACTTTTTAAATAGGATTTTAACAAAAATGGTCTTCAAGCTTTTTTCCCCTTAACTTTACATCCAACTGATACAGACACAACTTGAAGACCAGTTCATTTTCAACCAGATTAAAAAAGACAACTTAATTAATTCCCATTGCTGATGGAAATAACTACAAGAAGAAGTCAGGTTTCCGACTATGGACAGAAAATATTCCTTTTTCCTCAGCAGTGCTTCTTTCTTTATGGAACAAATATGCTCAGACTACAGAAATACGTATATGGTGGCAAGATAACAAAAAACTTTAGCAAAACTATTGCAATAGCTACTGCATTGGGATATCATTGGCTCCTCTTGACAAATATAACTTTTCTAAAGACATAAACAGACTAGTGATTTTTTCATGTGATACACTATGGAAATAAAAGATGGGCTTTGAAGAAGCAGGTTAGAATCAGTTCTGATAGTTTGAACAATGTTGAAGAAGACTCTTAAGCATACCATGGATATCCAAGGAAAAAAAAAATTCTTGAACAAATCAACCCAGAATTCTCATTCGAGGCACAAATTACTGAGCTCAAATTTTCTTACTTTCTTACACTGTACAAAAAACTAGTTCTCTGCAGAAATTAATAATACTGGGAAAGAAAAAAAAGAAACAGAAGATGATGACAAGCAGCAAGATGGATAGATTTAGTTGAAGCCACGATCAGTGCATCATTATAAGACCTAAAAGACCAGCTTGGCAAGTTCTTCATGTAGAAAAGCTAAGATGATTGCTAAGAACGGATTTCTGCAGGACATTGGATAAGATGATCTCCAAGTCCTGTTTTCACCTCCAATCTAATAATTTAATATTGACAAACAATTTTTATTTATTTATCAAATTTACATGCCTCCCATCTCACTATCCCAAGTAGTTCCTGGTGGCTTGCAACAGCATAAAAGCATAATTTTCCTACCTCACTTTAACAGGCATGCAAATTCTTTAAAAAGCTACATGCATTTCATGATCAAGACTGACTTTTCTCTCTAACATATATCTAGCCCAAGGATTTAAACTCTAATTTTCCTTTTTTTTTGCAATTAAAAGTCATATACTGATTCCACTGCAGCAATGATTGTCTCATAGTATTTTTTTTTAAAAAATGAATATAATATTTAAAATGAACTATGGTTTATTCAACTCTAACAATCAACCAATGGAACAGTTTGTCTTCAGAAATTGTGGGAGCTTCATCGCTGGAAGCTTTTAAAAGGAGACTGGACTGCCAGCTGGCAGAAATGGTGTAGGGTCTCTTGCTTTGGGGGGGGTGTTGGTCTAATCACTAAATGATCTACAAGATGCCTTTCAACTCTGTTATTAAAAACTGTATCTAGGATTCTCTATGCATTATGCTGAGATTGAAGTGTTATTTTATTAAAATATGAAACAGTAAGAGACTCTTTTACTAACAGCAACTTCAAGGAAATAAACATGGAGACTAGAAAACACTTAAAACATTTTGTAAGAAAGCAATAGCAGGCATTGTAATCACATCCATCTGGGGGAAGTAAAATCAATATTCTTAAGCTCTCAAAAGCTATTATCCTTATACAGTGTGTTCATAGAAATCAGTAATTGCTAGAAGAATAACTTTCTAGAAAGAGGGCATATTGTAAAGACAAGCTACAAAAAATGTTTGAGAATGTTATCTTAGTAAGCTGATCAATTGTTCAAAATTCTGTAGTAACATAACAATAAAAAACAGAAAAGCCCATACAAAATGATTGCATGGGCAGATAATCTAGTAACCTGATCCTGAGAAAAAGAGAGAACCTAAAGGACACAAACAACTCGATACTCTTCTCTTGTAGCTGGAGAAGGGAAGAAATTATGCATTCAGCTTCTACAGCCTGCCTGTATTCTGTATAGGCAATACAGGCAATACATAGAAAGCTATAGGCTTAGCTTTCTATGTCTTTGCTCTAATCTTTGGTTCCTTCAGTGATACTGCTTACATGGACCCAATAGGGCATTTATTTTCCCTGTATTCATTAACAACAGGCAACTGTTCACAACCTCTTCAGTCAAATGAATGCAGTGCTTTAAAGTTGACATTAAAATTGGGGATCCACAAATGATGAATTATGGTGATACCATGTTCCCCCGAAAACAAGACAGGCTCTTATTTTCTTTTGACCCCTGAAATAAGCGCTTGGCCTTATTTTTGGGGAGGTCTTATTATTTTTGAGGTTCAGGAGGCAGCGAGCGTGGTCACCTCATGGCTGCTGCTGTGTTGCAATATTTTCAGGGGAGGGCTTACTTTCAGGGGATGGCTTATTTTAGTGCATGCGCTCAAAAGCTCGATTTGGCTTATTATCCGGGGAAGTCTTATTTTCAGGGAAACAGGGTACCATAAAGTACATGATTTGGTGATACAAAGTACATGATTTTTGACTGGTCAAGAATTAGTATGGTGCGGAAGGAACGTGGCACATGCTGTGAGAGTTCCACCGCCCCAAGGCCTGGACACACTACCACCACCACCCTAATAGGTTTTGCAAGATGATGCTGAACATACAATATGCCTTTAATCCTCAGTCCTACATTCCCTAATGTAGTATACAACCTTGGCCTTTTTTCCAAAGGTACTTACACTAATTGGGGCTGTGATGCTGTTTCAATGCAGTTGCTCCTTTTCTGGTTGCTATCAAGCTCCTGGCAAAGCTCCAATTGGGACTCCCACTGGGATATGAAGCTCACCATAGATTGTGGTCCTGGGAACAGACTTGCCTGCTTGAAATAGCTGCCAAATCTCGCCTTCCTTTTCCTGTACAATGTGTTATTTGTAGTCTCTTTTCCTCCTACACCCTTACCTACTCTATCTTTGTTTTTGTAAACTAATGGCCTAAATGGGGTGAGGTCCGCAGGCCTTTGAAAACATCAGGGTGTGTCTCAATTATCACAGGCAGCTGCAACACTGGCTTGGATACTTGTGAGTGAACTGAATGTATGAAGGCATGAGAGAAATGGGGGTGGGAAGTGTTTCTGCCTGGTTGTAGCTACTTTTCCCAAGAACAGACAGCAATCACAGCATCACTCCCTCACATAGGAACACCTTGGAACTAGCAGTCAACAACAGCAATGCTGATCTTATATTAGGTTCTGAAATGGTGGTGGGAGGAACACATGCACATTTATTTTTTGAAGTACCAAGATCAACACTCCCAAGAAAATTACTACTCTGTTGAGCTCCAATAAACAAAGGGTTCCTACTCTGTCTTTTCTTGACCTAGTATCTAACATTTTAGGACAGCAAGATTGAATGGAGATAACCATTCCTTAAACTTTACTTACAAGATGAAATAAATACCTGGCTATATTTACTGCAGAATAATTTTCAATTTTAGTCAACAGCACCACTGCTTTAAAGTACACTGTTTCCCTGGAAATAAGACCTCCCCGGATAATAAGCCCAATTGGACTTTTGAGCGCATGTGCTAAAATAAGCCCTCCTCGAAAATATTGCAACACACTGCCTCCTGCACTGCAAAAATAATAAGACCTCCCTGAAAATAAGGTCAAGCGCTTATTTCGGGGGTCAAAAGAAAATAATATCCTGTCTTATTTTCTGGGAAACACGGTAGTCATAAATGGTCATAAAATATATACATTCATGCACACAATCTTTCAACACTATGAAAACCAGGAGGGAGAAGTAGTATGGTATATAGTTCTGACAAATATGCTCAGAATCTGAGGATTCACCTTGAGTTTCTTTTTTCTTCCTAGCATCTTCCTGGAAGTGTAGGTCCACTTTTTTCCAGATAAACCAAGTATTGATCGATTAGTTGCAACCAGAAATGATGGATAGGTTTATTGCCTGAGCCTGTTGTGTGAGGCTGAGAAAGAATGATTGACTCAAAGTGATAGGTGGCTTTCATTCCTAAAGTAGGACTAGAGCTGCCAGTCTCCTGACCTAATTGCCATCCTATTCACCTTCTTGATAAAGTACAATGCCTAGAATATTAAATCTCAGACAAATTACATTCTGCAGGAACTGTGCTTTTTAAATTATTCCACAGCTATGTTTTAGTGATAATTTCTTCTATGCGTTAAATACAAAATATATTTTGTTATGTCAAAACAAAGTATCTCATCCAGAATATTCTGTAAAAAAACATTTTAAAATGTCTCCATTTCAGAGGAACAAATCTCAAAGTTGTTTAAGCATTTCGTATTTCACGAAATATAACATAGTATATCAAGCATTTCAGCATCAGGAAGCAATGGGGAACAGAGAAAAAGGCTTGTGCTTTACACTTTTTCGTCCCTGGAAAAGAAACAGACAGGACAGCAATTCATGATGAGTGCTACCAGCAAGCCAGCTTGTAGAAAGATTGGCAGAGGAAACAAAATAAAGGAGTAATCCCATTATGGCTTCATTGAACTCCTATACAGCCTTTCTTAAGTTCAACTTTAAAAAAAAATCTATCTTTCCTTGCCTGAAGAAAACTAAAGAAAGAAACATAAAAAGAGAAATTACTAGGTGGCTCTTTGCATTTGCTTTTTAAAGGATAGAGAGAACTTAATTGGTCACATACCCATTTCAAATCAATTACCTCCTCCAGGACAGGAAGAAATCCTGGCAGAAAATGGATTCCGGTCAGCTCACAAATGTGGTTTGTTTACGTAATGTTTTAAAAGTAAACCTCTTGCACTCCAAAACCTAACCTTTCAAACAATCAGTAACATGGACTGCCTCTGTCTACCCCAATACTTGCAGGCTTATCTTCATATTTTCCTCCCTCACTTCCCAACTTTCTCCTTCTTATCAGCCTGGCAATGGCTGGGTAAGGTAGGGCAGAGCAGGGCAGAGCAGGATATAGCTTAGACCTAGCAGATTGAGAACAGTAGTGAAGAAAAAGAAAGATGACCAGGACAGAAGCTTTATTATGGAAAACTAAAAATCCCTCCTTACCTTGTACATCCTAATTATAAGTTATACTGTATTTACATCCTAAATAGCATAGAAATCATACGTCATGAATAGTTCAACTTTGTTCAGCAAAGCAAATATTTTTCTTATCCCTGAAATGCTAATGGAATGATATGTGACGGCACACATGTCAAACCAACAAGTGAAAACATCCTTTTGCAGCACACAGGAATGTGAAGAGTGCGCACACACCTCAAGCTTTGCAGGCCTACTAGCAGAAACTTTTTGCATTTTCAAATGCATTCTCTATTCTCCACAAACAAAAGGTCACAATTCAGTGCAGCAATGAATATCAAAGAGCCCATGAAGCCAATCAATTAATCTTTTTGTTTTTTCACATCCCCTTGAGCACAATTCCAAAGGAGTCATTATCCAAGCAACAGAACCACCAAAGCCATCAACATAAGAAACTTTTCGGGGAAATACTTCCTTGTTGGTTTGCTAAGCACACCAACATATGCACACTGCATATGATTTTTGGTCCTGATGATTGTGACACTTTCAGAATGCCCTTGTGGATGAAGACTTAAGAGAAATTTTAAAGGCACTGAACTATATTGCAACAATAGAACCTAAGCTCCACAAGACCATTCAAATCAATATTATACTTCTGAATACAGAATAACAGAGTTGGAAGTGACCTTGGAGGTCTTCTAGTCCAAGTCCCTGATCAAGCAGAAAAAGTTTATATCATTGAGGACAAATGCCTGTCCAATCTCTTCTTAAAAATTTCTAGTGATGGAGCTTCCACAACTGGAGGCAAGTCACTGGTTAATTGTTCTGTCAGGAAATTTTTCCTTAGTTCTTAATTCTAGGTTGGATCTCTCCTTCATAAGCTTCCATCCATTACTTCTTGTCCTGCCCTCAGGTGCTTTGAAGAATATGTTGAGTCCCTCTTTTCTATGACAGCCCCTCAAGACTTAGAAAACTGTTACCATGTTAACCTTAGTTATCCTAGATGTACTACGTTCCTGCAACCATTCATCATATATTTTAGCCTGCAGCTCCCTAATCATCTTTAATGCTCTTCTCTGTACCCTTTCTAGCATCTTAGCATCTTTTTTTTATCATGGTGACAAAAACTGAATGCATTATTCCAACTTGGTTTTATGAAAGCAGTATAAAGTGGTACTAATACTTCAATGATCTTAATACCTTCCCTTCTAGCTCTATTCTGATTAATTGATTGATATTATCTCTCTGCTAATGCAGCCTAGGACTGCATTGGCTTTTTTGGCAGCTGTACAACACTGCTGGCTCATATTTAATGACTGTCCATTAGGACTCCTAGATTACTCTCACCATTACTGCTTTTGAGCCAGGTACCACTTATTTTATACCTGTGCATTTGGGTTTTCTTGTCTGTGTAAAACCTCAGTTTTCTTACAAGTACATTGCATTTTGTTGGATGAATCCCAGTGTTTAAAACCATCAAGATCCTTCTGAATCTTGAGCCTATCTTCCAAAGTGTTGGCTATTCACTCAGCTTTGTGTTGTCTGAGTATTTGATGAGTTCCCATTCACATTCTACCTACTTCCTACTTGTACAAAATGTCTGAGTTTTCTATAGGATTTAAAATATATATTTGCACACAAACACAGAAACATCCCTCTTCTGGTATTCAGGTACTGTATCAATGGAAGGAAAAAAATGGTCAGATCCAGAATAGCACTTTCACTGTGCCATATATCCTTTAAAATGCCACTGCAAAAATCACCTTGGGGTCCTCTACACATGGCCTAAGCCAGTGATGGCGAATGTTTTTCTGCTCAGGTGCCAAAAGGATGCCCATACTCATAATGCAATGCCCTCCCCCCATGCATGCGTGCACAAACTCCCCCCCCAAGCGTGCATGCACGCAGGCCTCACTGAAGCCTCCGGACTTCCGGTAGGCCCCTTGGGGCGTTTTTTACCCTCCCCAAGCATCAGGAAAGACTCCAGAGCCTATGGATGGCAAACAAAATGGCCCAACAGGCCTACTGGAAGTTTGTTTCGCCATCCACAGGCTCCGAAGGCTTTCCTAAAGCCTGAGGAGGGCGGAAATGGCCTCCCCCACCCTCCAAAAGGCCAAAAATCAGTTGGCCAGTGCGTGCATGTGCGCTGGAACTGACAAAGAACCAAGGCTTTGTGTGCCCTCAGATATGTCTCCACGTGCCACCTGTGCCACAGACCTAAGCCAATGCAACAGGGGAATGATTGGTCCTACTGTGTTAGGAGAGAAAGGAAAACTCCAAAGATAACATGCTAGTGGAAATCTTTCTAAAGCAACATGGAACACTTGAAACAGCAATATTTTCATTCACTATCCAAGCAAAAGTAACAGAAATGTGCTTTGTTTGGGGCATGAACTACTCAAAAATAGTTGCTTAAAGCTCAGAACATTTTGACTTAGAATTGTATGGTAACGGGCTTCTATTTACTTTTTTAATCTGATCAATTTCTACGATGTTTCACTTCAATAAAAACAGAGGGGGGAAATGCGCTGGCAGTAGAATAGAATTATATAAACCACACTTTATACAATAATAATTAGACAGACCATTCTAACCATTCTAACTTAGAGCCTGCAGAAGAAGTTCTTTCCTAAAATCTAGCAAGGTTAAGGCCAAGCAGATTTCCTGGCCATTAACCAAGGTCATTTTAAATCTATAAATAGCACCAATAACAATTAATGGTGAAAGACAGAAGCACAATGCCAATTTTGAAACGGTCATACAGTATTCTAAAAACAAGCATTCTCATCTGTAACTCACTAAATTGATAAATGAATCTGCACTTTGCTCCCTCTGAATAAAACTAATGCTTTTCTTGGCTTTCAGAATGCCACCCACTTCTAATAATTACATTTTAATTTATATATCAAATAGAACAATGACATAACTTCACAGTATATAAATGAAGTAAAAAAAATACTGAACTTTACTAACACGTACATTCCAAAGATTATAGATCATAGATACACTACTACACACCAGTTGGATGGAAATGGTAGACCCTGAGAGAAGCTAAACCCAGTTATTGGTTCCGTTCAGTAGAGAAATGATGTCCATTTCAACTGTATTATAAACTCTTAGCACACAAACAGTGCTAATTTTTAATCAAAATAAATTTCCAAAAGGTTACAATTTACTGCAATTTTAATTAAAATTAAATTTTAAAAATGAAACATTTTTAAAATGCAGATGGCTTTAAAATGTATATTATTTTTATTTGCAGATATTGCTAAAGTGTAATGGTTAAAGTGCTTGTTTAGAAACCAGGAGACTGTGAGTTCTTATCCCATCTTAGCCCTGAAAGCCAGCTGGGTGACCTCAGGCCTCTCTGTCAGCTCAACCCATCTCACAGAGTTGTTGTGGGACAATAGGAGGAGGAGGAAAGAGTGTCAGGCAGGTTCGCCACCTTGAATTACTTATAAGATAATAAAACAGGATAAAAATCTAATAAATACAGTTAGTTTTCATATGGAAAGAAGGTAAGAGGAAAACAAATTGCAAGTAATTAAGTAATATGAAAATGTACAACTGGTATGTCTACGGTATTTTTTTTTAAATATCCCTTCTCCAAGTTGCTTGAAAGCTCTGGGTATTGTGTGACACCTTTTGACAACTCTGCAATAATATGTTATTTCAAAGACAAACTACCTAATGAGATAATTTGACAGAGACCCATTTGCATCACAAATAAATGACTAATGGAGGCCTTAATATCATGCATAAGGCAGCACAAATATTTAGCAAACATCACAAGTGTCCTTAAACATGCAAAACTTAACCATCAAAGGTGCTGTACATACTAAAGGCTTTACACATTATTACAAAAATTCCTAAAATCAATGGAAAACAGAATTAACTATGGAAAACTCATTCTCGGGGGAGGGCCTTCTCTGTAGCTGCTCCGGCCCTGTGGAAGATCTACCCGCAGAGATCCAGACCCTTCCTACTCTCTCAACCTTCCAAAAAGCCACCAAAACCTGGCTGTTCCGGCAGGCCTGGGGCTGTTGATCCATGTATAAGATGCACCCCCCATCTAAGTTGAGTGTCTGTTGTGTTCCTTTTAAACTTGTTCTTGTTTTTTCCCTATTTTTTGTTTTTTGTTTTATTCTCGTACTTGTAAGCCGCCCTGAGTCCTACGGGATTGGGCGGCATATAAGTTTATTAAATTACGAATTACAAATTAATTAATTGTCCTCATTCATAGCCAATTTGGTGTAGTGGTTAAAGTATCAGACTAGAAACTAGGAAACTGGGAATTTTCGGCCCACCTTAGGCACAAAACTGCAGAGCTTGTCCAGGTGGTCTCTGAGAATTGGACACAAATGAATGAAAGAAAGAAAAAAAGCTTATATATATAAAGCATGTGATTGGGACAGAGGATTATGGTACAATAAAACAGATTGGACACCAGTATTTTAAGCCTGACTGTCAGAGATAACACACAATAAAACCACAATACTGCAAAACTATTGGCAAGCAAAAAACTTTCTTTAAAGCCAACTTTCTTTAACTGATGCCCTCCAGGCTAAATTATAATTCTTGCTCAGCAGAACCAGTAAATCTTGTCGTAAGGACACAGATGGAGAATATCAGATCCGAAAGGCTATTCTAAGCTTCTTTAATACTCCACTAATACATCTCATATAAAACAAATGTCCAGTATATAAACAAATCTATCAATTTTGTTTTCTATCAAGAACCACATTATAATAATATTCAAATATTTGTTATGTTGATTCAGCTGACATTATCCAACTTGATCTTAAACTTTTGGAATGCAAACAAAGATTTAAAATACAGTACACATGAACCTTCAACTAAGTAAGCTAAGTATTGTGATGGCCCAATATTTCCCAAACCAAGAAAAATGTTCTTGGCAATTGAGGGTGAAATGCTGGCCTTCCATCAACTGTTGCCCTTCTTTAGGATACTTATTACAACTCAGAAACTTCTTTTTGTAAATATAAGATAAAAACACATATGGACTCCTTTTATAAGGCAACAACACAACACAGGAATTATAAGTTAATTCCAAAAGTATCTAAACAGAACCAGGTTGAAGATTGGTAGAGATCTGAGTAAGTTGTGATTTAGGTGATAATACAGTGCAGAGCTACGGGGGGGTTGAAGCAACCTGTACCATCTTCAAAATGATGAAACATCTATCTTAATATTACATTGCAAATTCTTTGTTTATGTTTGTGTGAAAAGTCACAATACAAGTATAACATGGTAGAGTTTGCATGCTCTAACACTGCATCTCTGGAATGCACACGAGCATAACACAACAGTGAACCTACGACACCCACGTTAAAGGTGACACACCATGATGTTTGGGGTGTCATACCAGGATTCACCAACGCCTGACAACTATTCTTAAAAACATGCACTATTTTCATGCAATTTTCAGAAGTTGCAGAAATTGTGAGAGAATGAGATGTTCCTCATGTAGACTCCGGATTCTCCAGAAGTCACGCAAGAGGACTGTGCTGTTGCATAGCATCTGGAGCGTCTGAAAATCATGTGAGAATGGGTCATGCTCTCATGTGGTTTGGGGGAGCTTCAGAGACTGTGGAAGAGCATTCTCCAAAACTACTTCAGGTTTTGCCTTGTGCAACCTGTAGTAGCCTCAGGTGGGCCGCAGGGGCCTGTCAACACTGTTCCCTCTAAGGTGCGTGGCTGCGCACCTTGCAAGAAAGCCCCGCGCAGAGTTCCTATCTGCCGCGCAGAGATTTCTGTAAAGGAAACGTTTTGCAGGCGGCTACAACTGGATCCGGCAGTGCTGTTGCCTGTTGGAGGAGGAGGAGGCGAACCAGCCTGCCACCACCGGCCACCGCCAGCCCCGCCGCTCTTCCCGCCCCCTTCCCAGCCCCACAGTCCAGCGGACGCAGCAGAAGCAGCCCCGGGGCTCCGCTGCCACTCCCCGCATTTTCTGGACGGGGATCCCTTGGAGAGGGGATTCCTTCCTGCGAGACCCCGTCCAGAAAATGCGGGGAGCGGCAGCGGAGCCCCGGGGCTGCTTCTGCTGCGTCCGCTGGACTGTGGGGCTTGGAAGGGGGCGGGAAGAGCGGCGGGCTGGCGGTGGCCGGCGGTGGCAGGCTGGTTCGCCTCCTCCTCCTCCAACAGCCGGATTTCCGCCCAACGCTGCAGGGGCGCCAGCGGGAGCTTTGGCGGCTTCACCTCAGCCGCAGCGCTGGGCAGCAAATGTGCTGGTGCTGTTGGAGGAGGAGGCGGCAGCAATAGCACCTGAGGACAGGACAAGAAGCAATGGAAACTTGTCAGAAGGAGACTCAAGCTGGAAATAAGGAGAAATCTGACAGTAAGAACAATTAAAATCCTAGGAAAATGTCCTTTCATGAAAAATTACTTTTTCAGTTAACTCTGCCTGGCATTAGTTGGGGGAACAGAAATATTAGTTGGCCAATTCTAAAAGAGAGCACCAGAAAGAACTTAAAAGATTTTTTAAGAGAGCTGGGTTTTTCATTTATATTATATGTATGAACAGAATTAACACAAATTGCAGATACCAATCAAAAATAAAGAAAAAAAGGATGAAATAATGCTCATTTTTAAAAACTCAATGAAAATAAAAACAATATACCAAGAAGGTGGCATACTGGTTGTGATTTGATCTCTTCGGGGGATCCCGGGGATCCCCTATACAAGTATTTTAATATTGCAGACTTGCAGTATTATAAGTCATACTGATATTATAGAACACTTTAATTAAGCGGGTCCCTTGAATAAACATAACTTTGAGTTTCAAATAACACTGATTTCATTGTTGTCTTAGGTGACATCTGTGAAAAAAATTCAGGTGCTCAGGCATGAAAATGTACCGCTCAAACACTATACTTTTCCGCTCACACTGAAAAAAAATTAGAGGGAACATTGCCTGTCAATAGAAAGAGAACGAGAACACTGCCCAAAAGTTACTAGCATATGGTGCTGTGAGGTGGCCTTTTTGATGGCAGGGATGCCATCCGGCATTAGGCACTAGGGCTGAAGTTGAGGCAGTGCTGCCACTGAGTGCCCCTGGATGCAGGGGAGATAAATTGTTTCTTTTTGGTTTGGGGATAGGATGACATGCCAGCAGAGTCAAATTAGGCATTTTCCAATTTTTTGAGAGGCCAAGCCCAAAAGGTTTGCAGTCACCGGGACAGCAGATTCTTTGGATGCATTCCTTGGGGATGTTACCTTGAAAACCTGTACAGCAACTAAGAGTTCCAGAGTAGTTACTCAACTACTCTTCTGGTGGCCAGCAAGTCAGATAGCATATATTATATCATTAATTAACCTTTGATGCCTTCTCTAGATATCTTGGACTAAAAGCTTTGTAATCTCCGGTTGGAATTGGAGTCCAAAAACATAAGAGAACCAAAGTCAGCACACAGGATTCTCATTTATGCTTGCTGTGTTCCACCTTCAAAGGCCAGGCATGTGCTCCTTTTTGATCAGTTGAGGATGTGAAAAAGTTAGTTCCTTAACGGTCACCTCTTTCTCTAAATTAGAGAAAATATATTCAAAGCCACAACCATAAAGAATTTCAAAGCAAACAGAGACTTGTGGTCAGCCTTACAGTCAGGGCCTAAACAGCTGACAGATCAGAGGGTGGAAGAATTTTGTTTTTCGACTTCTGAAAAGTTTCAAAGGAAGCACCCGGAGCAGAATGCACGATGGAGACAGAAGGCAGGATTTTTTCCCCTTTAAAAACAAGACACAGACACACACCCGAACGTAAGGAGCCTGGCAATATCAAGTGATCCCCCACCCCCAAGCCTATGGCAACCCCGGAATTGCTACAGCGCGTCTCCCAGCCGCCTCCCTTGCGTTGTTGTTGCATTTTCCCTGCGCTGCATGCAACACCTTCGATGCTGCCTTCGGCCGTGCAAAGAAGAGGCGGGCACAAGGAAAGCAGCCTGCCCTGCCTTCCCGGGGCCAGGAAAAAGCGTGCCAATTTCCCGGCCTGCCCGAAGGAGGCGGATGAATGAAGTGCCCGTTTCTCCCGCCGCTCCACTTACAGGCGACATAGGCGACCAGAGCGAGCCCCATCAACAGCTTCATCCTCCGTCTCCTATTGATGGCAGACAGCACGCGCTGCAGCGTCCCTTTATTCAGCATCCCCAGCCAGGTGGGGAAGACTCAGCCACGAGCAGCAGCGCTCGGCACCGCAAGGCATCAGCTTCACCCTCGGGGTCCCTGAGCCGCCGCCGCCACAGACCTCTTCAGCCCGCCGCGCCACTAGCGGCAGCAGGAACAGTAGCCAGGCCAGTTCCTGGGAGCGACACCACGCATGCGCACATGAGCCCTCCACTTTTTCTCCCCGCCCTCCCTCCGCTTCAGCCCCTGCTTCGGCAAAGCAACGGGACCCGGGCGGCGGAAGGAAAGAGCCCGACGTTGAGGTGGCGGAATATGAAGTCACTTTTCCCTACTGCGCCTGCGCAGACTATTTCACTCTTCCCCCGCCCCCCCATCACAGAAACATTTCAGGCGCCTCGTGATTGTTGATGTCAGTGTGTCTGAAAAATCAAAGTGTCCGCTTTTTCAGGTTTTACTTAGGATGGAGCAGAAGCAATTGTGAAAGCACCCCCCCCCCATTTGATTAAATCATAATAGATACGGCTGTGCGGTTTTTGACATTCTCATGGCACAAAGTATGTGTATGTGTACATACATACATTTGTTTAGGTTATGCCACAACCCTTGTGCAACAATTAATTCAAATGCATGCATGAAAGCCAACCAAGATTAACAGATTGTGCAATAATAAAACAATTTCCAAAATAGTTTGCCATAGGGACATACAACTGCGTTCAAGGTTTACTAAGCAAATCTAATTAACATTAAAAGAAACCCTGAGTAGATTACCAACAAAATTTAAAATATGTTGAAAAATAGGTTGAAATAGTTCAACATAGCATTCAACATAGTTCAAAATTAGTCTGCTGTTTGGACTAATGGATTTGTTTGTTTGTTTATTGTGGGAAAATTATTGGTAAGAATTGGGGAGGAGAAGGTACATGACTATTTTTATGGTAAAAAACAGTTTACATTCAGTTTTTTAAATCTGCAAAAAAATGGACATGATGATCACATTTTTATCCTGGAGAAAGTTCACCCCCCCCCAAAAAAAAAATTGTTTGGACTAAAAATCTGCACTGAGATTCATCCTACTTGAAGGCTAGCTTTAAAATGAGTATGACAAGGGTGATTTTGTATGGAGAGTAGGAGGTTTATATTTTCATTTTTATAGTTTTTTTTTGAGAAATACTCAAAAAATATTATGATCCTCACATTGCTTAGATTCATTGAAATCTTTGCTATATATGAGCATAAGAGATTTGGAGCACTTTTATACCACATATTAATAGTTTTACATATACATTTTGGTAAGTAAAACTTACCAAAGGTTTTACTTCTAAATAAAACACCGAGAACAATTTATTATGATAGGGAATTGGTGAGGAGGACCTAACATAGCAATCCTTATAATGATCTTCTCCCTAAAAACTTTTTATCTGGCCCGCAATTTAATTCACTGCTTACTTTTAGATTATTTGACTTCTCTTAACAATCATTTTTACAATTTTACTTTAAAAAAAAAAAGCACTACTATTGGATCGGCCTTTTTTACAGCAAGCACATTTCTATTGCAGTCTTGGGGAAAAGGAAGAATTGAGAGTGGGTATCTTCTGCAACACAAACCTCATCTAAGCCTCTGAAGCAACATAAAATTGACAGGTTTATCTGAAGCAAGCAAGCTTCTCCAGTAAATAATGCCACCTATCTTCATCTGTGGGATAGATATGACCCCTTAGAGAGGGATCTACAGGCTAAGATTGAAAGTCAACAATTTTTAGAGCTTTTCTCCTCTCTGATAGTGAATGCTCCCTCTCCAGAGGCTGTTGTTTGCTCAGCAGCCAAACAGCTCATGCAGGAGGGAGATGGGGGCTCTAATTTTAAGTCCCTGAAAGAACAAAGTACACCACATTTTATAACCAGACAGAATCTACTGACAGCACAGACTGTTCTTTCAAACTTTGACTTGCAGTTAAAAATAAAGTAGATTCTCTGTAAGAACTCGTTGGAAAATTGATTTGAGAATCAATGAAATAAAATCACTCACTCTGCCAAGTGCACTCACCCTGCAAAGGAGGACCTCATCCCTGAATTCAGTCTTCTAAGAGGAAGTGAGAGGGGGGGGGAAAGAAGCAAATGTTTCTTATAAGCTAGTAAGATAACTCTGCAAATTCTAAATAACAAGTAAACAGAGAAAGATGGGATCTAAAAAGGCCGTTGCCCAGTCCAGCTACTATGCTGTGAAAGGCAACCAATGGACTTACAAAAGGTAGAATGGCATCCACCTGCAGGCAGTTAAAGTAAGTCCTGTTGGCATTTGGGCAAGCTGTAGTATATTCTTTAACATGAATTCTTCTTGGAGTGTTTTTCCATTTTTCCCAACTGTTTTCTATTCTGAGGAAATCATTTCACTTTTAACTCAGTGCAGTCATGAGGGTATTGGCACTTTATCACACAAAAGTAAAACTCTCCACTCAGACAACTTCAAGGACATCTTATCAACAGAGCCTCTGCAGGGGGAAGATCTATGTAAACAATTTGTCCAACTCATAGCAACACAGCCCTTTAATGAACCACTAGAAGAAGGTTTGATTAACTCTTTTGGTGCCTTGTCAAATATACTCTAGGCTGACATCATTAAAAGTCTGGATGGCCTGTGAAAATATTTAACAATTCAGATTCACAAAACTCCAGTGCAGAGTTTGAAAAGAAGAATGTTTCTGTTTTTAATCCATATTCCAACAATCCTCTGAAAATGACCAGAATCCTCAAAATCAAAATTGTTTTTTACAGTTTCTCAGGTTCATGAGCAGCCTCTGGATAATTCTAACCTTCCGAACTCTGTCTTTTCAGAAGCTATGCTTATTGGTGTGCCTCATCAGGACTATAAAATGGACATTGATATGTCAGGAATCATGATTCATAGTGCTTCTCCATGACAGCATGTAGACCAGTAGATGGTAAGGACTTTAAAAATGCCAACATGGAATCTTGCTGGCTGGTATCGTAACAGAGGCTTCCAACTGTTTCAGTGACTCCATTCAGCCACCTCATTGTCTGTTGTCCCATTCTTCTTTTGCCCTCAATCTTTCCTAGCATTAGGCTCTTCTCCAGTGAGTCCTTCCTTCTCATTAGGTGACCAAAGTATTGAGATCATAGGTTCTGCTAAAAGATCACCATTTCTTCCCTGGATGTCTGCACTCTTTAAACTGGATGGTTTCAAAAGAGGTTATGTAAGTTCATGAAAGGAATGTATAGCAAGGGTTATTGATCTTAAAGATATAAGGTTTGGGGAGCATGATTCCTGAAGTAGTATTAGAAGATATTCCCAATAAACTCTGTGAACTTTGTAAGCAGTCTAGAACAGCCATGGTAATTGGCAACCTTGCATAAAACTTATTGTTTTGCTATGCAGCATTCTTCTTGCGTCAAAGTAAGCAGGGTCAAACTACAAGTAACAAATCTTCATGACATTGGCAAGACTCACATTCTTTACTATGTAATATTCATCCTGTGTCTAAAGGAGGCTTTGATATCTTCATTGTGCTGTTTTATGCAAGGATAAAGATAAGAAATTCATTAGGTTTCCCCATGTGTATAGAACAAGAAGAGACACATTATTATAATAACATGAAGAGATAATTTATAGGGCATACATGCCTTTGATAACTAATGCTTATGTGTCAATTTGTTTGGTATCTTTGATAATACTTATGTGTTGTGTTGTGATTTCTCTTCTCTGAGGAATCAGGCACCTGCTGCACCTGATTTGTTTGCTGTGAGCCTGTGTATTTCTTTGCTAGCACAGCACAGAACTCCCCAACTTTTTTCTTTTTTAAAGATTTTCTTTACTTGAATTTTTCTGCTTTTCCAAATACCACTTACAGAGCAACTGTGGTGGTCTCAATCTCCTGCTTGTGAATTCTCAAAGGATCTGGTTGACCATTGTAAGTTACAAAATGTGGGACTCATATATGTTTTGCCTTGATCCAGCAAGGCTATTTCTACAAAGTTGCAAAAACATCTTGACACCACCCAGTTATTTAGGTGAAATGCTGTTATGGAAACCACTGCAACTTAATCTCAACAGGAACAATTATGGAGAGCAGACAGAATTTCTACCATTTCGGGCCGAGTGCCTCCAAGAGCAACATTACTGCCCCTCCCCCCCAACCCCCCCCCTCCAGCCTTTCTGATGATTTCTCTGGTGTCACAGTTCAACTTGAGATTATCTGGATCCACAGTGAAAAACAGTATTATAGGGGCTGTGAGAGCACAGGAGTATGGCTCCAGTCTCATCTAATATCTCATCTAGTATGAAGCCATTGTGTGGCTATACCCTCAAGCTGCAACCATCATTTTAGCCATTGTCTATCCACTGCAGGATGAAGACCTCTTCCAACCAATTGGTTTCCAACCAATACCATCTTGAGCTTTCTTTTGCCAATTGGGCCTGCAATACTTTCTGATATCATCGATCCATCTTGTTTTAGGTCTCTTTCATGTATTTTTTTATCAAGTGAGATCCATTCTATGACTTCCTTGGTCCATTGGCCATCAGTTCTTCTTGCCCATTTCCATTTCAATTCTTGTACTCTCTTGATGACATTGTATACATTCGTTTGCTCTCTAATCCATGTGCAGGCCTTTCTATCTTGTCTTGTCATACCAAGCATGCACCTTTCCATGGCTTTTAGTGCCACTCATAGCTTTTGTATTGATTGTGAAACATGTGCCATGTTTCACCTGCATATGTTAGAGCAGGTAACCCACGCTGATCAAAAACTTTCCTATTCAGATATAGGGGAGGATTGTTATTGAAAATTATGCTCAGCTTGCCAAATGCCTGCCAAACACATTTAACATGCCATTTCTTTATTGTATCACCTTATATCCATTGTTCAAGGTATATGTAGTGGTCTACTCCGTCTAGTTCTTCTCCAGATATAATTTTCCCCCTCTCTTTGGTGAATTTATTAAACATAACCTGGCTCTTTTTCAGGTTTATTTTTAAGCCAAATGGTTCTTCTGCTTTGTGCAGCTCTTATATGTGTCTTTGTAGCTCTTGTGGCCTTGTGGGAAGAAAACAACATCATCTGCAAATCTTAAGTGATTTAAATAGGCGCCATTGATTTTTTTTTATTCCATCTTTTTCCCAGTTCCGCTTGAAAAATATGGGATCCACAACTCGGCACAACTCCATAATTTGTGTTCTCTGCTCAGGGAGCTGAACGATCAAATAAAATAGCATATTGCAACTTATATTGCAGCTTGCAAAATACAGTTGTGCTGACTAGCGGATCACATTTCCTCAAAAAAGCTTGAGGAAAACAAAATAGAATGTACTTGAGGTTCAAATGAAGATTTTCAAACCCGTGAGCATATTATAATATGTATTTTGAATGTCCTCCAAAATATTTGTCAGTACATCTCTGATTTTAATAGTTTCTCAATATTTACCACACATAAGGGAATTTGTTATATGTCTGTAAACATGAGTTTGTCCCTGAAGAGATACAATCTGTTTAATGCACTTGAAATGTCATCTTCAAATAAAGAATATTCCAGACACTTCAATTATAGGGATGGATTAGAGAAGTCACTAGAAAGGGAGGAAGTGAATCTTCCTTATTTTAGCCTATATCAGTGATGGCTAACCTTTTCCAGACCGAATGCCCAAAGCGCATGCCCAAATCCCCAAAATGCAATGCATTCATGGCCCCACGCATGTGCCCACTTGTATGCGTGGGCCCCTGCTTGCGCCCCAGACCCTGCCCCCGCCCCCGCCCCCGCCCCCTACCCATATACAGCAGAGACCTGAAGACCAGCTGGCTGGCGGGAGGTGCACGTGCACGCACGGCAGAGCTGAACTGGGCCAACGGCTCATGTGCCCACAGAGAGGGTGCTGCGTGCCACCTCTGGCACGTGTGCCATAGCTTTGCCATCATGGGCCTATATAATCAAATTCCTATTATTTCATTAATAACTAAAAAAGAAATAGTTTATGTTCATATTTATTTGCTTATGTATGTTGCTTTTAAGTCCAAATGGTCTTTTTAGATGACCTGCCATCCATTTACTAAAATCTATTAGAAGGAAATATGCAGTCCATGATCTTCTCCTAATCTATCACAGAAGATATATACAGATGTTTAATGATATCATGTGCCCCCATATATATATATACTCAGGGTACATACTCTGTGGTATTTTTAGCTACGTTGATCACCAGAGGGGAGTATATAATCCTTGTTGGAAATCATCAGGCATACCTAACTTTATTCTATGGTGTTTGAAATTTCCATCAGAAAGTGAACGGTTGCACTTTAGATGACTACATACAGTACATGAGCTTTGGGAGCTATCCAGGCACTGGTGCTCAGTTTCAGGAAGAGTTATGTGGAATCTATCACAATAATATATAGTAGCTTCCTTCAAGTTCCCAAGAGAGAGACAGATATATAGATGTTACAGTGAGTTATAAAACTTCCAAGCGGAAACATTGTTATGAAATATATCCAGTGGTGGGATTCAACCGGTGTAACAACCGGTTCGCTGAGCACGCACTTTACACACACACACACACACACACACACACACACACACACACACACACACACACAGTGTGTTTGAAAACAGCTCTAAAACCGATCTTCTACTGCAGCCCTGGTGAGTAAAAGAGCTGAGGCGCAGCAATCCACTCTGTTGTGCCTATCAGCTGGGCTTCAGACAAAGGTAATATAGGACAGACTAGCGCAGGGTGGGTGGGTGGATCCAAATGATCGCTGGAACTACCGATTTGCCTGAACCAGTCTGAACCGGCTGATTCCTAACCCTAACCTTAACCCTAACCCCTGAATATATCCTAATCCAACCTGAAAAAGCCAAATAAAATAAGCAATTCAAAGCAATCTAAAACAGAATAGCAATAGTCCAGCTCCCATAATCAAAGTATAACAACTGACCAGAGTCTCCTTAAAGCAGCCTAAGAGAGAGTTTCCTAAAAGCATTGACCAAAATAAGGAGGTTTCTATAGATGAGTTCATAAATGTTACAGCCAGGGGTGAAATTCAGCAGGTTCTGACAGGTTCTGGAGAACCAGGAGTGGAAATTTTGAGTAGTTCGGAGAACCAGCAAATACCACCTCTGGCTGGCCCCAGAGTGTGGAGAGAATGGAGATTTTGCAGTATCCTTCACCTGTCCTGCCCACCAAGCTATGGCCACAGAACCGGTAGTAAAAATATTTGAATTTCACCACTGGTTCCAGCGCTCCTTTATTTAAGCACCATAACTGTGATTTTCCACAAAAAACTCCAAAATAGAAACTGTACTACATGGAAATTATTTGGTCCAAGTACTGCTCTTAAAAAAACCAAACCTAAATACTTTATATCAATTTATTCTTATATTAATTTGAGCAGTTTGCCAGAATATCTGTTGAAGAAAACCACAGGCAGAATGATCAACCAAGAATCCTCTTATTCTGATAGGGGAGTGTTTCCTCCCCTTGTGATTGTAAGCCGCCCTGAGTCCCCTCAGGGAGAAGGGCGGCCTATAAATCTCAATAAAAATGTAAATGTAAAAAATGTAAGATTCACTGACTAGAGGAGGAAGAGAAACTAACATATGACTATAATTGCTATAGCAGTGTTTCTCAGCCTTGGCAACTAAAAAGATGCGTAGCCAACTCAAAGTCCATGTATCTTAAAGCTGTCAATGTTCAGTGTTAGGAATATAATCTAACGGTTAAGTTGGCAATGTGTAAATCATGTAACAATGCTGTACCTTTTTCTTTACTCGTACTGTAAAATGTGATTTGTTGCTGTTTTCCTCAATCGGCCATAAGAGGGAGCCAGAACGACTATTAGCACTCTATTTGTTAGATGCTGGGCTGATCTGATCTGAGTGTTTTGGGAGCTGGCTGTTAGAAAGTGCTGTGAGCTATTGTAAGTTTTGCAACTTCTAGCAAACTTTGAGTACCGGACTGTTTATATGATACTGGACTATGTTAATTGGATTATCCCTTAACTGAAAGACATTGATGACTGACTGTCTTATCCGTGTATGACTTGGACTGTTTGATGGACTCTGATTTCCAGGAAAGCAAAAGCCTATTTAAACTGTAGTGTCTCTGTATGCTGGTTTGTGTATTCTCCAACACAACTCTCACAACACTTCGCTGAACATACTCGCTCTCCCAATGGGGAGCTTACCTAACATTCAGAAAAGTTGCACTATAGAAAAAGAGCTTTGTGGTAAGTTTAGGATACTGTTTGAAGTGATGAAAAGAATTGAACAACATTGGAAGGTTGGAATTTGGAATTTAATAAAATTTGTATGCCGCCCACTCCCATTGGGACTCTGGGCGGTTAACTAAATCTTATTTGCAGCAACTGGTTGTCAATATATGTTTACTTGAGAATATCTAAGTTAGTAGATTTAAAAAAAAATTGTTACAATAAGCCACGAAAAAAGACATTCAAACAAACTTACAATGTAATTGTCCAGGTAATTGTACATCTTTTCTTTTCTTTTTCCTTTTCTTTTGTAGCATGGCATACTGTTAATGCAGTATTATGTATTCATGTTTTATTTCTTCTTGTTGTCCAGCATTAGGGAATCCAAGACCACTTCTAAATGTAAAATTTGACCCTGAATCTCACTCCGTGATCTGTTCTTGTGTTTGGATTGAAACTGTTTTCACCTCCCTTCCATAGACACCTACTGCCGGCAATTTTCTTCTCGGGGACCCAAAATTGGTCAATTTTCAAAAAGGGAATCCAGGACCAATTCTAAGTGTAGAATTCCACCCCATATGTGCAAGTTGAACTGTGTGCGCTCGGGCCAGCGACACGTGTGGTCCAAATCCAAAGGAGCCACCGCACAGTAGTGAGCCACAGTTTGAGGGTTTGGGACCCCCGCTTTAAGTGTTCATATAACACAATAATAAATTTGTCTTGTGTTCCAGGCCTGTCTTCCCTGATCATAATATTCCACTTAGATAAATATTAAATAGATTTAAATTCCTATAACATAATGTAATATGCAACACCGAAACATTTCCAAATATAATTGAATCAGAATCCACTATTAGAATCTGTAAATATTTTTAAAAGGCAATATTTTATTAATAAATTAATGCTACTCACCTTTCCAAAAACTCCTTTATAAATGGAAGTAAAACATGACAGATCTCACACTGCCATCTGGTGTTTAAAAATGTAAAATTCCCTTTGAGTTGGGCTAGATCAATTAAATCAGTGTTTTGGGATCCTGTTTGAGTCAGTTACCCCGACCAGAGTTTTATTCTTCCAAGCTTTCACATTCATGTTAGAGTCCATCCTCATAAACTTCTCTATTTCCACAACATTCTGGAGAGAATGGGTTCCAGCACAAGTCTGAAAGCTTGGAGACTAAACCTCTGCTTCTGATGACCAACTCAGACTGGATTCTGCAACATTATCCTGGGACATGTATATATCAGTGGTGAGTTTCAAAAATTGTTGGAACCTACTCTGTGGGTGTGGCCTCCTCTGTGGGAGTGGCTTGCCACCCATGTGACCGGATGGGAGTGGTTTGCCACCCATGTGACCGGAAATTCATAATTATGAAATTATGAATTAGTACTTAGGTCGGTCCAAGTAGCTATTCAGAAGTTAGTAGTTAGAAGCAATTGTAAAGCAAGATATGGAATTAAAATCAGAAATATTTTGTTGGCTATTTTAAAGGGAGTATAATATATATTTAATTTTACATATGTTAGCAGCTGCTGGAATTGTGTTTGCACAACAGTGGAAAAACAGAGATATGTAAATGAATAAATATTACAATGTGCAGGAATAAATAAATTGACAATTAAAATCAAGAAGGCTTTGAATACTTTTTCATGTGTGATTGGTTTTAGCAATTGCCAACTAGTGGAAACAGAAATTAGAAATCCAAAAGTATGAAAGAAAACACCAATTATGTAAGGAAAGGTCCCTAAAATGTATAAGGAAATATTACTAGATCATTATTAATGCGTAGATAACTGCGGGACATTACACACCCACCAGTGGTGGGTTTCAAAATTTTTTGGAACCTCTTCTGTAGGTGTGGCCTGCTTTCTGGGTCCACTGGTGGAACTTCTTCTAACTGGTTCGGTAGATTTGACGAACCGGTTCTACCGAATAGGTGCGAACTGGTAGGAACCCACCTCTGGTATATATGCCTTCATTCATGAGATCAGTGTTTCTCCACTTCAGCCATTTTAAGAAAAATTGACTTCAACTATCAGAATTAGTCCACAAGCATGCTGGATGGGCAATTCTAAAACTGAAGTCCAGAATTTGAAGTTCTTGAAAGTCCAGAATCTAGGAATTGAATTCCAGAATATGGCAAGAATAGAATAGAATAGAACTTTATTGTCACTTTAAATGTACACTAATCAGAATACATTAAAATCAAAATTCATTACATTCAGCTCTCAAAGGATAGCTATTATGCACATACCGTAATTTTTGGACAATAAGACGTACCAGTTAAAAGACGCACCAAGATTTCAAAGAGATAAGTCAGGAAAAAATTTTTTTGCCCTCCCCGGTCCCCAGGAGCACTCTGCAGGCTTCAGCAGGGCTCAGAGAAGGCAAAAATGCCCCAATTTTTAGCCAAAATGGGGCATTTTTCCCTTCTCCCAGCCCTACTGAAGCCTGCAGAGTGCTTCTGGGGGTGGGGGGAAGGCAAAAGCGACCTTTTCACCCATTTTTTACCAAAATGGGGGCATTTTTCCCTTCCCTCAGAGTGCAGAGTGCTTCTGGGGGATGGGAGAAAGCAAAAACACCCAGTTTTTTGCTCGTTTTTTACAAAAATGGAATGCAGAGGTGGGACTTCGGGAGGCCAAAAGTAGCTGCATTCGGTTTATAAGACACACAAATAACTTCCACACTCTTTTAGGGAGGGAAAGGTGTGTCTTATACTTCGAAAAATATGGTATATGTTATAGAGAAACATCACAGCCTAGTTCAAATGTATACATATAGATGGTGGGAAAAAATCCTCCAAATTTACAAGATGGATGGCATAGGGAACAAAGCTGTTACAGAATCTAGTAGTGCTGTTATAGATACTTCAAAACCTCCCCCCTCAGGGGAGCAACAGAAACAGATGGTGAAGAGGGTGTGTGGGTCTGTAACAATGTTTTGAGTTCTAAGCACCTAGCCCTTATAAGCAGTATCCTGAATAATGGGAAGCGAGTTTCCTATAATCTTCTCAGCTGGCCTTACCGCTCTCTGTATGGCCCTTCTACCTGAGGCACTGCTACCACCAAGCCAAGCAGTAGTTTGTTAAACACTCTCAATTGTGCCTCTGTAAAAAGTGGCCAGGACAGAAGGAGAAAAATGTTCTCTCCTCATCCAATGCAGGAAATGCAGATGCTGCTTTGCATGCGTCACTAAAGATAATGTATGAAGAGACCAGTCAGATTGTTTTTTGCACCCCGAGATATTTAATACTGTTGACCACTTCAATAGCTGCAGTCTTGCTACAAAGTGGAGTATGACTATGCCGGCTCTTTCTAAAACCAACAATGATCTCCTTTGTTTTATTGACATTCAAAGCCAGATTATTTTTATTGCATCAGTCCAAGAATGGTTCTTCCAATAAGCAAACTACAATGTAGGGGTAAGGCATGAAACAATATAGTCCTTTACCAAGTTCTCAAAACACTTCATCACAATGGAAGTGAGTGCAACTGGACGATAATCATTAAGGCATGCAATTTTAGATTTTGGGGGAACTGATAACAATGGTGGCAGTCTTAAAACATGATGGAAATATGGCCTAATGCAATGAAAGATTGAAGATGTCTGTAAGAACAGAGGCAGAGGTAGTATTCAGCATGTTCCGACAAGTTCTGGAGAATTGGTAGCAGAAATTTTGAGTAGTTTGGAGAACTTGTAAATACCACCTCTGACTGGTCCAGCCGCCATCTATTCTCTGCCTCCCAAGTCCCAGCTGATTGGGAGGGAATGGAGATTTTACAGTATCCTTCCCCTGCCATGCCCACCAAGCCATGCCTACTAAGCCATGCCATGCCCACAGAACCAGGAGTAAAAAATTTTGAATCCCACCACTGAACAGAGGCCATCTGGTTAGCAGACTCCTTAAGGGATATTATCAGGACCTTTCATATGTTGATTTTCTGCAAGATCTTCCACACAGCAGTTGTATCAAACCTGAGCACCTCTTCACCAAGATAGGGAACAGCTTTTCTTTCTGGAATGTTATTTGAGGCCTCAACTGTCCAAAAAACATGTTTAGCTTATTTAGAAAATCCATATCACTGTTACATGATAGGGAAGCTGCCTTATAGTCAGTAATACCCTGGATACTTTGCCACAAATGCCACAGGGATCTAGGCTCCATAGGATCTTGAAAAAATTTCTGTGCTTTCTGACTATTGCTGTTTTTATTGCACATAGCTGTCATATCACCTGATTTAAAAGCGGTGGTGGTTCATTATTGGCTCACCAGTAGTAAATAAAAATCTCGTATTCAATACGAATTTGTTTAATGGCAGATACATTCAATACAATACAATATAATAGCAGAGTTGAAAGGGACCTTGGAGGTCTTCTAATCCAACCCCCTGCCTAGGCAGGAAACCCTATATCGTTTCAGACAATGGCTATCCAACATCTTCTTAAAGACTTCCAGTGTTGGAGCATTCACAACTTCTGGAGGCAAGCTGTTCCACTGATTAATTGTTCTAACTGTCAGGAAATTTCTCCTCAGTTGCTTCTCTCCTTGATTAGTTTCCACCCGTTGCTTCTTGTTCTGCCCTCAGGTGCTTTGGAGAATTCAGACAGGCAAGTTCTGTGTATTTTCATTAATCAAAAACTCAGTTCCATGAATATTGCACAGATATATTATGTAGAATGCGTTCAAATATATCCTTGTTGGAATTACAGAATTCACTGGCAAGTTAAAAAAAAAAGAACCCAGGAAGCTTAAAATAAATCTTTCTGAACAAAGAAATTTAAAAAGAAATTCCACTGGGAAACTGCTCAATTACTGTTTATTCAGAAATTCAATTCTATCATTTGTAAATTGAAAGAGATTATGGGGCTGTATTCTACTAAGTGTTAATTAGCTTGCCACTATTCGGTTAATAATTGCTCTGCTTACTTTGCTTTTATTTTAACACTTTCCAAATTTGTGTTAGAACAAAAATCAAGAGATTTTATAACAAGTTATAAATCTCCTAAAACAAAGGCTTTTATAGACTCCATGTATGGTGGTCTTTATCCAAATGACTTTATTCCTTAATAATTTATTTCAGAACTCAAGATTCATTTCTGTTTACATTGTCAAGATCTATTCTTTTTGTATTTTATTTGCCTCCTGATTTTAATCTCTCCTAACAACCAAGTGTGGAAGTTCTTATGCCAATTTTTGATTATAATTCGTATATCTCATGAAATAGCTTCAGGTAGATGAAAGCTTACACTATAACATAATGAATGGTTATTAAGGTGCCATACAATTCTTTAGACAAGATTGCAGTTCTTTAAGGTCACTTTGACTGTAACTGTTGACACATAGAATCAATTCAGCCTTCTGTGAATTTCATTGTGGACTCTGTAAAATATGTTACGTATATTTTTCAGACCATAGGTAGTGCTCAACTTACAACCGTTCATTTGGTGTCCATTCAAAGATACAACAGCACTGAAAAAAAGTGACTTATGACCATTTTTCACAGTTCCGACCTTTGCAGTATCTCTATGATCGTGTGAGCAAAATTCAGATGCTTGGCAACTGGTTCATATTTATGGCCGTTGCTGTGTCCCAAGGTCACCTTTTGCGACCTTCTGACAAGCATATCCAGATTCACTTAACAACCAGGTAACTAACTTACCAACTACAGTGATTCACTTAACAACTGAGCAAGAAAGGTCATAAAATGGGGTAAAACTCACTTAACAAATGTCTCATTTAACAACAGAAATTTTGGGCTAAATCATGGTTTAAGTCAAGGACTACTATACTACAGCAAGCATCAGAAAGGTGGTTTACCTATTGTTTATTTAAAATTACTCAGGAGCTGGGAAGTCATTTAACTTATTGCGTTGCTGGGATTAAGGATATTATTATGCAAAATCATGATCCTGAAATATTTTGCAATTGGCTTGCAAGCTAAGACCGTTAATTGAGAAGTTTTTCACTAAACACAAGTTTCTGTCCTATGAAATAGCACATCTATTTCAAGTAGGAATTCCTTCAACTTCACAGCTTCCTGGAGGTTTGATAAAGATCTGGTTCTTTTGGAAGAAACATCATAAATTTAGCTTGAGTGTATTGTGTTATTCTAATATTTTAATATTGCCATTGTATTTTTATTGTAATTTCGGTACAATGCCTAAAGTTTGATTAGATAAGAGTCTGGGAACAGATTGCATAAATGAATAATATTCCTGCGCTTCTCTTTTAAGACCGTGCATAGGAATGGCTTCAGAAAAAAGAGAGAGAAGCTTTTCCTTTGCAGAGATGTCTTAAGAGAAGACAAGCAGCTCAGTTAAAGACAATGTAAAGCTATTTTATTTTAAAAAACCCATTTAATTTAAAGAAGCAGGTTAGCATTAAGTGTTAATTTGGTGAAAGATAGACTCTGATGTCTTTATGTAAAGGCAGAGAGAGTACTTTCATAGCACTTGTGGGAAAAATAAATTGCTCTCTTTCTCTTCAAGTTTATTGTCATGCTACAAATGGATGTTGTGTCTCCTATTCATCAAAATATTGCCTGCTGAGTATGTTTGAGGAGCAGAATAGGCAGTTGTTCTCTGTTTTCCTAGTCTGAAAGTGATTTGATTATTTCTGCTGTAACCGTTCACACTATGCTGGAGCACCTTAAAGCTACAGGACATGAAATTAATTTTGAAGGAACCAAATTAATCTCCAAAACTGAACACTTCAACAAGAGAATAATTATGGAAGCTATCAAAATAGAGAAACACACCCACAACATGAATAAACGTGATGATGCCTCCCGCCGACCAGATATCTGGAAACCAGCCCTGGTAAACAAACGAGCCCCATCCACCACCCAGGTCGTTACAACACAAAACAACAATGGACACACAGCCAGCACCAATCAGCACCAATCTATCAATTATGATACAGCCACATAGCCAATCAATCCACTTACTGAAACAACGCCAGCACTCCACAAATCCCCACCAAGATTTATAGAAAGACGGCAGCTCCGACCATGCTTTAAGCCGAAAACTCCAGCCTGAAGATGGTGAGTGAGACCTTGCCGAAACGTTGCCAAGACAATCTCAATCTTACATGGGAAAATACCCGAATACAACAAGACTATGTATGTATGTATGTATGTATGTATGTATGTATGTATGTATGTTCTGAGATCCTTTTCGGAATAAACAATAGCAAGTGACAGATATTTATATTTATTTATTTATAACATTTATGGGCAACCCATCTTACCTTAAAGTAACTCTGGGGGTGGGGGCTTACGATTATAAAAAATAAGAACTTGCCAGATTAAAGCAATTATTTGCATAACCACAGATACACTCTGGAAAAAGCTAGGGAGGAGCTGTTTAACTTCCTGTCAATTGAACTTTCTAAGCTCCACTGTCTCTTTGCCCTCTGAAAAGCAGCCCCTCCCCCTGAGAATGCAGACTACAGTAAGTTTCATCACAGTTATGTTTTTTTCTAATGTTCAAGTAGAATCTCTTTTCTTGCAACTCAAGAAAGCTGGTGTTGTGTCCTGCATTGTGGGTCTGAAGAAAACAATCTTTGACTTTCTACAAGTTGTTTCTTGAAAGTGCTATTATTTCCCCGTTGGATTGTCTGAAGATTTTCCTTCCATACACTTTCTAATATTTTGTTTTCGTCCCCTAATCCAATGGTTCTTAAACTTGGAGGCTATATCTGGAAGTTATGGACAAATTTGTAATTGCTTGTTTGTGGGTTAAAAATTCAGTTTGGGAATGCCTCTACTGACATGTTTATGTGTAATGGGCAGCAAAAGGTAACTTTGAGGAACAGGAGGAAAAGATACAACCAAGAAAATGGTCAGATAAAAGAAATCTGAGTCCAACTCAGAAATGCAATTTAAGAAAGCACATCAGATTTGGCCTTCCCTAGTTCTCTTGAAGTTAAAGAGAGGGATGAAGGACACACAATTAGATGTGAGATTCTGTGACAAAAGCTTTGTAATAACACCAGTTTTTGTTTGGGAGTCTTTGGTTTACAAGTTTGGATTACATTGGAAGTCTAACATTGGGTAAAATGTGTGTGCCTGTGTGTATGTGATGGCATTATTCAATATGAGGAAAAGGGATAATTGACCCAGTTTAAGAACCACTGCCCTGCTTACTTAGTGCTAGCCTTGTATGTAACTTTTCTTATATTTCTGCATTTTTAAAAAACTGTGATGCTCAGAATTCGACTCAATTTTGGAGATTAGATCTAATTAATGCTGAATATAGAGGAACTAACTCTTTTTGTGGGTTGGAAATTTTACTTTGACAAGCACTTTGCATTTGCTGAAATTGCATTCTGGATGTATTAAACCAAGAACAAAACTTCGTAAGGAATTATGAGGACCATTCATTGCAGGAAAATTGAGTTACAATGCACACATAAGGGAAAATATCCTTTTGACACTAGGGACTGCTGATGAATGTTCTATTTTAAAATATTATCATTATTCCCTGTGGTAGACAGGAGGCAATAAAGTCAGGCTTCAATGGTTAATGGCTAATTATGGTTAATGTTTCATTGAGTTGCTAATTAGAAATAATTAACAACAAATAGTTTGGAGACCAGTGATCTAGTTCATTTTCAAAATTAAATTAGATGCAATAGAATTAATGATTAATGGAGCAATACCACCAGAGGCAGATCACTAAAGACATTAGCTCTCATAGTCAAGGTATCATGGGCTCATGATAGTAAGGTGGAAAGAAACTTAGCGTGTTTTCCCGAAAATAAGACAGGATCTTATTTTCTTTTGACCCCCAAATGTTCCTTGGGCTTATTATCGGGAGTGGGGGCTTATTGGTTTGTGGTCGCCGGGTGGCTGCTCTCTTGCAAGCGGGCGTCTGAAGATCTGGGCACAGCCTCAGGGGCAAATGCCTGTGTTGTGCTGTCACAGCAGCCATGAGGTGACCATGCTCACAAGCAGCCTCCCGGCATCCCACCTTTCTAGCCGGGCAGAGCGCCACTCACCGACCCAGTAATATCCCAGAGGAGCTAAGCCAGGTGACGCTCTGCCCGGCTGGAAAGGGAGGTTGTGCGAGTGCCTGTTCCACCTCAGCTCGTGTGCCTCCCAGCCTCACCATGCCCTGGCCCAGCTCTCCCTGCAGGGCCAGGGCACCGCCGCCGCTGTGGCGCTCTCAGCATAACTGTCCTATCAGAGTCGTCCAACAGCCAGCCCACACCCATAGAGCATAGACCCAGAGCGACTGCTGCCGGAAGACTCGGAAGCAGATCTCTGGAGTTTGGAAGCTGGTTATGCTTGGAGTGCGGCAGTGGCAGCAGCGCAGCGACGCCAGCGCCCGGGCCCTGCAGGGAGAGCTGGGCTAGGGCATGGTGAGGCTAGGAGGCACGTGAGCTGGGGGGGGGGGGAAGGTGCTTGCACAACCTCCCTTTCCAGGCGGGCAGAGTGGCTTAGTGCCTTTGGGATATTACTGGGTCGGTGAGTGGTGTTCTACCTGGCTGGAAAGGGGGGGAGTTGCTGGGCAACTGCTCATGAGAGCAGCCACCTGGAAACCCCCCATTCCAGCTGGGCACAGCGCCACTCACCAGCCTAGGGTATTTCAAAGGTGGCAAGCAATGTGAGCACCTTTGCCCCCCTCCCCCGGCTCCTGCAGCTTGGCGGCTTCAGGATTCTCTAGGTTGGTGAATGGTGCTCTGCCTGGCTGGAGGTGGGGTTGTTGAGGGGGCTTATTTTCAGGGGAGGGCATATATTTTTGCCCAACCAAAAAATATGGCATGGCCTTATTATCAAGACATATCGTAGTTTCAGGGAAACACAGTAGAATTATCACCCTTCCCATTGATTTCGTGAAGACAGAATGGAATCTGTGGGCATAAAGGGGACCTAGACTAGATTGGATCTATTTTAGAGGGTTCTTGAGCTTTATGCAGGAGCTACTGGGGGGGGGGGTATAAAGCCTAGGTTTTCTTTTTTGAAGCCAATACTTCTTCTGCCCCCTACAAAGGGACATCCAAATATTTTATAATTTAATATTCCAAATTTTACAGCACATCACCCCTCTATTAGTTATTGCCTTATATATTTGTGGATCAACAAAGATTTTAGATACCAAAATACATTAAAAAAATAGTTCAGCTTATGTGACAATGGGAATATCTGTTAGTATATATCAGAGGTGTCAAACTTGCAATGTCACGTCATTACATGATGTATCACGACCTTTTTCTTTGCTAAACTTGGGATGAGCATGGCCAGTGCAATGACACATCCGGCCCACGGACTGTGAGTTTTAACAGTCCTGATTTAGTGGGTCAGCTTATCTGAAAATGGAGCATTTTTCACTTATTTATTATACAAATTTATATGGTTTCCCAACTTACTGACATTGTGCTGCTTGCAAAATTAACATTTTAAATGGTCTTTAATTTTTTAAAAAAAATGTTTAAAAATGTAACATTTAATTTTTTAAAAATATTTAACATAAAATTTTTATTGGCATTTAATTTCCCCATTGTATTTTGGTTAAACATTTGAGGCTCAGCTTATCTGCAGATGTACACAAGTATATACATTAATTCTATTGCACCTAAATTAATTTAGAAAATTGACCAGCTCACTGGTCACTCCAAACCATTTGATGTTAATTAGTTCTAATTAGTAACTCATGAAACATTTACAATATTTTATCCTTGAAGATGCATTTGTCTGTGTCTCTGGGCAGTTAACAAGGATTCAGACAGCCTTGACAGGCTAAAATAACAAAAGTCCAGTGGCCATATTAGAGTAAAACTGAAGCCAACTCCAGACAATTCTACCATATCATTCAACCTTTTCCCTGGTAGGTAACCCAAAAGGCTAAGAGAAGGTCCATGTCTTCAGTGCTGTTTTGAAGGCAGGTGACATTGAGCTGGATTGTGGATTGTGGATAACTAGCTGTTTTGTAGCCCAGGGAGTGAGGAGAAGTAGCTGATATCTAGCCCAGGCAATTTCACTTCTTCAAGCTAAATAAGGAAACAATTAGTGCTTCTAATTTACAAAAAAAGAACTTTATTTACAAGAAAATCTATACACTATTCATACATAAAAATATATAAAATCAAAATAGAAAATACAAAAGTGTTAAAATGTATACAAACACTTTTTAAAAACATGACTCCTGGAAAATCTCAATCTTTCATTTCTTGAAGAGTGTACATTCACTTAAAAATCATCATACAAAATAATCATCAAGGCTATTAAAAAGTACACAGTTTTCTACTGAATAACTCAGCAACTAGATTTAAAGAATTCAGTTCACAGATAATAATTTAAGAACAAATTTCAACTCATGCATTGTATGCAAAGTTGCATGAAGAGAAAGGTAGCTTTGTGCAACTCACTTATCTTACTTCTTGCTGCAGCTTTCTATCCCCCCCACAAAGGTCTTTCCACAGAATATCAAACTGAATGTTACTAGCTACATCTTGGAGAGTTGCAGTGGGAAGTAGAAAATTCAACAGAGAAAGATTCCCAACAAGAGCAATTCTCCTAACACAGTCCATTCTATTCAGTAGAATTCAGCCATGAGTTGAGGCCATTTGTTTTGTTTTCCAAAAGGAAGAGTTTGTTGCATGAACAAGCCTTGATCTAACCATATAGGATACAGTCCTTTATTAAGCAACAGAAAATTGCAATATTAAAAGTTAGTTCCATAAACTTTCAAGAAGCATCAGTTACTAAAATCTAAATCAGTTATTAAGGTATTTTTTTGCTACACTGAAGACAGTATTATGACCAATTCTATTTCGGTAAGGGAAATTTATTTAAAAAAATAACACAGTGAAATTCATTTATTTCCAAATAATAGAATACCAGGTGAAAAGAAGTTGAATATTAAATGCAATTCAATTGATATTTAATTTATCTTTGTAATATGTAGATGGTTGAGCTTCTGAAGTCTACAAAAAACAGTAATCTGAATCTCCAGTACCAGCTTCTACATGCTCAGCTGGAATACTAGAAAACCACATTGGCATACTTTTTAATATACATGCCTGTGTATTTAAACTGGTAAAAAGTAGGGGTTGTAATCAACTCTGACTTGCATTACCTAGCTCAACGTTTAATCTGTGACTAGAATAATTTTTGAATAGAGTTCAAACCAGCACATTTTTCAAGTGCTAAGTATCATATAGAGCCAGAATATTTTCCAATACAGGTAGTCCTACTTAACAACTACCTTGTTGTTTTATCACACTTACAATTGTTGCAATGTCCCACAATTATGAGATTGCCATTTGTTGACTTCCAACAACTAGAGCCAATGGAGAAAGCCAGCAATAAATCTGCAAGTCACAATCACATGGTGTTTTGCATAATGACCAGAGGTGATTCACTTAATGACTGTGGTGGAAATGAGGTTGTAAGCCCCTCATGGTCACATGATGTATTGCATAATGACTGCATTGCTTAGCAACAGTTATGGTTGTTACGCAAGGACTACCTGTACATTCATTAATATTTTATATTTAATAATCTTACTTTATTTTAATAATATTAATGCATATCTTTTATTAACACATATCTTTTTTCAATCTATACATAATACTAATATCTGCTTCAGATATTTGACTTAAGGATGAAAGACATAACCACAGGGCTGACATGGTATCTTTGGCCCAATTGAAATATGGTGTAAAGTATGAAATATAAGTCTGATGCTCTGTGGCTACAAAACCTCTTCAAGCAAGTCTTTACATTCTGAAATCCAGTTTTCCATGATTGCCTTAAAATTAGTCCAAATTGTTCTGCTTGCTTTTAAAAATTCATGTATGAGAAAAAGCTAAGACTAAAACATTGCAAGCACACATTTCACCTCATTACACATAAGTAAGTATAATCTTTATTGTCATTATACTTAAATACAACGAAATATTTACAGCTCAGACCCCGCCCCTTTGGCAATAAATACCACTGACTCTACTAGATGATACTTTCAAATAAGTGTGCTTAGATGTATTCATTAAAGTTTAAATTCAGTCATTTGGATGAAACTCCTTTAAATCTGGCTGTTTTATACTGAATTTCTCATCATTTCCATTCCAGTAATTGGGGATGATAGAAACTAGAGGCCAATATACTAGATGACATTTGTCAAGGTTGTGCTAACCATAGTTTAATTATCTGGAACGAGGCTATTTATATATGGACATAAACACTCCCCCCCATGTACTTTACTATGTTACCAAAGGATCAATTATGTTAAATTTAAACCAGGCTAATCATCTGCAGCAATAGAGCTATTTTTCATGGCCCCTAAATTTAGTTCCTAAAAAAGTGTTATGGTTTCCTGCTGCTTTGTTGATGTCAACACTGATAGCATAAGTAGGTAAATTTCACATAATTATCAAAGATTTTGCTTTTAAGAAAACTTCATCCAAAAATAACAAAGAACTTCCTTGCTCTGTCCTGGATTGTGACAACTATCTATAATTTAAACTAACAATAATTTGCACTTTTCATACATACAGATGTGCAGTAATGACAAACTATGGTGACTTTAAGCAAGAGTGATCTCATCACTCCACCAGAAGGAAAAAACACAGCACAGAAGCTAAGACTTATTATTGCCTGTTATGTACATGAGATGTGATCATATTAACATATTTAATTATAATTAAAGTAGTGGAAATTTAGTTGTCCTGTCCTCAGTCATTTACTGTATTTTTCGTTCCATAAGACGCACTCCCATGCCCCCTCAAAGTGGGTGGAAATGTCTGTGCATCTTATGAAGTGAATAGTGTCAGTGCCACCTGGAACAGCTGATCGGCAATATTCTGGGAGGCTGATCCAACCGCTGATTAGCTGCTCAATGGTGAAGACTCCAGAGTTCCCCAGTGGAGGCAACAGACATGGAGGAGGAAGCAATGGTGGCATTTCTGGTCAGCCAGCCCGCTAATTGGCAGGGCTAGGGGAACCGGGATCCAGCTGTCGCTCAGCTGACCGGTAGTGGGTGCAATGGAGTGGAATATTTTTCTCCTTGTTTTCCTCCTCTAAACCTAGGTGTGTCTTATGGAGTGAAAAATATGGTACTTCTTTGTACCAACTTTATCCACTGTTTGGCAGGCTATCCTGGGATAACAACAGAAGGGGCAAGCAACTTTTTTGGCTTGAAAAAAATTGTGCATCCTGACTGCCATGATATAAAGAAGTTGTTGAAACTCTAGAAAGAGTGAAGAGAAAAGCAACAAAAATGATTAAGGGATTGCAGGCTAAAACATACGAAGAATGGTCGCAGAAATTAGATATGTTTAGTTTAATGAAAAGAAGGACTATGGGTGATATGATAGCAGTGTTCTAATATCTCAGGGGCTGCCACAAAAAGAAGTAGTCAACTAAGCACTTGAAGACAGAACAAGAAGCAATGGATGGGAACTAATCAAGGAGAGAAGCAACCTAGAATTAAAGAGAAATTTTGTGACAGTACAATTAATCAGTGAAATGAGTTGCCTCCAGATGTTGTGGGTGCTCCAACACTGGATATTTTTAGGAAGAGGTATAAAGTTACTTGTTTGAGTAGGAGTTTGGAGTAGAAGACCTCCAGGGTCCTTTCCAAGTCTGACATTCTGATTTAAAGTTATGATTTAAATGTTATATTTGCTTGTTACATCAACATCAATATTTTTCTCTTGGAATTCAAAGCAACATACACAGTATTGTTCTTCAACTTAACTCCCTCTACAACAACTCTTTTGAGGCTAACAACTAGCCCAAAGTCATCCAGGGACTTTCTGTACTAATCCCACTATTATATAACTGAAATGATACTAAATACTTCTCATCTTCCAATTTTTGTAATTGCCTCAAGATTAAGATTAACTTTCTATTTGAAAGTAAATCCTTTTGAGAATACTAGAATATTATCTCTAGAACTAAACCCAGGAAAACTCTTCTGATTCATAAGAAGGCATTGTTTATATATGAATAGGGCTATTTGTACTCATTATTAAAAGTAATTAAATTTTCAGAGTTCAAGGCTACTCAGGTTCCACCAGAGAAATTGAATCAGAAACTTAACTAAGCAACACTGTGGATTCTGTGAAGACCACACAGAGCACACAATTCCTCTCCCAGGCCAATGAAAAATCTTATCTGGTCACCCTTGACTTCTAAAATTCTAACGAACAGTGACCCCTCTTTCAATTTATCTTGAATGTCTAATCTTGTATGCAAGAACTCTATCTTTTAACATCATAAAAGCTGAAATTCATAGGAAACTGGATTCTACTTCTAAAGTGGGTTTTACTCTTTTTAAGTGCCCAGACAGAATAAGAGAACAGATGTTGGATATAAACTATGATTAAAAAACAAGATTTCAGAAAGCAAGGCTAATGGGAAGACCAATGATAGCTTAAATACGCCTTCAAATTATGTATAAGATTAGAAGAATACAGTTTAATGAATATTGTCTTTTTGTCTAGCAACGAAAAATTGGCTCAATAGTTCATTCCCTGCAATATACATAAAAACATTTCAATTTTACCATTTGAAGGCATTATTTATAAAAATCGAGAGCACCACATTAAAAAATTCACAGTGGAAAGTATAGACCATAAAATAACAGAAAATGAATCATTTATCAAAAGAGTTGAGTGCAGCTTTTCACCTGTATCATTATCAATACAGAGATGTGAGGCTATCAGAATAGTCTTTGTGTCAACTGAAGCTTACCTTTCCAATCAATCCCTGCCTTTAAAAAACAGTACCGGTAGTCCTTGACTTACAACCATTCATTTAATGACCAAAGTTACAATGGCACTTAAAAAGTGACTTATGACCAGTTCTCACACTTATGACTGTTGCAGTATCCCCACAGCCACCCAATAAAACTTGAGCGTGTATTTATGATGGTTGCAGCGACCCAGGGGATTGTTCCTGGGATTGTCGTTTGCAAATCAATGAGGAAAGCCAAATTTGCTTAACAAATACATGACTCACTTAACTGTAAGTCATGTTAACTTTTGCCATGGCAAAAAGGTCATTAAATAGAACAGGACTTACTTAACAACTACCTTGCTTAGCAGCAGAAATGTTGGCCTCAATTGTGGCTATAAGGGAAGAACTACCTGTATTTGTTCTTTAAACCAGCAAATAAAGTGAACTCTTAAACAGAATTTACATGCGTTTGTGAGATTTTTCACTGAATATAGTACAAATGTTAATAATGCAGTATTTATAGATAAACCAAAATGCACGTTTGTGCATGCTCTCTCTTTCCCTCTCTTTGTATAATGTAGTAAGGTGACCTAAAAATATACACATTCTATTTAACATTTAGTTCACATTCATTTACTGTCTCAAAAGAAATAAACTTCCAATAATCTGTAATTCATTCTGTTTTCTTCTACTCATGACATTTTTTTAAAAAAGTAACACAGAATTAGAAAGAACAGAGTGTCACACCAATATCCTCCTGTTCTTTTTCTCTTATTTCTCCCCCTGCATTACATAGGAGTAAAATACACAGGAGCTCTTCTCTTGTAACACCAATAATCTCAGAAGAAGAGTCAAGAATATACAGTATACCGGTATATATATTTCTAAACTTCACAGCCTAAGGCTATTGTAATTGATAGAATAAACAACCACAACTTAAATGGAAGAAGTGGTTGCATTGGAATATTTTAAATAGTGACATAAGAAATAAAGTTTAGTTCAAAAGGAGGATCATGGCATCCATAAGTTTATGCTAGTCCATATTTGGAAAACAAGCAATACGTGGAAAAAGACTATTTGGCACTATATACCGAATAAAAATCCTTTTAGGAATATCAAATGACACTTGGTTAAAGTGACTGCTCAAAGTATACTGCCATATATCAAATGATACTTAAAAAAATAAAGCCTGCTTTGGCTGCTTATTGGTAAAAAGCAGCAGGTGCACAAATTCAGCTGAATGCACATTATTAAAAAGAGCATGTTTATTAAAGAACAGAATGTACAATTGGCCATTTTTTTTCCATCAGGCCTGCTTATGATTCAGCGCATGTCATAAAAATATGTGCTAGGCACATTATTTTAGTTACCATATTTTTCGGCATATAGGACGCACCAGAGTATAAGATGCACCAAGATTTTGAAGGGCAAATTTTTTTTAAAAAGGTTTTGCATTCTGCAGATGTCCCAAAAACGGCCCATTTTTCAGAAAAAATGGGCCCATTTTTTGTCAAAAAAAGGGCATGCATAGCCTTTAGGAGGCTTATAGAGTGCTCCTGCGGGCTGGGATGAGGCAAAAACAAACAAAAATACGGCCCATTTTTTGCTCATTTTTGCCTTCCCGAGCCCCCAGAAGCACTCTGGAAACCTCCTAAAGGCTATGCATGGCCATTTTAGTAAACAATAGTGTTTCCTGTGTGGTTCTTAAACACCAACCTTTTTCATCTTGACCCAAACTAATTTTTAAAACATTCCAATTTTAGTCAGGGTACAAAGTAAATATTTTTGGTAATGCCAAATACTCACTTGCAACTAGGCAAGGCAGCTCAACAGATCTTCATATTTAAGAAAATGGTTAGCTAATGCCCAAATATTGGATTCAGAGGAAGTCTCTGTCTCCATAGGGGGTCTATAAGCTTTAAGCTCTACATCTGAACTTCCCTGAGGCATCAACTTGTTTGTTTTTGGAATAAAAATGGACAATTGATTAGATGTAGTTTGTTCTAATAAACATTTTTCAATGATCCATATCAATATCAATTTCGATATCTATTTTGCCTGCTCAGAACCTGGACCAATTGTCAAAGGCAAAAGTAACATTTTAATATTCCTCAATCAGTATAAGCTGCTTTACAGAAAACAACCTGCTTCATAGATCACTGATCCACCTAATCCAGGGGTGTGAAACTCACGTTGTCACACTGTCGTATTGTGATTTCCCCCCCCCCTTTGCTAAAACGGGGGTGGACGTGGTCAGTGCAAGATGCATCCAGTCCAACGGCCAGGAGTTTGACACCCCTGATCTAATCCAATTCTTATTGGCAATAGTTAGATCCCCCCCCCCCTCTAGCCTTAGCTGGAGATGCTGGAATTTAACTTGGAATCTCCTGCATACAAACCATGCTCTTTTCCACTGTGCAGGATTTTTTTTCCCCCTGTGAATTTTTAGAGTGTTTTTTGGCTAATGCATCAGGTCAAAATAATAAATTGTTTTCTGAAATAATAGGTAGTTTCTCTTTTGTCACTCTTTCCTATATATCTATAAATATATATATATATATATATATATATATATATATATATATATATATATATATATATATATATATATATATATATATATATATATAATCAAATAGTCTTTAATTTTAAAATAGACTAGCATAAAATATTTATAAGACAGGGATGCCATGTTCTAGCACTAGACAAAAAAATGAATGAAAAGAATATGGCCAATCGTATTAAATACACATCCAGTTTTTGTTCTTTTTATTGTTCTTGTTTTAATTTTTTTTAGAATAGGGAAAGGATAGAAATCCTAGGTTAGAACTGTTTGCTATGATTCCATTTTTATTTTGTTCTAAGAACTGTTTTATTGGATTACACTAAACTAATAAAATGCTTCTTCTAAAATGCTTTAATCTGCCACATGTAAGTAAAAATGTTGATGTTTTCTGGCAAACCACACATAAATACCCAAGTTTATTTTCACTATATTTTGCATTTCTCAAAAAGCTACATCTTTAAAAAAACACACCTTACAAAGAAATAATAAGAGGCCCTAGAAACAAGAATTTCCATCATGCCTGCTACTTAACTACACACTGTAGACTAAAGACTGGTTAGTCTAGGATCCATTTTTCAAGTATTTCTGCTATTTATCAGTATGACTATAGCATCTTATTGCACATTGTTTGAGAAAGATATCATTCTTATGGGAACCAGAATCGTTGTCGGCATCTCGCTGACTGAAACCCTGGCAAAATCACTTTTCCTTTCCGATATAAATCCTCCTTGAGTCCTGTGTTCATCCTCTGCACCAGCAGTTTCTCATAAAGCAGAGGGTGATAAGCCCCCAAGGTACAAGCTGCATCATGATAGTGTTCATGATAGTGGCAAAGATCAGTTTGTCGGATGGATGGAATATATTCGTACACATGGACTTCACTGCACATGGACATCATGATGAAAATCCCTAAAAATAAAGTACAAAACATTTTATCGTACCCTGTTATTAATATACATGTTTGGTTACCAAGACAAAATCATGCTTCAACCTGGTTATAATAGCAACCACCAGAAACCAGAGTCACCAACACATCAGGATGACGCTAGATTTGGGAGCATGAAGTACAGCATAAACAGGAAAATAACATAACTCTGTATTAGAATAAAAAGTAGAATATGGTACTAAATTCTGTGCTGCAAGATAAGCATATTCCTTGGATTTATTAAAATACTAGCAAATCTCTGCATTATTTTTAATCAACAAGACATTATATTTTCTCATCTGACTTTAAGAATAAATGGGATCTATAAAATGTGCCTATAAAATCTCTTGAATAAAGAAGTCCCCAATTTACAACTGATAAATCATTTTCTATTTCTTATTTTATTTAAAAAAAGTTAAAATGAAAAACACCAAGAATTAAAAAACAAAAAACCCATTAAACAAACAAGACATTAAAAAACTGCATTAACTCACCTACACCTATTATCCTCCCAGTTGAATACTGATAAATATATTAACAATATTAATGTCCTATGAAAGACTCCCATATGTTTAAACTACTAATTCTATTTGCAGATTATTAACCTGTCATCTACCTACTATATTAATGACAAAATAATTAACAGGTAAAACAATAATAAAACAGTAAGATAAAAATTTCAAAAATTTCAGTGAACAGTTATTGCAATCAAGTTGTATAAAATTTGCCACTGCTTCTTATCTATCCCAAATCATCTGGCTTAGCTTTCAAAGTTCTGATGGACCTTCCCATGGCAACATATGACTCAATCCCGAAGTTCCAATGACTGCCCACCATCACATAACTACATTTTGAGTGCATGACCATTGGCCTGCATTTATGGCCATTTGCAGCATCCCACAGTCATGTGACTGAGCTTTAAAATGTTTTTAAAGAAAACCAGCATATAACCAACCACTGATTGGCTTAACCAATGCAGAACAGGTAAAATTAGTTTGGTCACTGGGTAACTCTCTACAATCATCACAACTTAAGACTGAAATGGGCAGGCTCCACTACTGTTGTAAGTTGATGACAACTTGTATGTAAACAATTATACTTTGAATTGAAACTATGATAAAAGCAAAGATATGGAAAAATAAAGTTGAACCTTTCTGTTTATAACTCAGTTGGATATCAATACATGGAGAACATTATCTGAATTGTCTTTTCTTTAAGAATGCGGCAACATTTGCTGACAGTGAATGCTGTCAGCATTTGTTGACAATTGGTCCTTTATCTTTCAGTATTTTTCCATTTTTATTCACAAAATTAAAATACAAACTCAAAGTAAAAAAACGCAAGAATAAAGCAAAACTAAACAAGACATTAAAAGGTTCATAAAAAGAACATATACACATAGATTGTCTCTCTAGTTGAATCCTTATATATTTCAAGAATAACATTTGCTGACAGTGAATGCAACTTGTTAACAGCTGCATCCTTTTGTAGCAGCTCAGCTACGGGACGTATCCACTTTCTGACAGCTCACAACATTGGAAGTGCCCTTCTGATCGGACCTCTGGCCCATCTAGTCCAGTAATCTCTTCTTGGCTAACCAATTGCCCAAGGAAGCCCAGATCATTCATTCATCCAGAATGTAGGCAATAGTAATTCAATAAAGATATTTCTGGAAATGTTTGTTTGGAAAATTATGCTTGTCTTCCAAATTCTTGGTTCTCTTACCCAGACATGCTTGGTTATAATGTTGATTTTAAAAAAACTGCGGTTACAGGTTCCATACTCAGAGGAGTCAATTCTTTGCTGATTCTTGGGATGTAACTCTAGATGAATGGATTGACTTTGAAGGCTTTCTTGATTCCTCCTTAATTAGCTAGAGGATCTTTGAGGGCTATTGAGTCTTGCTTTGATTAGCCTATCTACCTTATGATGACAATGTTTCATGGGCAGATTTTGTCGCCAAGGCTATAGATTGGCTAAGATGCCCTTGTGGGGGATTCAGGGAGCAACATGACAGTCTGAAAATGTCTGGACACCACAGAAAGACATTTCTTTTGCTTACAGGGTCTTCTACACTGCAGATTTAAGATGCTTGAATCCAGTGGTGGGATTCAAATAATTTAACAACTGGTTCCCTGCCCTAATGACCAGCTGGGTAGGTGGGGCTTGGTCATGTGACTGGGTGGGCGTGGCCAATTCAACGTCACTCACGTTGATGGGTGCGTCACCTTAGCTGTTACAATGTAGTAAGGATTAACCGGAGAGGCAGTTCTGTAAGCAGGGCAATAAAGATTAGGCTAGAAACAACACCAGAATGTTTCCTTCCTGCCTTCCTTACAGGATTAGCCCTGTGAAGTGGAAAAAAACAAAATGAGTTTTCTTCCAATAACCAGTTCTCCAAACTGCTTAGAAAGTTAACAACTGGTTCTCCCGAATAGGCTCGAAATGGCTGAATCCCACCACTGCTTGAATCCCATGTGCAAACCAGCTGGAAATGAAGCTGGTTTAGGAACCCCTTTCTGGATTCCAATTCTTTCCTCAGTTTTGTAATTAGAGCTTCAGAGTGGTTTTCTCCTTTTTACTGCATACAATATCACTAGAACTGTAAGACAAAGTTATGGGGAAGTGCACACAAAGTATCTCTTCCAGATGAGAAAAGGAAAAAGAGAGCTGCTTTTCATGGCTCTGCTGATATGGACCGAGGTGATTACGGAAATGTTTTACATTTTGTTCCTATACTGATTCAACATGCAATATAGCAAAAGAAATCAGTAGACTCCCATCACTGGAAGTTGTTAAATGTAACCCACCTGTTAAGCATACAGATGATCCTGTTTGGGCTATTATAGCCTTTCAAAGTTGGCATGTGATTCCTTTACCATGTGTGTGTGGCGATTGAATATTTTCAGACAGATTATCTCTCTCTCAGAAAATATGTATGGAGGGTAGCATAACTAATGTAAGAACTATTAATTTCCTTGGACCTGAGCTATCCAAACTCCCCCTTTTGCAAAATAGAAAGTAGCAATATAATTTCTAATACTTTAATGCCTACAATGCCATATTTGCAAATATTTAAATGCTCATTGCTCAGTGCAGTGCAATCAACTGAAAATTTAATATTTATTTAAAATAATGTATTCCTTTGTTGGAAAAATTCCTGTTATTTCTGTTCTACAGAGTTAACCAAAGACCAGGAATGTGCAGTCAGGGGAGGCAGGGCCTCACCACTGTCATCATGAAAAGAAAAAAAAATGTAAAAGGAAAAAGGCTGAGGTAGCTGCTGCCAGAGTCACACTGGATGACTCTGCTTAGTGCTTAACTGTTTAAAAAAGCCTCTAAAAATTGCCCTCTACAGGAGGAGGTGGAAGAACCATGTGCCTCATTTAGTCTATCTTTATGATCATTTGAGCAGAGTTAAGCAAGGGTTAAAAGCCAAAAATTTCTTATGTAGATGAGGCACTTGGTTCTCTTGCCTCCTCCTGTAGAGGGCGTTTTTAGAGGCTTTTTTAAACAGTTAAGCAGAGTCATCCATTGGGGACTCTGGCAGCAGCTAACCCAGCCTGACCTCAGCAGCTCTTGCCTTTTTCCTTTTACATTTTTACATTTTCATCATGGCAGACAAGAGCAGAGTTGAAATCCTCTGTGAAACAGCTGGAAAAGGTATGTGGGTCGGAGGGAATTCAAAATTAATGTAATTTGTAAGTAATTGTATTATTGTAAGTAATTTTTGTGTGTGTGTGTGTTTTACCCGCCTCTGCTGACACGCGGGCTGGCACTTTTTTTATGATGGACATAGCGGCAGGGCTTTTGGACATAGTGGCAGGCTTTTGGACATAACGACAGGGCTTTTGGACGCCCGGCACTGTGTTTGCCATAGAGGCGGGACGCCTCAGTGTCGGACATAGTGGCAGGGTGGCTTTTGCCTCTAGCACCAGAAAGCCGCCCTGCCGCCCCGGTGCTAGAGGCAAAAGCCACCCTGCCGCTATGTCTGACATAGAGGCATCCCGCCTGTATGGCGGACACAGCGCCGGGGCTTCCGAAAGCCCTGCCTCTGTGTCCGACATAGGGCGGCTTTTGCTCGCTTGCCTCACCAGCCATAAAGCTCACCGCACGTCACTGCCAAAGACAATGTTCTAATATTTACATATAGTAAAGCCATAAGGTTGTTTTCCTTTTAAACTCAATTATGCCATGTTACAAAGATGCAAAAGGTCTGAATACTTTATCATAAAAAGGTAAGTTTTTATAAACATTCAGTCTCTAGATTAAGGTAATTTAACTCTAAAAATAAAAATCGACAACATTGTGAGATGAGTGACTATATAAATTTAATAATAAATGAAAATAAATTACACATTGTAAATGTGTTTTCTACATAACTTTATAAACTATACATTGCCTCCCTTCCAAGCTATGAATGCTATTACTTCAGAAACTAAAAACAAAGCCAAAAAGCAATTTATGCTACAGCCTATGCCAGTGATGGCTAACCTTTTTCTAAAGGTGTGCCAAAATTGTGTGTGCGCAACCTATTGTGCACCCATGCATGCCCACTCACTTGCGCATGTGTGCATGCCGCCCCATGCATGTGAGGGCCCACTGCATGAGGGTAGTTTTTGCCCTCCCAAGGCTCTGGAGGCTTTCCTGAAGCCTGGGGAGGGGGCGAAAACAGCCTCCCCTGGCCCGCTACTGTAGAAGGCCAAAAATCAGCTGGCCGGTCCGCGCATGCACCCTAGAGCTGAGGGCTGCTGCGCCAGCAAATATGGCTCCGCATTCCAGCTGTGGCACGCGTGCCATAGGTTTGCATCAAGGGCCTATGCCAATTCATACTCAACAGTAACTATTTTAAAAAAAAGTTTCTTTAATGTCTAGTTCTGCAATCACAGTAGTCAGCAATAGGCTGTTTTACTTGGTAATCATTATGGCACAAATAAATGGCAATTGAAGAGTTACAGACATAATTGCTGGTAATATATACTGAACTCACACAGTTTTGGGTATAATTAAAAATTACTAGATAGTTTTATGAAAAAAAGTTCCCATTTAAGATAGGAAACCAAACGTGAAATCATCATTAATATTGCTTTCACAAAGCACCTATCAGAATATTTTGAAGCAGTTGCTTCATAGTGTTTCTGACAGAGGCTGGATTTATATCCCTGCTTGTTTCACTTCTTTGTCTCTAAAGTGCTGCAAATCTTTCTGTGTCTGGATTTGTTTAAGGACAAATCCACTTCCCTTCTGGATGACAGCCAAAGCCTGTGTAATTCAACAGTCAGTTTCCTGTGACTATAGTCACAGCCAAAAGCCAGACATTAATAAAATGGCTTTCCTCCCACTTGTTGGCATTGAGACGAATATTGTATCCTGAAGATACATATGACAGATACATCTATCTATCATAGCTAATTAAAATCATAAAATCATAGCCATTAAAAAGCAAAAGTTAGAATATTTTAGACATGTGATGCGACACCCAGAAAAATATGGCTTACTTCACTTAATCCTCCAGGGAAAAATTGAAGGTAAACGTGGCTCAGGCAGAAGAAGAACAGCATGGCTTCAAAACCAAAGGGACTAGTTTGGACAAAGCTCGGCAACACTTTTTCATGCGGCTGTTGACAAAAATAGGATTGCCAACATGATCGCCAATGTCCGATGACAGATATGGCAGAAGAAGGAGGAGGAGGAAGAGGAGGAGATGATGATCATAGCTAAATATAATGGAGAGTTCATGTTTCTTTGCTTCCATGTTTCTTAGCAGATTTGCAATCAAAAAAAATTTTTTTAACACAGCGATGTCTGTATTTTAATCTGGTGCAAATGGAGCTCAAATTATATATCGATTTATTTCTGAACTGATTGCTGGAATGTATGTGTCTCTCAATCTCTCAAATGGCTCCAAATAGTATTGCCAGCATTTAGCAATGTGGTCTACTAAATCACCTCTCTATTTGTTCACCTTTATCCCACACTCATCCTAAATTCCATTAAAGATGTTACCTAGCCTGTTAACGAAATGTTCAGAAACCAACTCACAAGATCAGAGAAAGAACCTCTACGCACAGAAAACCTAATGCCAAGAAAGACAAGGATCTCAGGAATTTTGGAAGGCTGTTAAAAAAGAAGAGTATTTCAATGAAAATTGAATGGAACTAACATGAAAACAAAAAAATCTTCCAAAATATTTTTGAACTCAGAAAGAGTTTCCAACTTCAAATTTGTATACTAAAAGATTTAACTGACTAAAAGCAGATCAACCAACAATAGGATACTGAAATTCTGCATAATAGAGATATCTTAGAAGATATTACCTATTTATAAGAATTTCTAGTACTAGACAATGAAGTCAAATTAGGAGTCTTCACTGCCAATTTGGAAGGCTACAAGAATTGATTATATATTTACAGAAATATTCAAGCAGCAAAAGAAGAATCATTGAAGATTCTAACCAAACTGTGCCAGCCAATCTTGAGAATGAAACAGTGGCTAACAGACTGGAATAGTTCAGTCTACACACAAATACCAAAGAAAGCAGACTTGCCTGAAAACTATCATATGTCCTTAACTTCACATTCTAACAAAATAATACTTAGGATGAAGATTGGAGCCCATGTGATAAAGAGAGAAAACCAAATAATCAAGTTGCTTTGAAAAGGTCCAGGAATAAGAAACATTATTGCTGGTGTATTCTGGATAATTTGAAAAACCTAAAGAATACAAAAAATAAATCAATATGTGCTTAATTACATATAAAAAGTTGTTGGATTGTATTGATCGTGTCAAACTTTGAAATATGCTTAGAAAAATGGGAATGCCAAAATATTTCATTGTCCTCTTACAAAACCTATACACTAGACAAGAAGCCACAGCCTTGACAGAATAGCAGTAGCACTTAAGACTTATATTCTGCTTCACAGTTCTTTACAGCCCTCTCTAAATGGTTTACAGTCAGCCTATTGCCCCCAACAATCTAGGTCCTCATTTACTGACCTCGGAAGGATGGAAGGCTGAGTCAACCTTGAGCCGGTCAGGAGCGAGCACCTGGCAGTCAGCAGAATTAGCCTGCAATACTGCATTCTAGCCACTGGATTACCACGAGAGAGATTGGCTTCCCATTGGCAAAAGACTGAAACAAAGCTGTATACTCTTTCCTTATTTAATCAACATATATGCTGAATATATATTGAAGAAAGCAGGATTGAAAGATAATTGTGGGTTTAAAATTAGAAGAAGATACAATAATCTATCTGTGTTATGCTAATGACAGTATTAGTGATCTGCAGGCTCTAGTAATGTTAAGTCACAGAATACAGTGAGAAAATAAGACTAAGTAAAACGATGGCCCAGCTAATGGTCTGGTGCTGTTGTTAAGGCACCTGGCTAGAAATAGGGAGGTTCAACTCCCAGTTCAAGTCCTGCCTTTGACATAAAGCCAGGTGGATGACCTTGTTATATTAGAAAGTAGACACTATCTGTATGTCCTGAATGGTGACATTATGTTTCATAAATTCTTTGATGTTTATGCAAATATCACTGAAACATCTTTATGCAAATTTATTTATAATTTCAGCTACTTAAGCTAAAATATTCAATTAATTCCCAAATACCAGCAAGCCATAGATTGAAATACTTTCATACTATCTAGAGTTGAACTGTGACTTGATAAGATGATTTATGACGTTAGTCATTATTCATTAATGTTATATTTTATCTTTGTAAGAAACCAAGTAAAAGCTTCTTGTCTACCATAGACAAAAGTTGTGGCGTACACTTCAATAATAAATGATTTTTTTCAGAAATTCCACGTGTCCTGAAAAAATAGGAAAATAAGAGCAATTGATATGACTACTGAACAACATGCTTTCCATCAGTTTCTGTTTTTTTTTTTACCATTTTGATATTCAAGATCTCAACTGATACAAATAATTATTTGCACAGACATAACTCATGAGAAATCTACCATCGGACATACCTACCAATGAAACCTGACGAAGGAGGGTTGGGTTGTATTTTCTCTTTAGTGTTCTCCTGAATAATATCCCAGAGCTGCCATATAAATTTTGGATGAAGAATGTAGAATGGCTGGTTTGGATTCTTACTGCGATGCTGTACGTATGGAGTAAACAAGTTGTAGTCTGGATTCTTATACCACTAGCAGGGAAAATAAAAAAAATTGTTAGAGTACTTAGCATACACCAAAAATTACCTAAAGTATCACATTGTCATCTTGGTAAATATGAGTGCACCTTGGTGTATAGCAAACAAAAGAAGAATGCTACATCTTTGACTTAAAAAGTTATCACTATTTTAATCACTATTAACTACCAATAGTCCTTACTTAATGACCATTCACTTAACAACCATTCAATTATGTTGTCCCCCACCCCCCTGAAGTTACTTACAACCCATCCTCAAAATTATAACAGAGCAGAGCCACCCTGGGGTTGCCTGGTGACATTTTGGGCACTTGGTTGAATTTAGAACAGAATGAGCATCCCATAGTCAAGTGACTGTGATTTGCAATGTTTTTGCCAGTTTTTCAACAACATTTGCAATGTTTTTGTCAGTTTTCCAGCAAAAAAACCTCATTCATTCAGAATGAATTTACTTAATTACCTCATGGTTTGCTTAATAACCACACAATTTGCTTAATGACATAGTCACTCACTTTATGACCATTGTAAAAATTGCCACAAAATAGGTCATGTGGCAGCTCAATAATTTAAAAAAATTATGACAAAAAATTAAGGGTTCAGTTGTGACAATTAAATAAGGACTACCTATATTTTAGATAGTTTTGGTACAAAGGGCAGCAAAATGAGCAGAGATTTTGACATACTTTCCAGATAATTGTAGAATATAAACAAACCCTTTGACTGAGATGGTATAAAACTCCTGCTTTGAGCAGGAGGTTGTACCAGAAGACCTTTGAGTTCCCTTCCAGTCCTATGATTTTATGACTTTAAGAAAATGCTGACAAAATTTGACACTGTATTTTACAGCAAGAATATAGTATTTTATTCTCTATTGGTGCAAGATTCCGTTATTTGAGTTTGTAATGATATCATGCAAGTGGGTAAGGCAGAAAAGTGCCCGGATATGACAAATTACTTTGCATATTTACAATTTCAGCAAACAGCAATCCCAACTGCAGCATTTTAAAGATAGTCCTTGTTTAAAATGGTAAGTGGGGCTAGAATTTCCATTGCTAAGTGATGGAGTCATAAAGCATGTCACATGACGATATTGCTTATCAATCCCTGCAGTCGCCAATCCTGTTGTTAAGCAAGGTCTTCATGTGATTGGATTGCAAGATTTCAGGAAGTCACATGCCCCGAGTGCTCTCGAGCAGGCCAGTGGGTGAGTGAGTGCTATGGAGTAAGATGAGTTGGGGAGGAGATACTATGGCATGATTGACATGTGAACTTTACACAATATGGCTGGGAGGGTACGTCTGGCATGAATGTACTATGGAATATGAAATTCCTGAGATTTCGTGCTCTATAAGAGGATCCTTGGGAGAAAAAGGGACAGAAGTGACTTATGATCTTCCCCGCCAGCTTCTCCATTGACTTTGCTTGTTCACATGTCTGCAGGGCTCTGCAACATTTGGAAGTATGAGGCCAGTTGCCAAGCATCCGAATGCAGTCACATGACCATAGGTGTGCTGCAATGGCTAGAACTTTGAGGGCCAATTGTAAGTACCACTCGTTCAGCGTTCAGTGCAGTGGTGGGATACGACCGGTATGGCCCGGTACAGGCGTACCAGTGCCTGCTGGGAGCACCAGGTACCGTTCCGGTACAGTGTTCTGGAGGGTCCACCCACCCTCCTGTATTTGAGCCGATTGGGGCTTACACGCACGGTGCCTGTGCGACGCTCCGCCGAGCAGCTGGAGCATCGCAGGCGGTAAGTATGCATGCACCCGCTGTGCAGGTGCATGTGGTGGACGCCCGGCCCCATTGCACCGTACTGGTTGCATCCGGATCCAGAACCCACCACTGGTTCAGTGCCACAACTTTGAACAGTGGCTGAATGAATGTAGACCAAATACAAGAGTGGACAATTAGTACGGAAAAAGTATGATGAGGAGGTTTGGGCAAATAAAATGAATGAAGCCTAAGCTGCAAAAGAGATACATGAAGGAAAAATACATGGACTGCAAGGAAAGAAAAGTTCAAGAAAGTTTTGGCTGAATTTCTATCCTAAAAAAGGGAAAAGTTTAAAGAAACTCAAGGCAGAGTGTGAAGCATGGTGGAAACAAGTTTGATAAAAGAATGAATGGTGGTATTTCATTATCATGCCTTTTTTGCCGTCTATTTCATTGTTTCTTTTTTTACTTACTATTACTCCTTTTCTAAAACTTTGCTTATCTTGAAAAAGAATAGTGAGATACATAGAAAATGTTCATAAATGTGTGCACGTATGAATCAGAAAACATTTGAAAAAAATGGAAATACAGAGAACTCCCCAAAGCTAGATATTTAAAAAAGTCCAACTATGTACTTACAAATCTTTGGGTTAGACATTTTCTGCTCTGCTTATGCATTTCAATGAAATATGAAAAACAACATTGCTTTTCAATATTTTAAACATTCAAATAAATGGTTTAACAATTCCTATCATACATTCAGTTTTGACAAAAGCCCTGAAGAAGACTGTGATGTTCATTTCTTTTGAATACAGAAGGTACACAGTGGTGTCAACACAATAACTTATGACTTACCTTATCCAAATTTGAAGAATAAGGAGCAGGATCCCAAGCCACTAAAATAACATCTTTATACAAGGAGTTACCGACGAAATGATAATTAGGATTAGTAAGAATCTGTTAAATGCAAAGAAACACACATCTACTAAAAATATTCCAAACTTTATTTCCCTTCTATGTTCTTACCATTATCTGGCAGTTTAGCTTAAAAAATAGCGTTAAAAAAATCCCCCCAAAATCCCCCCAAAAAATCCTTCGGTCACCAGGTTTAAATGTCCCCTCCCACTTTTGAAAAGAAACTTTAAGTAGCCTTGTATACTCGATATGTAGAATAGCACTGTAGAGAAGGTAAATGTTCTCTTTTCACTTTCAAGGAAGAAAGTAATAAGAGAGAATGGCTGTGCCAAAGAGCATGCTTCTGTCTACATAGAAGCATACCAGTTTTTTAAAAAAATTCTGTGTAGATTTCAATCAGTAATTGTCACTGTTAAACTACAACAGCTAGAGATATGTTTACAACTGTTGCAGTATCGTGCAGTCACATGATTGCTATATGTGTGTTTCACAACCTACTTCTGAAAAGCGGCGTCCAAACGAAGTGGCAGTCATTGATGCCTCTTTAATGACTATGATGATTTGCTTAACTATGGAAGCAAAAATGATGTTGTAAGAGCAGCGTGGTCATGTGATGTTTCCCTTAGTGGCAGCAGCACTTAGTGATGTTGTTGCCAATGCCCATTGGGGTTGGTAAGCGAAGACAACCTGTATGCTCAAGTGTGGTGAGATCCCATGCAAAAAAAGTAGTGTCATTTTTTAGCAGACATAGGATACTGCAGGCATGGAATATTTTCCAACAAGTATTTAAGAAATAATTATGGCCTGAGGAGTGGGGAATTTATTAGCTGCAAGTCATAGTTAAGAAATATAAAATTCAAAATGCATAGAAATAGAAGTTTGTTTTGAAGTGAATAACGTACCTGCCACAAGAGGGTGCTGCAGGTTTTTTTAAAAAGCGAATTCATTCTGTTTGGTCCTGAATCTCTAATTATTTACAGCTCTTAGCTTCATTCCACACTCTACAACTTTGCTGGTTTATGTCATCTCTATTTTATCTAGTTCCCGTGAGTTCTTGTGGTGTAACAGTCTGAATGTTTAATGCTAGTACAGTATGTACTAAAATCTATATCCATTCTATCTGATATCCACATTCTATGGCATTTTTAAATTTCAAAAATTCAATTTACTTCTGCACAAAATATCTTTTTAACTAATTTAAAATATCTTTCTCCAAACCATCTTTGCATGCATTTTTAAAGATAAGAATTACATATCTGGAAAATTATACAATCCAAAAGATCTGTCCTGATTATTTACCCAGGAAGCATACATTTATACATCTAAAATGCAGAAAAAATGAAGTTGTCTACTCAATTTATAAACAATGACATAATAAAAATGATAGGGACAGATGAATCAACAAAGCCACTGAGTCTGGCTTTCCTGTTTATTTTCCTCTTCTGTTTTTTAATGTGATCCCTAGGATATAAAATCCCCCCCCCCCACACACACACATACACATACTGTATTATGAAGCTCAAGGCTTATTATTTACAATCCTACTGTAACAGAATTTTACACTGTAGCTAATAGATATGCTGGTTGATGATTATCAAATATCTAAGAGCAACAATCCATTTTTGATTAATAAATAAAACATGAGTTTATTCACACAATAGAATGTAATAACTTAGATTAGACATTTTAAAATTATGTTTATGAGTTGCTAAAGAAATTCTGTAGAGTATGTGGATAGTGATAGATAAATATAAACTTTTAGAAATGTATTTATTAAGTTTCATATTCCTTATAAAAGGTCAATATCTCCTAGAAAATGATACATATTTATGGATCTTCAACAGATTTACCTGGGAATTAATGATGCGCATTGTAGTTTTATTTCCAACATCTTTTTCATAACCTTTTGTTGGAGCAGAATTGAATCGCAGAACTGCATCATGAGAATCTAGTGTGAAAAGAGTTACGTTTATTTGGGGTTTTATACATGTGCAATCATACAGATGCTTACGTAAAAGTAGATTCCACTATATTCTAAATGGATTTTAATATACATAATACAATATTTGTATTATGCACAAATATTTTCTACTATATTCTCATTTTTTTCTTTTAATGACCCTGTAATCCCTTGCATCAGGATGGAGCCGAGGCGACTGAATGCAGCTGAGCTTTTACTGGCTGGATGCCCTTCCTGACACCTATATGGAGCTCACAGCAGATATGTTCTCTTTGTGCCCAGAAAGAGATATATCTGCTGCTACCTAGAATCAAACTCACAAGCGCTTGGCTGTGAGGCTACACATCTAGGTCACCCCATCACTCATTTTCTATTATATTCTACTGTAATATTTAAATCCACTCAAGACTTAGTACAAAGAACAGTCTAAACCAAAACAAATATTTAAGCTTTTAAAATTTGTATGGAAATGTGAGCAGTCCATGTGAACAGAAATTTCATTAAGCTTTTTAAATTAGAACAGAAAAATTAATAATCCATGTAAATATGATTCTATTGTTATATATAATTCTTTTCACAAAGAGACAATACCGTATATACTCGAGTATAGGCCGACCCGAATATAAGCCGAGGCACCTAATTTTACCACAAAAAACTGGAAAAGTTATTGACTCGAGTATAAGCCTAGGGTGGGAAATGCAGCAGCTACCGGTAAATTTCAAAATAAAAATAGATACCAATAATGTTTTTGAATATTTATTTCAAAGAAAAACAGTAAACTAGCGGTGTATTCAATGAAATACTTCACTCACCTCATGATGCTGATGTCCCGCTGTGATGATGATGTCCCGTGCAGCCGCGGGAGCGATGTCCCGCCTCCTATGACACACGGCACAGTGATTCCTATCATTGGATCACTGTACCAGAGGAGGTGGGACATCGCTATGTGGCTGCTTGCCATAACAAGGAGGAGGTGGGACATCGTTGCAGAGCGGCAGGAGGGGAGGAAGGGGAATCGTAAGACAGCCCTGCATTACATTAGAACGTGAGGAGGGGGGATGGTGCGGTGCGCGCTGCGCGGCAAACTGACACAGAGGGAGGGGAAACTCACAGGGGCACTGGGCCATTCACGAGTGTCACCCAGCGGCATGGCCCCGCCCCTTTTTCTCCTCCATTTCGGGCAAATTTTTCACTGACTCGAGTATAAGCCGAGGCGGCTTTTTTCAGCCCAAAAAGTGGGCTGAAAAACTAGGCTTATACTCGAGTATATACAGTAAATGCAAATACCTAGATGCAGAATTAGTTACACTTATTTCCTTTTTTTTTTTTTACTATTGTTTTAAAAACTGTGCTCTGAAGAAATACTCAGTTGTAATACAATTCCTAAAGTTTATATACTTTGGGTATTTTTATGCATTTTGTATATTTATCTTCAAATACATTTTGCTGTCTTGGATTACTATGCTAACATTTAAATTATGAGAGCGTATAAATATACCCTGGAAATTTATTTCCTCATCAGACAGTTATTCGTACAATATTTTGCCATTCTTCTGTGAAACAATTCTATACTGCATTGATAAGCCCTGGAATTCTACATGGTAGGTATTGGCTAGATTGAATAGTATCTGAAAATTCTGTAATACTGGGAAAGATTGAAGGAAAGAGAAGGAAGCAGGAAGCTGGGTTGCCTTGATTGCAACAACAGTGGGTGCACAATTGTAAGAACTATACAATCAAGCTGGGATCAGATTCTTCTTGAAAAAAATGAATATGATCACAAAGGATTGTCACTGGCTTGATGCTACCTGATCGATGTAATGTAGCTGTTGGAAGAAGGATGTTCTTGTAATTGGAAAACAGGAAGAGAAAGTGTCAAAGTCAGGGCAATAGTAAGGTAGTAGGGTTAGTACTAATGGTTCTGGTTTCTTGCTTGGACTACTTTGAAGGGCTTACAGTTCTATTGTGAGATACAAGTAGTTTTCCAAAAAGCTTTTTGTTCTATCATCATGTTGTCTCATTCATGGGATTTTATAGGAGGTCCAGATGGTAGCATTTTCTATTTCCATGCCCTTTCTTTCATGTTTTGTCATCTATCATTTACCTTTTGCTCTCCCACAAAATGTGAGAAAAAAGTAGATTAGTAAAGTAGGGGGCATTTTTTTTACAAGTACCAACATAAATATGGTACAAAATTGCATATTAAACCTGTAAGATTTGAACTGGACTATGACAGCAAGCCCCATGAGCCGAGGTGGCGCAGTGGGTAGAGTGCAGTACTGCAGGCCACTTCATCTGACTGCTATCTGCAGTTCAGCGGTTCAAATATCACCGGCTCAGGGTTGACTCAGCCTTCCATCCTTCCGAGGTGGGTAAAATGAGGACCCGGATTGTGGGGGCGATATGCTGACTCTGTAAACCGCTTAGAGAGGGCTGAAAGCCCTATGAAGCGGTATATAAGTCTAACTGCTATTGTTATATTGCTATTGCTATCTGATGTGATATAAAACAAGGATACCTTAAATAAGCAATAAAATTAAAGTGAACATTAGCAGAAAGAACATATGTACAGGCAAGAAGATAAAGCACTATATCTTTTTTTTGTCTTTTTCCTCTGTGTATTCCTTTCTCAGTAACTAAAGAAGAAAATGAACAGTGGCCTCTATGTTAAAAAAACAGCAAAGAATTCAGCCAACAAAGGGTGATACTTTGTGAAGAAAAGAGAAATATGAAAGAAGTGAGTATTGTATGGACTGCCATTAGAAGAATCCATCTGAAATATTTTGCAGCTTATCTCATTATCTGCTAAGATAAATATATCACAAATGTGCTTTTAACATCTGAAACATGACAGATAAAATTATATGTACTACCATTATTGTTGCTGTCATTATCAGCCTGGAGGTATATAAGTGAAACTTTCCAGGGCAGGTAATAAGGAGTGGAAAGTTTAGATCTGGAATGACAGAACACTATTTTAACAGAGAGAAGAGGACGGGCAGGCACATGGGCTATGGGGTAGTGATAGGGGGAAGAGAATAATGAAAATGTAACTTTCTATAAATGAAGTAACATTGGGACTCTACCAAAACAGAATAAGAGAACAGAATAATATGGTTTGCCATGAATTAGATATGACAGTGTGAGTTTCATAACTAACATTTGTTTGCAAAGTTATCGCTGCCTCAGATACACATATTTAGCTCATTATATGTGCAACAGGAATATCTGACTAGAGGAGTGGGGGAAAGAAAGGGGAAGAAGAAAAGAAGGAGAGGAGGAAAGAAGAAGGTAGAGAAGGGAGGTTGAGAAGATAGAAGGAGTAGGGTTGTTGCAAAACAAGATGGAGGTATGGGGTCGCAAGAAAGTGAGCCGAGGTGGCGCAGTGGTTAAATGCAGCACTGCAGGCTACTTCAGCTGACTGCAGTTCAGCAGTTCGGCTGTTCAAATCTCACCGGCTCAGGGTTGACTCAGCCTTCCATCCTTCCGAGGTGGGTAAAATGAGGACCCGGATTGTTGTTGGGGGCAATATGCTGACTCTGTAAACCGCTTAGAGAGGGCTGAAAGCCCTATGAAGCGGTATATAAGTCTAACTGCTATTGCTAACTGCTATTACCCCAACTGGGTTCTCTATATTTGTAAGAAGATAGGGATAAATGTTAATAGTTAATAGATAAATGTTAATAGTACTTACAAGAATGTATATTTGTGAATGTATTTGAAAGGAAAAAATAAAAAACTTCGTGCAAAAAAAGAAAAAGAAAATCTGACTGGAAGCTTTCTGTAGCCACAGATCCCATAAGAAGCCAAGCAGGCATAGTAAAATAACTACAATAGAACACATATATTCCACAGAGAATATATTCTCATCTGCAATAACAGGGAAATAACCACATCAAGATATACACTTCCAATCATATTTGTTTATTTTAGACTAAGACTAGGTGTTATTCATACTATGGCTATTTCTCAGATATTACTATGCTCAAGCATTTATTAGAAATACATTTACTACAGCTAGTCCTCGATTTTCCATCATTCATTAGTGACTGTTCAAATTTACAATGGCACTGAAAAAAGGGACTTATAACTCAAGTTTATCACCATTGTAGAATCCCCAGTCATGTGATCAAAATTCAAACAGTGATAACAGGCATGTATGCGCCAGATTTGCTTACTGCATGATTCACTAAACAGCTACAGTGATTTGCTTGTAGCAAAAAAGGCTGTAAAATTGGATGCAACTCACTTAATAAACATCTTGATTAGCAAAGAAAATTCTGTTCCCAACTGTGGTCGTTAACCGAGTACTATCTGTAATCTTACTAAATTAATGGGAAAGAAATTGCTTTTGAAGTTGTGTTGGAATGTCCTGTTTTCATGCTAAATGTTCTCTTCTGTAGTTTTCAGCCTCTCTGATCCCCATGTTTCAAAAGCATCTCAGAGAAAGACATTATGAGACAGCTCTCCACATGGGGATTCCTCAAATCAAGTAGGACAGTCAGGGGGCCACATCATAATAAGAGAGATTCAGGATGATATGCAGTACCTTCCACTGCTTCATAAAAATAAAGGAACCTCATAAGCATCACTAAAATAAATTCTGAGAGTGAGATACAAAACAGAAAGTTTTTTTGTTCCCCAGAGGAAGAAAACTTTCAGGAAATTGGAAGAATTTTTTCCAGCCAAGTATTATTCAAGATGGTCTCTTCCATATGCAAGCTGGTATCTTTATTTGCATATATATAGGGGTGTTTAATGAATATTTCGAAGAGAGGGAAATGTGTATCACCACAGTGGCAAGAGAAACATTTTCAATAAAGGATGAGTCACAATGTAGTGAACATACTAAATAGAAAGGAAGATTCCAGGAAGGTTATGCTTGAGACAAAACTGTTAATTCTGTTTAAATGACAAAGATTAGTGGGAAAAGTGGTACATGTATAATAAAGGTCATTGCTCTCTCAAAAGCCTTAAAACTAAACTTGGCTTAGAAAACGTTTTAATTAATGTATATTCAGCGAGTCTCCAAAGAGTAGGGAGATAAAAATGAGACACTAAGCAACTACCATTGTAAAAAAATCTATTAACTTGAATTGCTTTATTTTTTCGCACTGTGAGAAAAGGGGGAAATGGTTAATCTTTTTCACAGCAGAAGTTTTCAAACCAGTAGGACTTCCCTTAATATTTGACATTACCCAGTTTTGACTTTCAGTGCTAGGACAGCATGGCTCTTATGCTGAGTAGAGATGCCTACTGAAGTAACTGGATAATGATAGCACTTTCAATGCTCACAAACATTTTGGTTTTTGAGAAAAGAATAGCAAGTAATAAGATAAAGAAGGATAGTTAAATGTAAAAATAAGAAAACATATTTAAGTACCCATAGCACAACTTAATATTTGTGAGAGCTAATAATAGAGAAACTTCTCTCTCTGTCTTGAAAAACACGTAGTGAAGAGTGAATGGAAAACTGCCTGCACCATCTGGTTTAGATTCAGATTTTGCATACTTTTTAGTGGATTCAGACATGGATTTGCATTATAGCAATAGCACTTAGACTTATATACCACTTTATAGTGCTTTACAGCCCTCTTTTCAGCCCTCTCTAAGCGGTTTTACAGAGTTGGCATATTGCCCCCAACAATCTGGGTCCTCATTTTACCCACCTCAGAAGGATGGAAGGTTGAGTCAACCTTGAGCCTGGTGGGATTTGAACTGCCAAATTACTGGCAGCCGATAGTCAGCAGAAGTGGCCTTCACTCTAACTACTGCACCACCGAGGCTCTAAAGAAAACTGTTTATATTTTAGATCTGCATAATTTATTTTGTACTGATAAAGAGTATTTTTCATGTCTGAAGTACAGTGCCTTATTGAGGTTACACATGGAATATTGCTTAAGAGTTTTGTCTTATAGATGTCAAGAGAAAACATCTTTCTGTGGCCACATGAGTTTATTAGTCAGGGGAATTAATTCATTACTTTTTCATCTCTCAACTTCTGATGTTAGCTAATTAACATTTTTTAACACTTGGCTTTCTATAAAAAAATAAGATACAGTTCAGTAAAAACAAATCCAACCTAACCCGTAGCCATTTTGAAAACTGGAGAGGAGAACCAAAATGGAGGGGAAGGGAGGCAGTGCTACTTTAGATGCTTATTATTACTGTATGATATGATTCAAATATTATTAAATTATATTTAGAAAAACCTGTGGGGCAGAGGAAAATTCTTGGATTCCTTATTGGGAGAACCAAAGGTAGAGTGTCTCAAAGGTATTTTTTTTTTCTTCAAAAGGCAACTAAACAGTTTTTTCCTTGAAGAAGAAAACATTTTGCTTCTCACCCAAGCAATTTAATCAGTTCTGATAGCAGGGATGAAGCATCTTGGATAAGAAGTGAAACATTTTCCTCCTCAAGGAAAAAACAGTTCAGTTGTCCTTTGAAGAAAAATGCACCTTTGAAACAACTATGACCCGGATGACTGAGAATCTCCATAGACAAAAGTAGAGTACCAGCCTAAGAATTAAATCTGTTTAATTGAAACTGTTGGCTGATGCTGTTTTTGTTTTTTTTTGCACTGGAAAATCCAACAATGTGGAAATCTAATTTCACTAAAGCAAATAGTTCAAATTTATATCCATTGGGATTTAAAAATTAATAAAAAATACTACACATTTTTATATTAATATCATACTATCAATGATGAACATGTAGTTGCTGTAAAATTTACAATTATCAAGTGTTCTTAAAAAAACTAACAACAGCACTGCTGTTCTTCATCACCTTGGATTGCTTTAAAATTTACAGTTATGGACAACAGGTCAATTGATCTGGAGAGCTATAAGGCTGTCCAATGAACTATCAACAGCAGAAAAGAGAGCATGCTATCATCTGTGGGCTTTCTAGAGAGAGGTTTGGAGCACCATTCTGTAAAATAGGATACTGGACTATAAAGGTTTTAATCTATTCATAACATTGCTACTTGTAAGAGGTGAACATGCTGGGGGAAAAATTCAAATTTCCTTTAATGATCTTTGAATGCATTATTCCCCGCAAAACATGTTAAATCATCTTTTGGAATATATTATATTGTGAATTGTTAAAACAAGAACATGGAGACTATAAGATGAAGTCAAAAGACCAACTAACTGAGAAACGTTTCAATGGATCTCATTTGTATAGTTGACAGAAAGATCTAAAGAAGCTAAAAGGACATTTGGAATTGATGAACATAGGGCAGAATTTGAAATTGAATTATGTGATAATGTAATTGCTAAAACGTATAGATTTGAGACAGAAAAAGAAGAAGTGAAAGAGAATATGAGAAAATGGCTAAAATCTTTGGTTATATTATACCAATGAATAAATGCGAAAATGAAAGGACTGAAATTTACATTACATTACAATTTAAATGAGAACTTTTATAAGTTTCTTTTTAAGTATGTTATATGCAGAGAAATGACTATTTTGTTCATGACTCAAATTCATTTCCTGACATTTAATGATAATAGAATAGCTAATAAATTGCTGTATTAACACTAATCACAATGAATATATTATATTTACTGATACTTTTATTGTAATTTCATATAGAGGGTTAAAAACTATTTAACCTTAATGTCCTTTCATACTTTCAAAAGTTTCACTTGTCTAGGAACACCACTGCCTGGGAACAGTACTGCCTGGGGTTTCCAGATGTTGCTGCTCTTTAATACCTGGCAGCCCCAATCAACTATGGTAAAGAATGCTGATAGCTGCCGTTCAACATCTGGTGGGAAAAAAGATTAAATGTATGATTTAGCCTTTACATAAAATCTGTTACTATAGTTAATTCATTGTTTAAACTTTTCTGCTTCCATATAGTAATGGAATTTTGCCCTAATTGACATTGCAGTGCTACTTGTAATTAAATGTATGATGTATCCAAAGCTGAGTCTCACTGACTGATATACTAGTTTAGTGGAATGTTACAGCTGTTTATAGTGTAATGGAACTTTGTGTGTGTATAAATCTCTCCAATCTTAACCAAGTTTTAAATGTGGCATTTCTATTTGAATTGAATAATTATTTGATAGAGAAAGAAGAAAACTAAAATAAATAAGAACTCTGTTTCATATGTTCATATAATCAAAAATATTAGAAACTGAGTATTCAATCTGGCTTGACAACATTTCCACTTGAAATGCATAATTCTCATTCAAGACATTTCTTCAGTTCAGAACTGAAGAACCTTCTTAGATGAGAAGCAAAATGAAAGAGAGTTCAGTTGCATTTTGGATGCAACTGGATGACTGAGAATCTCTACAGACCTCCTAATACATTGGTCCACAAAAGTATTTTTTGGGGTGGGGGGAGGAGTTGATAGAAAAGATCATATAAAAAGGAGAAAGTAAGCGCTGGAAGAAAAAAAAACTTCTCATAATACTTATACATTTGTTGTCTTCAAATGGAGACAATGCGTATTACTACTCAATACAGAGGAAGTATGCCTTACTATAGTGTCATTGGTAGAAAATAGCAATATGAAAAGATTGCTACAAAATGCTGTTCTGTTTAATTCCAGAAAAAGAATATGGTGGCCTCTATACAAAACAGGATGCTTTGGTCCAATCCACCCTTCTTTTACTTTATCTTATAAAGGCCAAAGAGTACAGAAATAGCCCACATGTGGTTATCTGGATTCCACCTACATACCAGAGTTCAAATAAGCTAAACATCTTTACCCACCTATTTCATGCCCCAGAGAAGAGTTCAGTATGGCACCAGCAGACATAACGACAGCACAGCTTCCAAATCCTCGAGGATATAATTTATTCAGTGAAGTTTGAGGGACGTGTTTTTTCCAACCAAGGACTGAAAAGGGAGCTTCCTCGCCATCAATGGTTCTGATGTTTACACGTGCCTTGAGCTCACAGAAGAGTTGTTCTGAAGTCAGTTGGGAGTTTTGCTTCCCCCTGAACTTCACCCCATGCTTATTGGCATTCAAGTAATCTTTCATTGATTTCTGAAGGCGGGGATTCAGCATCTTGGAGGAGACATCCCCCTTCCAAAGCCTGAACAGGAACGATTTTGACATTGTGGTATAAATTTCATTCCATTCATGGGACTCTTCAACCAGTTCGCTTCTTCTGTGATTTATGTGTCTTTTCTTTATCTTCTTTTGAGGGAACCAAGAATTCTGTAAAATGTTCCTCTTCTGAACTTCCCCCTGTGCAGAGTTTAATTTCATTATTCGCTGAACATTATTTGATAACTGAGACTGACCAGCAGTAAATAAATAATCACCATTCCTCTGATGAAAATTACTTTTGGATTTTCTTCTTAACTGAGAAGGAAAAAATTCTTCACTTTCAAAACTATTATCTAAGCCAGTCCACTTTTTTATGTTCCCACTCTCTGACTTAAATGAATCTAAGACATCTTTGTTGAAGAGCATCTCATTGACTGTTTCGGAGAAGGGTGGGTCATGAATTGCTCCCATGATAACTCTCTGTTTGCCTTGAATAGGCAAGAGTCTTTTAGTCTCAACATACGAGAAGGAACTAGGAACTGCATCTGTGGTGTTGCTATCGGTGAAATATATGAAGATAAATAGGAACAGGAGGCCCCAGGCAAATATTCCAAACAGCATGACTTGTTTCCATTGTTTCAGATTGGGTTTCATGGCAATGTTTGTGACTCTTCCTCTGTGCCTTGAGGGTTTTATGAAAAGAAGTAAGACCTGGGAAAAAATATAGTATTAATGAAACTTTTGAAATATTCACGATAGCAAAGAAGCAATCTATTTTTCAGAAAAAGAAGAACTTTAAATGTGATGATTCTGAACAACCTATACCAATACCATGCTACTCTTATTGTAAGATAGACTGCTTTTCTCTACTAACAGTTCAGTCACATACCGTATTTTTCAGACTATAAGACGCACCGGAGTATAAGACGCATCAAGATTTTGAAGAGGTAAATTAAAACGGGCCTGTTTTTTTTTGCAAAAAAGAGGGCATGCATAGTCTTTGGCAGGCTTGTAGAGTGCTTGTCGGACCTGGGTGGAGGGGAAATGGACTTTTGCTCATTTTTGCCCTCACCGGCTCCCAGGAGCACTTTGCAGGCCTCCCAAAGCCAATGCACATCCCGTTTTGCAAAAGGGGCGGGGTTTCTGGAGGCCAAAAATGCTGTATTCAGTGTATAAAACACACCCAGATTTTCACCCTCCTTTTTTGGGAAAAAAAGGAAAAAATATGATATAACCATCAGTCCCCAGTAAAATGTAATTTTATGCAATAAAAATTGTATGTAATAAATGGGGGTGGGCTTTTTATTTCATGGATTTTTAATGTTGTAAGGCTCCTAGAGTCACAAGGTGTGACTAGGGCAGCCACATAAGCTTTTTTTAATAATGAAATAATTATAAGAGGCTGCTACAGGTCAGGGTGAACCTTTTGACATCTGTCAGTTTGTCCAGATAGAAAATTACTATCCTTTTTCACTGAGGACTATTTTGTTTAATCCAATTCTCAAAAAGAGAAAGGCGTGACAGAGAACTTTAAAAAACCTTGTGATAATTTTAAAACACATCAGACACTTAATATAATCAGTCTTGCATTTAGGAAAGTTTTTAATGAACAATTATTTTGTTCATTAAATCAGGACAATCTATAGTTATAAAATATATTTACTGGAGAAAGGGAAATAGAAATGTAAATTTAAGAAAACACACACACACACACACAAACAAAATGGTCAAATCTAGCTAAATTAGATATTATCTTCTTGAATAAGCTTGTAGGTTTTTTTTTAAAGTACATATTCACTGCAGAAAGAATGGTTGGAGAAAGTTTATCTGGGCATTCTGATTGGTTGGTCCTCATTAATTTCTTTTGAATGTATATCCTCAGTTTTATACATTGGAGGACAGTTAAATAAAGTGAGAGCCAATTTCTCTGGGGACCCTAGTGCTTAACTGAATCAAAGACAATGCTCTGTGTATGATGCCCTGAGTCTAGCCAACGGCTAGAAATGATCTAGTAGACTAAATCTATTACCCTAAAGACCTCTGCTGCAGAGGTGGGATTCAAATGGCTTGGTGAGCATGGCCAAACTATAAAATCTCCATTCCCAACCCACTCCAGGGGAAGGATACTGCAAAATATCCATTCCCTCCTGATCAGAGGCAGAGAATAGATGGGGGTGGGGCCAGTCAGAGATGGTATTTACTGGTTCTCCGAACTACTCAAAATTTTCGCTACCGGTTTTCCAGAACTGGTCAGAACCTGCTGAATACCACCTTTGCTCTGCTGCAATTGTACATGAATGGTCTTGTGTCATCAATTCTTTTCTTGTATCAATGAGAAATATCCTTTAGGGAAAGCTGAATTTCATTTATTCAGCATTGGCTTATTTTAGAGGACTCTGCTGTGTCATTATTAAACCATGGCCAGTAAACTACTGCAGAATTACACAATGTCTAGTAAAATAAAATGGTTTTACTTAGTAGTAAAGAAGAGATGTAATACAATCTATGCGTATTTACTAAGTAATGGTTTTTTTATAATTGATTGAGACTTTATTTCAGGTGCTAAAGATCTGGAAGAACTAAAATATGCTAATGGGAATTTAATGTACTGATATACTATATCATGAGAGGATCATCAATGCAATCTAAGACATTAGCTCAAATTTTGTACAGATTCAAGACAAATATGGACCTGACATGTAATATTTAAACATTTTTGGGGTGCTTATTTTACTACATAATCATGTGCTGTTATCTTTATCCCTTCTACATACCTATTTTTTGAAAGGTGAGGATAAGATGGCGTCCTTATCTTACAACAATGCTGAAAAGTTGTGAAGCAATCTTATTAAACAATTAAAAGCTCTATATAAATAGTACAATTAATGATATTACTTGCACTTAAATTGCAAAATAGCAAAGTCACATGACAGTTAAGAGTCCCAGAACTGATCACTATTTACAAAGAGCATTCTCTGTTGAAACGTGCTGAACGAGTCTTATTTTTTCCTTTGAACATTTATAAACAGCTGAGTGTAGCCCCTCTGTTTAATCTATTATTTGTAACAAAAGGTACGCAAAGGTTTCTAAACTAGATCTCCTTCTATTTATTATAGGAGAACTGAATGGAAGGGTTTCAGGACAGAATAAGAAGCTTCCATGTATATACCTAGATAAACATATGCAATATACTACTTAACCTCAATAATTTTGTTTACATATAACAGAAATGGCAAGAAGTATGTCGATTATAAATGATGGCTGTATTCTGATGTCACTTTAAGGTATGATTCATTTATTGAATGACCATAGCTGACCAAGAAAACACAAAATACTAGATCATCGATAGCAAGACCCCCAAAGGTCCCTTCCAACTCTGTTATTCTATTCTAAAACATGGTTAGTAGAAAATTGGTGCAAAAAATCACATAGATTATAAATCTCCTGTTTTGATTAATTCAATTAAAAATTCAACAGTGAGAAAAGCCAGCCAGTTAAGTTTCAAACAACTGCTACTTGGATTACACTGGCAGCAAAAATGGAGAAAACAGTAGGAAAAGGAAACAGAGAACCTCACAAATTCAATCATTTTTTTTCAAAGATACAATGAAGAAAATACAGAATTTCATAGAAGAAAATATTATCAGGAACAAAATGAAGCACATCATTCAAAGGATATTTACCTTTACCTGTCAAGATTTTCCTATGGACCAAAAATATCCATGAATCACAAAAAACTGCTGAGGTTTTATGGACAAAAACATTTATCTCAATCAGTGAAGGGGCTAAGAGAGCAAAGGATAGCCATTTTCATGTCACCTTGGCCTCTCAAACTGGTCAAAAGTTAGGGTTAGGTTCTGTGCTCCTTGCTTCTGGTTTCCAGTTTCAACGGGTGAAGACCATTGCAAAACACCTGAAAACAAGTCATAAGGGTACACACCCTACCCCTGAACTCCCCCAACTCCTGGACCAACGCTAGGGTGGGAACCTGGCTAATCCTGCAAAACCTCCTAAAACAACAGTTCAGGTAAGATCAAGTGTCATTTTCTGGAGGAATTTTGCAGGATTAGCCAGGATTGGGACATACCCAAGTTAACGTCCTTCGGGGGGGGGGGGCACTATTGGTCCTGGGCTCCTCATGTGCTACCACCTGTTGTAACACCCTATGACCAAATGCTGCATCAGCCGATGCAAACCTGTCTAACCTGTAGTGCCTGATAAAGGGAGATGGGAACACCTACGTAGCCGCCCTGGAAATCTCCATGATAGGTGCCTGTGTGGCCCAGGCTGCCGAGGTAGCCGCACTCCTGGTGGAGTGTGCTGTGATGCCCTGGGGCACTGGAAGGTGCTGAACCTCATAGGCCAATGCGATGGCCAGTTTGATCCACCTCCCTATAGCCGAGGAGGACACCCTCTTCCCCAAGGAAGACGGATAAAAGGAAACAAAGAGTGCCTCAGACTTCCTGAGAGCCTCCGTGCGCCTCAGATAAATGTGCAAGGCACGCCTGACATCCAGCCGGTGCCGAAGGCGCTCCCTATCAAGAGACAGGTCCGGACAAAAATCCAGTAATACCACCTCCTGTGATCTGTGGAAAAGGGAATTAACCTTGGGAATAAAAGTCAGATCCAGTCACAGGATGACCCAATTATTGTGGAATGTACAAAGATCTGACCTGGAGGACAACGCCCCCAGTTCAGAGATGCGATGGGCTGAGGTGACCGCCACAAGGAACACTACCTTAAGGGTTACGAACTTCAGGTTAACCGTCCTCAGAGGTTTGAATGGTGCTCCTGTCATTGCTTGGAGAACCGTAGTGAGGCTCCATGTCGGAAACCTGTGGACAACCGGAGGACAGAGATTCCCCACACCTTTCAAAAACCTCTTAATTAACGGGACCTGGGAAAGTGGAAGGAGCCCCTCTCCCAGAATCATTGTGGAGGGCCACCACCTGTCTCCTGAGGGTGGCATGTGAGAACCTCCTATCCTATCCAATCCATCTTGGAGGAACGCCAAGACATGTGGTACCGAAGCCTCGTGAGGATTCGGTCCCGAGACCCGGCACCACTCTGCAAGGATCCGCCAGGTGGAATCATAAATCCTAGTAGTGGAACCCTTGTGTGAAGCCTCGATTGTGGAGATCACCCTCTGTGAAAGCTGGGCGGCCCTTAGGCGCTCCTGCTCAATCTCCACACGGCTAGCTGCAGCCACTGTGGCTCGGGATGCACCAGGTTCCCCTGTCTGAGATCCACATCCCTCCCCAGAATCCTCCATGGGTGTGACACTGACAGGCACATTAGGTCCGCAAGCCACGCCCGGCATGGCCAGTAGGGTGCCACTAAGATGAGCTCCGCCTTCTCTGATATCACTTTCCGAACTACCCCAGGGAGAAGGGGAAGGGGAGGGACGGCGTAGAGCAGGCCCTCTGGCCACAGAATCCGAAGTGCATCAACTCCCTCCATCCCTCGAGCCGGGAACCGAGAGAAGAACCAATCCATCTGAGCGTTCTGCGGTGTGGCAAACAGGTCCACCTCCGAATGGCCAAACCTGGAGCAGATGGCCTGGAACAGTTTCGGAGAAAGGCTCCACTCCCTGTGGTCGACCATGGCCCGACTGAGCCAATCGGCTTGATGGTTGTTCACTCCTGTGATGTGCTCCGCCCTGAGCGATCAAAGATGCCTCTTCGCCCAGGTGCCGAGTGCCATCGCCTCAGTTCAAAGAGCCCTGGAGTGTGTGCCGCTCTGTCGGTTGATGTGGGCCTTCACCGTCACGTTGTCGGTCAGCACTAAGATGTCTTAATCCCAAATATGGTCCTTGAAGTGCCGCAATGCCAAGTGAATCGCTCGCAGTTCCAACCAATTTATATTGTGTTGGAGGTCCAACCAGGTCCAATGCCCCTGCGCCATCCAGGACTCCAAGAGAGCTCCCCAACTGTACAAGCTGGCATCTGTTGCCAGGATGAGGCACTCCAGCTCTCTGAATTCGCAGCCCTCATGTAGCGCTGGGGAGAGCCCACCACCTCAATGACAGCTGCACCTGTAGTGTCACTGGAACCTTTTCCTTGGAATTGCTGGAGTTTGACCTCTGATGCAGCAGGAGACGCCACTGGAGCGGCCTCGCGTGTAGACGAGCCCAAGGCACTATGTCTATGCAAGAAATGAATTTCCCCAGCAAGCTGGAGAGCACTACTACAGGAACAAAACATTGACTTCTAACTTGTTTAACTAAGGCTAACAAACTAACTTTACGGTCGTGGGACAGGAACACCTTCCCCAGCTTAGAGACTATGATGGTCCCCAGGTGAGGAATCCTGGTGGCGGGAACGAGGGAACTCTTATCTAGATTAACCGAAAAACCTAACTGCTGTAGTGCGAATACCACCAACGAAAGATCCTCGTTTGCTGCTCAAACGATGCTGCTTGGACTAAGATGTCATCGAGAAAGCATTGGACCCTGACAGAGTGCTCACAGAGGTAAGCCGCCACTGTGGTTAGGACCTTAGTGAAGGTCCGAGGCGCTGACGCCAAGCCAAACGGTAGGGCCCTATACTGGTAGTGGCTACCTAAATAGGAGAACCTGAGATACTTACGATGGCCAGGGAAGATGGGGATATGGAGGTAAGCCTCTGTCAGGTCGATGGAGGCCATGAAGTCATCGCGCCTGACCCCTGCCAAGATGGATTTAAGCTATAGACTCAGTGAAAATTTAGTAGTTTAAGATCCAGAATCGCCCTCATCCCCCCAAACTCTTCCGAACGACAAGGAGGTTGGATAGAAACCTGACCCCACTGCCCTAATCTGTAGGAGGTGTCGGATCGCCTGCCTCATGAGAGAGTGTTTATCTTTACTCTTGGAGAACGAAAACGTCCTAAAGTGGTTTGGCGGAATGGAGAGAAACTCTAGGCGCAGGCCAAATCTGATGGTATTCAGAACCCAGGCATCAGTGGTAATCTCAGCCAGGTGTCGGCAAACAGAAGCAGTCTGCTGCCTATGGGTGGGGTCACTATTGACCTATCTGCCCCGGCGGTAGGGATGGTCACCTCCCCCCCGAAAGGAGCTCTTCCCCTGGGTTTGGAACCTAGGCCTATCCCTGGTGTAGTGCCTATCCGACTGCCTATCCGATCTCGGAAAATACATGCTGTGCTGCGCCTCCTGATCTGATTGATGATAGGACTGCTTCCGAAAGTAAGGCGCAGATTTTTGCTCCGACTTCTTTGTGGGCGTAGGCATGACCTTCTTTTAATTCTTGTCCTCAACAAGGATTGGGTCCAATGGGGTACTGAAAAGGGATCACCCGGAATAAGGCGATGATGCCAGGTGCCACTATGTCTTGTTCTCTGCTTGCCACCCCCTCAGCCACAGGAGACGTTGGGAGGTCACCGAGGCCGCCATTGCCTGTGAGGCATACTTCATGGCATGCAGAGTGGCGTCTGCAGATAATTGAGCAACAGCAACCAGCTTGTTGAGATCTTGATGAGTACACACCTCCTCAGGCGGAATCCTTTCCTGCATCTGTTGTAGCCAAAGGATAGCCATGCGGCTGAAGAACGATGCAGAGGCAGCTGCCTTGATGGCCCACACGGAAAACTGGAATGTTTTACGAAGGGTCAGCTCTGCCTTCTTGTCCTTGTCCTTCAAGTAATTAGCCACATCACTGTACACCACTGTTGACGTGGGCCTCACTTGGGCCCCACAGGAGGTCCCCTCCCCAGGGGACAATGGAGGGGGGGAATCAGGCCTCTCCTCTGTCTCAGCAGCAGGTCAGGGGCCCACTAGGCTCAGCCCACCAGAAACAACTGTGACCAAAAACAGCTTCCCCCAATCACTCATGGCCTCCATGTGATGAAATCAGCCTCTGGTAGTCCTTTCCTTCCCCTTTTGCAAGCTGCGCGGCTTTGGGCCTCCTGGCATCGATCTGGGCCTGCAGGGCCTTGCAGCTGCCACCGCTGTAGAAACGATGGCCACTCAGGAAGGCAAGGATGAAAATGAGGCTTCATAGTAGCCTCTGTCCCAGCCCATGCGGCCTGCAGGAATTGAGCCCCAAAAATGGCCGCCGTAATGTTATCCTGCCTCTAAAGCCCCAAGAAGCAACTTTTAAATCCCTTACTGGTGGCCGGGAGCGAACCACACCAAGGGGAGGCTTCCAGGTATCAGATGAAGGAAAGGGGAAGAAGGCAGGGAGAAGGAATTTGCAGGATGGCACCAGATTGTTTTTGGAAGAATCAGGAACCAAAAGCAACCTTTCTTTCTTCGGCCAGACAGAGTTGAAACTGGGAACCAGAAGCAAGGAGCACAGAGGCGTGGCTTAAAATTAACTCTGTCTCGAGGCCAATTGGACACCATGGCTAATCCTGCAAAATTCCTCTGGAAAATAAAAAAGCTTCTGAAAGCAAGGACTTGATACAATCATATCTCACTGATCTTTCATTTTTTAGTGCATCACAAGGAACATTACCTCTTCATTACAGTGATTTTAACCATTTAATCTGATGTAATTTCCCCATTAAAGAAGTTTATTTTTTTTAAAAAAATATTAGTATGTTTGAATACAAGAAAAGTATAAACAAGTAAAGGAAAAATAAGAAAAACAGAAGAGAGAAAATAAAAAAAGAAAAAGACCAACTGACCAACAGAAAGAACAGAATTATGATTCCCGCCCTTTTTTCTATCAAGTAGTAGCCATCTTATTCTTTCCCTCCCTTCTTTAATCCTTTTTAATCCCTAAATTGTAAAAAGCCTATTGGAGATAGGAAGATTAGAAGTCATCAGCCCATGCCATGTAAAGATAGCTGTGCTCAACCTGTCAAATATTTTGTCCTCAAAATACAACCCTAGAAATTTAAGAGATAAAGAATAATGTTACAGTACTTGATTTATTACCAGGAATTCAACAACTATTTAAAGATACGGTAGTGCTGAATGAAGGGATTTCAATTGGTGCCCAAGGTTATGGCCATTGCAGGATATCTCTGGTCACATGATCAAAGTTCAAGCGCTTGGCAGGCATTGATAACTAAGGAGGCTTTGACTCTCCCCAACCACCTATGTCTCTACCATCTATGCCAGTGATGGCTAACCTTTTTGTCACCGCGTGCCAAAAGCATGTGCACGTCCCCACATCCATAATGCAATACGTGTTCGACCCCCCTCAGCATGTCCTGCAGCCCTGCACTTGTGTGTGTGACCCCCTGGGCTCCCCCACCCCCACGCATGCACGTCCCCCCCTGCAGCCCATTTTGGGCCTAGCAGGCCTACCTGCAGTCTCCTGGGACAAAAAATGGGGCCCGAGGGGGACATGCACCACACTCTTCCATGGCCTACTTCTGCTGATGAGAAGAAATGACTGTCCTGGCTCTTCATGAGGCAGCTACTAGCCACATAAGATTTTCTTCCCGTGGTCATGCATGAGTTTCCTCATGAGAATGTGGCTGGGACCGGGCTGAGACAGCTGCAGCTTTGCATCATGCTGCTGGGCTGGGGCTGTCCTGTGTTGTGTCTCAGGGGACTGTTTTCAGTGCAGCATGAAGCCCATCCTCAACCTGGCCTAGAAACTAGGCCAGACATGCCTTGTCAAAAGCAGGGGACAGCAAAAGTCAGCTGGGACAGTTAAGGTAGCGGTTAAGGTGCAGGCCTTGTAACCAGGAGACAGTGAATTCTAGTCCTGCCTTAGGTGGGAAAGCTCACTGAATGACTTTGGGTCATCACTCTTTCTAAGCCGAACCCATCTCACAGGGCTATTGTGGGGAGAATAATAGGAGGAGGAAGGAAGGAGTAATACTGTATCTTCACTACCTTGAGTTACTTATAAAGTAGTAAAGGCAAGAAAATTTTTTTAATAAACAAAACAAAATTTTGGCACACCCAGTTGTGATTGTTAAGTAAATGTATTTGTTGTTGAGTTGATAGAGTCTAAGTAAGAAGCACATGGTAGTATCTTGGATATATGAGAAGACTGCTCTCTGCTAGGATTTCAGCTTCCTCCTGTCTCTGGAGGCTGAATGAGAGCTGCCTACCTAAGGATTTTAGCTTCCTACCAATAAGCAGAAGGAAATGCCTTCACCAGAGTGCAGGAATGGAGCTCAAATCTTCAATATGATTTGTTTGCATCCCCCTGAGGGACTTCAGTTTCCCTTAGTAGGTAGACACAGAAATGGCTTAGTACCATGATGGTGAACCTATGGCATGTGTGCCACAGGTGGCACATAGAGCCATATTAGCCAGCACGGCAACCCTCAGCTCCAGTGTGCATACACGAGCTGGCCAGCTGATTTTTTGGCCTTCTAGAGGGCCAGGGAAGGCTGTTTTTATACCCACCCCAGGCTCCTAGAAACCCTCTGGAACTGGGGAGGGTGAAAAAATGGACCTACCGGGCTCACTGGAAGTCGGAAAATGGGCTGTTTCTGGCCTCTAAGGGGGCATGAGGTCTGTTTTTGCCCTCCCCAAGCTCCAAGAAAGCCATGCACAGGGCAGTGGTGGGGGGGTGTCATGCGCACATGCACAGGGGGTACGGCCTGGGGGGCATTAAATTATGGGTGTGGGCATGCGAGCGCATGCGATAGCGCACACATGCACGCTTTTTGCACCCAAGATGAAAAAGGTTCGCTATCACTGGCTTAGTAGCACACCTTATCACTGACATGGTCATCACTAACCTGGGATCCTTTAGTAAAAATAATTTTATAGGAAACGATTTTTAGTAGGCAGCCCTGGGTGTCCACTGCTCAGCAGGTGTTAAATTAGGGAGTTCACGCTGTCTGCTTTAATTGTTACAAGTAAGAATACAGATAAAAGGCTTAGAGAGAAATTTACAGTACAAGATAAGCTTGCTAAATAACCTTTTCTAAATGTATATGTGGAGAAATTTATATACAAGTTGTCTTAGCTGGCTAAATAAGTTTTACTACAAGGGTATATATTATATGTGGAAAGAAATCTTCTGCAGTGCCAAAACAACTAATCAAGTAGATGGATTGTTTGTCACATTTCAGAATCTGATACTATAGTGCTGTATTCCTTTTAGCTTTAGCCAAAGCAGATGAAAAACCTCTAGTTTTAAAGTGAGAACAATCCTATTAGCAAACCCTCAAGAACTGTAAGAGCCAGTGGCATGAATTATCATACAGTCCATCTGCTGTGCCAACATCATCATCCTAAAGTTACCTGTGAATAATTATGTCTGCTGAGGATGAACAAAGGGGTTATAAATTCTCTGTCTTCTAAAATGTCCCTTTTCCTTCACCTGACATATTAGTTGAACTGCTAACAGTGGTGCAGAAGAAATGAAACACAAGGTACCGTAATTAGTACAATGGAGGAAAGCATATGAACTGAAAAACTGAGATTCAAATAGCCCTCTCCTGTTCTGACCTAGCAGGTAACTGTACAGGAATGCACCAGGTTTAATTGGATTAGAGGTTCTGTGAAAAATGTCTTCTGGTATAAATGAATCACAAGGTCAATAAAGGGTCTACTGGCAGATCCCTTTGTCTGCCAAATATCAGACCTGCAGAAATATGTATAACTTGGCACAGATATTCAACTATATTCCAGACATTATGTTTAAGGAAACAGAATTAAGAACATATCTTAAATATTGAAAATATTTTGAAACTATAAATAATTTGAAGTCTTCAAAAGTAATACACATATTTTGAATTAATTTTCCTTTAATTAACTGAACTATCATATATATGAAAAAGCAAAATTGTTTTATGTATAGTTTTGAGTATAATTTATATATGACACCTTGGAAATTCTTAACCCACATTTACATCTGTAATAATAAGAAGAACAAGGAGGAAAAATGTTAAGAGAAACAGATAATGAACTTGTACTTTAATTTTCATTATAGAACTAACTTGAACATCTTTTTTTTTTAAATATATATTTTATTCATTTTCACATTCCATTTTACAATCACTTATATACAGGGTATTTGCTATAAGAAAAAAATAATAAAAAAAAATAATAAAAAAAATAAAAAAGAAAACACAACTCATCATTCACAACCCCACCTGACACTTCCATTCTCCATACACCCCATCTACCCCCTCCAACTTTCCTTTCCTCCCTCTAACGCTCCCCTCCTACTTCCCTTTCCCCTCAAACCTTCCTTCTCCCCTTACTCCCAACACACCCTCCTTACATTCCCCTTACTCCTTCCTTACTCCTCCCTCCTCTTTCCCTCTACCTCCCTCCTTGGTGTATTCCTTTATTCAAGTATTGTTTATTATAATCTGATAAAAAGTAAAATAAACCAAGGAAAAAAAAATATAAAGAAAGAAAAGAGAAAAAAAAAGAAAAAAAAAGAACAACCGTATATAAGTGCATTCTTGTTCTTATTGAGACTATATTAACACCCACCCACCCACCCCCCCTAAATCCCCATCCCTACTCCTCCCGACTTCCCAGGGCCCACACCTGGCACTGCCTTCTATCTAAAGTATCTTATGTTCGTATGGATTAAAAATAAAAGTAATATATTAAGAGAAAAAAAAACAAAAAAAAGAAAAGAACAAAGAAAAAAGAAAAAAAAAGAAACTCTTTGTGTTAAGCTCAGCCCCCCATCTTTATCTATGCTTAAATAGTATAAGTCATTCTATCTATATTTTATTCTCGTCTCTTGCTTCTTTGTTATTTACCCCGACCTCCTGTAGACTCTCCCATTCCTCTTCCTTAACCTTGTATTCAGATAAACATTTATCCAAATTTGTATAGACATCAATATACAATCTAGCTCAAAAATAATCCCTTCTAGTAAAATTTAAGCAGCGTGGATCATTCCACATATTCAGATATTACTTTACAGAAGAATAATCAAACTTTCCCTTCTAATAGGATTTAAACAGCGTAAATAATCTTTCTTAACCTTAATTTCAAACAGTAATTCAAAATAATCTGACCAAACTTTCCCTTCTTAGTAAAATTTAAGCAGAGTGGATCAAGTATTACTTTAAAATGATCTCGACCAGCTTTCCTTTCTAATAGGATTTAAACAACGTAAATCATTCCGCATGCATTTTGCCCTCATCCCTTGCTTCTCTGATATTTACCACTATCAAATTTATGCAGACATTAGTTTAAAATTTAGCTCAAAATAATTTCACCAAGCTTTCCCTTCTAATAAAAATTAAATAGCATAGATCATTCCACATATTCAAATAATACTTTCAACAAGAATCAGTTTACCTTCTATTTTAAAATAATCTCTTCAAACTTTCCCTTCTAACAAGATTTAAACAGCGTAAATCATTCTGCATGCATTTTACATATATACATTCAGTATCACCCCACCAATAAATTCCGCTTTTTCTACCGGAGAGAGGTCGCAAACCCCCATTCAATCCACAACTTTGGCGAATATTTTAGAATGTCTAAATCCTCGAACTCCGCTTTTCTGCTTCTCTGAGGGAGGGGGAGCTACCCCCTCCATCTTGCAGCCATGTGATCTGTTGCTTGCCTTCTCCTTCGGCTTGTCTCTCCTCTTTTCCAAGTGAATCAGGAAGTCCCGCCTTCAAAGTCTTGTAATAGAAATCTCGAGCCTCCGAAACAGAATTGAGACGAAGTCTTTGATTCTCAAATGTGACCGTAATGCCGGCTGGGGCCTCCCATCTATATTGAATCTGTTGATTTCTAAGCTCTTTAGTTAAAAAAGCATAGTCTCTTCTTGCTCTCAACATCTGGAAAGGTATTTCTTTGAAGACAATCAAGTCCTGGCCATCAACTCTCAAACTATTATTGTAAAATTTTTGCATGATCGCGTTTCTGGATTCTTTTGTGGAGAAATATATAATTATGTCCCTCGGGAGCTGTCGCTGTTCCGCTACCAACGAATTCTGGCGATAGATTTTCCGAATCTGCCAATCAAAGTTAAGTCCCGGGCTTCCCACCGCATGGCTGAGGGCTTCAACAAAGGTCTGTTTCAGATTCTCTCGCTCCTTTTCGCGGAATCCTCTGACTCTTATTGCAAATGCCTTCTTATTAAAGTTTATCATAACGAGCTGTTCTTGAGTGTCTCTAATTTTTTGTTGTAATATTTGAATATTAGTAGTCAAATTAGAATTAGCCTCCTCCAAACTTTCCAATTTATTCTCTATTTCAGCGGTATAATCTGACAGGGCAGACACGGCTGCAAACGTATTCGCCTTCATTTGGTCAATTTTAGACTTTAAATCACCATATAGCTCCAATACAAATTCCTTAATTTCTTGTTTAAAATCATTAAACATTTGAAAAAAAAATTCCTGTGTTAAGAATTCTCCAGTAGGGGGCGTAGGAGACAAGGGCTGCGATTCCAGTGTAAATTCTTTAAGCTCATTCATAGATTCTTTAGGCACATTTGTAGAGAGACGCTTCGATTTTGACCTGGGTGCCATTATAAATAAACAAATAAACAGTGCTTTCGCTCCCCTCTGTTTCCAAAAAAAACAAAAAAAATTATTTTGTTAAGGAGCGGTCTGCAGGAAGGTAAAACCGGCTACGTACATCCCCTATCAGTCACCAACGGAGAGAAATCGCCATTTTGAAGTCCGTTTAAACAAAGAAGCCTCTAAGACAAATGGTGCTGGTATTTAAGATAGTAATAAAAGCATAAATCTCACAGGAGTGGGACCCGCCCATATTAATCCTAGCTTCAAACAACTTTGCTTTGTCCTGGGGGGGGGGGGTCGCCTGTCTGGGGCTGCAAAAAAAAAAGCAGCTGAGAAGAACTGGCTGGAGATAAAAGCTCCGCTCACGCTGGATCTAATCTCTGTCCACAGCCAAAAAAAAAGAGAAAGGCTGTGAATTACAAATAGACCCTAGCACACAGAGCTACTCCCTGCCCCTTTATAGCCAAAAAGGGGTGATATCTATGATCTTATTTAGATATACAGACCAGATCTCTGAGAGGAGCTCGGTTGAGCCCTCCTCGGCGACAGGCTCCGCCCCCCCCGGAAACCCTAACTTGAACATCTTTAATGGGGCATCTTTTATTTATTTACTGCCTTATCTAATAAAACAGAAAGGGGAGAGGGAGGGAGGGAGGAAGGAAGGAAGAATTAATGCAACAAAAAGATATTGTGCCCAGATATGGGGCCCTGGCAGGAGTGAGTGAACCTAGTTCTTGGTCATGGTTGTATTATGCTTGTATTAAATGTGGAATATCTTGCATAATGTCTGCTATGTTACTAATGTTATTAATTTTGTCATTATTTTAATTTTATTATTAAAGTTATTTAATTTAAAACAATGACATTTGTCATTGTTTTAATTTTCTTTGTTTTACACTGTTTTTAACTCTTAGCTGCCCAGAGTCATGCACATAAAATGGACATAAAGTTATTAAATAAATATGACACGTGTGTGTGTGTGTGTGTGTGTGTGTGTGTGTGTGTGCGCGCCTATGTATATGTATGTATATGTATGTCTGTATGTATATATATGAATTTACTTCCATTGTTCAGCTGTCAATTTTCATGCAGTTTTACAGATCCTTCCAGGTATCTTTAGTCCTGACACTCAAGTATTACCATTTCTCTATATTTTGAAAGAAATTTTTATTGCTTGGTCCACCCATCCTTGTACAGTTTAGGAGAAGTTGCAAAAATATTCCCTTATATCTAGGATTATAAGACTTTTTTATTTTGCTGATTATGTGGCTTGAATATTTACATTTTTGCAAACTGCCAAACACCATTTAATTTATTTAATCTGTATTTAAATAAATTTTATATATGTGTGCTGTGGTTGATACACCACACATAAACATGTATAACTATTTTTAAGTCAAAATATGTCATTCAAGCATAATGTGAAACGTACCTGTCTTCCCATGTTTGCTTTTAACAAGAAGGAATTAAAATTATACCTCATCCGGAAGACGGGTAATCTCACTTTAATCCCTGAACAAATTTATTTTAATTGAATATATTTTGTAGCATTAAGAAACAGTTTAAGAACAGCTCGCAATGTTCCTTTAAAAAAAGAAGAAATGTAGGCAGCAATCTTAAAAATAATTGCATACAGAAAACTTTACAATTTAGTTCCAAACATCTTTAATAGATAATCATTGGGTCAGAAGGGACCTTGGAGATCTTCTAGTCCAACTCCCTGCCCAATGCAGGAGTCCTCATATGGACTTGGTTAAATGGATGTCGAATCTTTTCTTGAAAATCTACAACCAATGGGTCATAATTTGAGATTTCATTTTGATTTAAACTTTTTTTCCTTTATATTAAAATGATTACATAGGAGATATTTTCAAAAATATTGAGAAAACCAACCAATATAAAATATTTCTGCTGCACAAGTCATAATAACGTTTTCAAATTTAATGCTCTTAGTAATCATATTAAAGAAACATGGAATTCATAACACATTTTATTACTCTATCTTTATGTGTGTGTGTGTGTGTGTGTGTATGTGTTGCATTTGTGCTGATAAATAAATAAAGGGAGACTAGTATAGATCTATTTCAAGCTATTTAGCTCTCATCAGCTAGCCATACCCTTACTGGGATTTGAACCTATGCTGTATTACATATTAGGCAGTGGTGTTAGCCACTAAGCCACAGGTTCTCCTCCTATATATGAAAAAATTCACATTTTTCTGAGTATAACATCATTACTAATGGTGTCATACATCCCAAAAATTTTCTAGCAATTTAATTTAAATTTATTTATTTAGGGAATTTAATTTAAATTTGTACTGTGACTAAAGCTTACCATCCCCCAAGAAAATGTGACAAAGTAAGATTTTTAAAATCTATTTAAAGGCTGAAAGTAATTTGAAAAAGATTACAATCTGAAATTGCTATTTTAGTATTATTTTTCTTTCTTGACTTAAATCAAAACATAACATTAATTTGCATACTTCATGATAAGGCAATACATTCTAAACAAGATGATTTAATTATTTTTCTCTTATAAAATAAATCAATGCTTGTTTTCTGACATATTCATATTTAGCTGAGACAATTGCTTTTTCAAGCAAATTTGATAAAAATAACTTGTTCTTTTAACATCCAGACACTAGAATTGGTCATTGATTTTAGTAGGTTAGAAAAATTAGTATGTAAGCTGTATGCCTATAAATTATTATCAAAAAATATATAAAGAAGAGATATACTTCACTCTGGATGAACAAAGAATAGATCCATTAGATATTTCTCTAATTTATACTATTTTCACTTTTTTTTTTTTTTTTTTTACTAAAATCATATATTACAGAAACAATTTTTAAAGTTTTAAAAATAAATGTCATTATTTTGTGGCTTAGTCATTTGCTCACTTCCAATTTTTTGTGAGCTAATGACATAATTTTGCAAGCATTGTCTATTGCAACTTGAATTCTTTAAGCTTATGCTTTTATCATCAGTACATGAGATACACCCATTATATACAGATACATACAAAATATAAGAGCATGTTGAATAGAAATTCTGAACACAAAAGAACTGTATCTAGATGAAAGTATAATTTTCATTTGAAATTATTACCAGATATTATGCAAATGTTCATTCTGAATTTACTGGCAATATTTCCTCAATGCATTACTGAGCTAGAAAATAGTTAAAACAGTTAAAACATCTCTTATGCAGTTATTCAGGTACCTGTGTAATTAAAACAGCAGAGCTCTACGCTAGCACTCTTTCCTGTCAACATGACAATCTATAATTTCCTTTCAAATGTTCAAAAAAGTGTATTTCAACTCTGATCCTAAGGATGGGAATCATAATTCCTATTAATGAAAACTTCTAATAATTTTAGGCTTTGGAATGTAGAATGCTGGTAATTTGAGCTAACAATCCTAGCTTAGATCTGTAACAGATTTTCCCCCTATCAGAATGATGAAACACCCCAAAAATCTTGAGCTTGAGTTGCAAAATTTGGTGGAGCTGTGCAGTTACTATTTTTCCCCAGATCATCTACCTAGATGTTTGACTGTAGAAATTAGCCTCTTGCAGTTCATGGAGCGGATGATAAGTTAACATTTATTCTTAATAAGGTGAGCTACATATAAGACTTGTGCCAAAACTTATGCTTTCCTTCTTCAGTGCTCCTAATAAACCAGAAAGTCTTCAATTAACCTTAGCTTCCTGTTACACCTGAACTGGAGCAAAGTGATTATCAGGCTCTGTTTTGAAGTTAACCTCCAGAACGGCTGGGGTCAAAAACATTTAACCCCTCTTGGATTTTGAAGGAATAAAATAGACCCCTGAGTCTTGTGTGTGTCTTTTGGATCTATTGAAATATTTACAGAGTTACATTCCTTAAGCCTTGCATTCAACATTTAAATTTTGGCCTTCAATATGATGCACAATTACCGGGTACGATCTCAGACCAAACTTATGGCACATCTTGTTTTAACAATTTTATTCCAATCTTGATCAATAATTTTTTTTTGTTAACTTGGTATACAGGTAGTCCTCAACTTACAACCATTTGTTTAGCCACCAAAGTTACAACAACACTGAGAAAAATGACTTACAATCAATCCTCAAAATTATGACTATTATGGGATTCTCAGTCATGTGATCAAAATACAACCAGCAAGTATTTATGATGATTGCAGCATCTCAGGGTCATGTGATTGCCAAGTGTGACCTTCTCAGCTGGGTTCTGATAAGCAGGAGAAGCCAGATTTGTTTAACTAGCACATTATTCACTTAACAATTTCAATGAAAACAAGGTTGTACAACTGGGCATGACTCACTCAACAACGGCCTTCTCTAGCAATGGAAATTAAGCTCTCAATTTTGGTAATAAATTGAGGACTACGTGTACTCTAATATCCCATGGTTTTTTTTTTTTCCTGGTTGCCTCTGGCAAATCAAAAAATACCTCAAAAAACTAAGGGGAAAAATAAATAATCAGCAATGCTGGCCAGCGATAACCATGGTGCGAAGTCACAGGAAAGTCACATTCATCCTCACTTCCAAGTCCACCTTGTCGAATTTACATTTACATTCTAAAAATAGATTAAAAATGATACAATTAGCTATGTCATGCTATGTAATATCCAACACCAGGAATCTGAAATAACATGAACACAAGACAATTGGACAGTCAAACCGCATAGCCTTTTAAATTAAAAGAAGCAAACTAAAAAGGTTAGACTCCAAAACATGACTTAAACAGGTACTAGGGACCAGGGTTCTAAGCAATAGATTGGAAAAGAATCAAGTACAAGTAATCCTTGAGGTATGAACGTAATGGAGCCTGTCCATTATAGTCATAATCTAAGAAGACATCAATTGAATGATGTTAACTGAATGAAATCTAATGCATTTGTTAATAGAGTGCATGGATTGTTATGTGTGCATGGAGAATGGAGGAGGATGGTGAAGACCGTGGGGAGACTAGTGCAGGAACAAGACTACCTTCCTCTGGCCATCGAAGGCTTTATCCCACCCTATGATATCTCATGCTCCACTTCCTACCCCTTGGGGTTCCCAGAGCTCCTTGGACCTTCTCCGCACCAACTCCCTATTATCAATCACTCCCTTACCTTTCAAATATCTCCAGAGCTCAAGATGTTGGGGTAGGGAAGGAGAAGAGGTTGGTCCATGTGGCAGAAGTGTCTTTTTCTCAGAAGCTGGCGAAGCATCTGAGCAGTATCTGAGTTTTCTTTTCATCGTCGCTAGATGATAGACTTCCTTGCCCTCCACAATTAGCTCTCCTAGTCTTCCATAGGAGGAGAAGGGTGCAGCCAACCACTGCTTCCTACAGGCTTGTATGTGTGCATCCTTATGCATATTTCCCCTCTTCACAAAATCACTTTTGCTAAGAGTATACAAGGATGTACGCATGGGCGCACACATGCTTTCCCTCTTCACAAAAGTGCTTTTGAAAAGTGGGAAATGTATGTAAGCGCGCGCACACACACACACACACACACACACACACACACACACACACGACTATAAGAAGGAGAGGTTTGCCCTCCTTCTGCATGCCCTCTCTCCCTCCCCTTAATTCCACTAGTATAAGCCTAGAGGAGCTAATGATGTGGGGAGGGAGAGGGAAGTCTACCATCTAGTGATGACAAAAGAAAAACAGTATTGCCAGTGTCTGAGCTAAAGGTGGCTGCTCTTCTGCCATATTGCCCTTTCTTTTTATTTCCTATTTCAACATCTTGCGCTCTGGGGATCTTTGAAAAATGTGAGCTATTGGTGATGGGATGGGGAGGACCACATAGAAACCTGTGAGCTAGCAAACAGCCCTGGTGCCTAGTGGTGCAGGATGGGGGGGGATATAGGAAGAGGGCATGTTGCAGCATCTCTGCATGCAGTCATAAGAGCGAATGACCATTGTGGTGCTGAAAAATATGCAACTTCACGACCAGTCCTAAGTATTTGGGGAGGGGGTTTTCATAACTTTGAACCTTTGTTAAGTGAACTATCATAACTTGAAGACTACCTGAACAAAGAGGGGGAAAATTGACAGATGATAGCTGAAATATCCCAGTTTGATTGGGATGGTAATCTTTAGCACTTTATTGGTGCTAAAGAGCTACCACTATGAAAAATTACACTCAAGGAGTTACTCTTGCATCCTACTACTAAGTCCCATTCTCTGGTTCACAGCCATATGTTTTCTTGTGTCTGGGGGCAGAGCGTGGCAACTTCATTTGTGCCTCAATCTGGAAATGTCCCTCGTGACTGTTTTAGAAAGAACTCTTGTTTTGTTTCCCTTTGTCTAAACCACAATCTCTTTAATACAACATGCAGTGCACACACAATTAAAAGATTGAATACAACATACGGTACAAGAATTCACAACATCCATTATTCAATTTGTCAATTCAATTTATAACAAGAATATAAGGTTGTAATAGATTTCTTTTGTCTGAGCCTAGCAGCATAACTTCTATGGAGAGAATTAATCACCAGCTTGATGCATATCCTGACTACTCATGGCAGGAAGGCATATTATATTGCCTCAGATTAATCCACAGAGAGAAAGTTATTTGTCCATCCACAACCAATAAAAACAAGAAATTAGGTTAAGGTATAAGGCTTTAAAGTTCAAATTCTAGTTACAGTAGAAAGTGCTCTATTATAGTTTATAGCACAAGAGACATGGCAGGAAAATTAAACATTTATTACTCCAATCACAGCTATATCACATTTTCTGACAAAAACCTTGGACAGCCTTGAAAGTTGATAGGGAGCAGTGAAAAAGTAGCAGTAACGTTTTAACTTGACACAAAACTGCTTCATTTGTTCTTACCTGACATGGGAATTACACCGTTATCTTGTTTCTAGGAAAAGATGTTTGGGGGCTATTTGTAGTGGTAAAAAAGCTTTGTTGTACATGCCCTAAAACCTTTTTTTAAAAAAAATAGTACTTCACATGTTACAGAGCTAAAATTTTCTTATTTCTTTGCTTATTTGATATACGTAGTGCTCCCTCCTCAAATTTTTCCCTCCAATAATCAATTGGTCTGAGAATGAATGGGCCTAAGTCATCCTGTGAAGGGTCAACTAGAACTTTGGCCTATCTGGTGGTTTAACCACTGTACTAGATCGACTCTCATTTGAAACAAAATTCTACTAGTAATAACTCTATCTTCAAATTACATTTACAAATAGATTTAAGGAAGCAGTCAGGGCAGTTCTAATCCTTAAATTGCAAAGTTTGTTTTCTTTTTATTTTACTTATTTATTTTTTATAAATATTTTTTATTGTATACTTTTCTTTATAATACATCATATTTCCAGTTTTGCAGTGGCAGGGTACTGGTTGTATCTAGTCCTTTTTGAGTATACACAGTTTTATACACTTTGATTATAACCAATATTCTCTTAATCATACATTTATAATCTCTTATAAATGTATAAGAGGTGAGAGGAGAAGAGGAAAAGGGAGGAGAATTAGAGAAAGGAAAGAGATAAATGCATAGAATGTTATGGTACAATTATGAAAATAATGTCTATAACTATGATGTGCAACATTATGTTTTTAAAAGTTGGTTTTTGTTTTAGAAACAGTTGAAATTCTTTATGTCAAGGACTTTGCTATTTTCTTATCTTGCAGTGGAGGATTTTAAAAAATGAACAAGTATTTTGATTAGAAAGGTATTGAATTTCAAAGAAAATACATAATTAGGAGAATCAGAAATTGAGTGTCTTGAAGGCACTGTATATGTAGATAATGTAGGATTGTGTATTACTTTACAGTGTTTTATAAAATAAATCCAATATGAGTTACTTTAAGTACAGCAAGTGTACTTTTAAAAATAAACCTAACCTGTTCTTTCTGGTTTTCAATGAATGGAAAAAAGGAAACTTATTTCTCTATCAAGGAGGATGCTATTAGAGGAGAAATGGTGTTGAACTAGGATCACGAAGATCTAGTTTCAAATCTACCTTCCGATATGGGAATTCACTGGGTGACTTTGAGCCTCTCACTACATCAAAGGCAAAGTTGCTGTTACAGAGAAAAATGGGAGATGGAGGGGGTAGTTTTGCTTTTAGTCCTTATAGGCAAGGTGGAATATAAATCACATTAATTCTAAAAGCTAAATAATCAGATTACTCTTTTTAGATATTACACCAAGGACATACCTGCAAGTTCCACTTAGCCGATCACAGTATAGGATACCCACCTCTTCTGAAGTGCAGGGAACAGACTGCTATGACTCAAAATAAGTGTTTTTCTCCCACGTTACCTCAAGTCCTTCAGAGTAGACCTTTTCCACGTTCTCCCTTCCAATTTATCTAGCAGCCATAGCGGTGATTGGCTGCTTGGCTTGCCACACCGTCTCCCCTCACTGATTATTATCCTACGCAAGAATTTCCTTCCTGGACATCGATTCTCTACTCCCTTCTCTCTCTCGAAGTGTGTACCCAGAAACACAAACATTAAACCCATATAATAAGAACTTCTTAAAATCTAGAAGCGTGGCTCAACAGTGATTTCCCAGATTCCGTATAAGCTCCTGATGTGCTCACACCTCAATTAAGTACTTTTCACTTTCTCCACCAACTATGTAAAGGTTGATTCCTTATCTCCCACATCTTGACCATTATTTAAAATATATCTGTTGATTCTAAGAGTTATAAAAAAGCTTGATATGAAAACATTGCATCAATCTTCTAAACAAAAGAAAGGAGTTGAAAAGGAGTTGAAATTCTAATAATAAATTATATATTATTGAATTTACAAACCAAAAAAAGTCTTCTTATGTGGGAAAAATGCATATTTATGCTTACCTAGCAATTTGACTAAAACATGCACCCTGGGGACTGGAGAAGGTGCCTTGAGAGAATTAGGTCTGAGAAACACCCTATTATGCATTATTCGTCTCTTTCTTCTCACTGCTACGTATCATTATCCTGAACTGATTGTATTACATGCTTGCATTAACTAATATGTACTGCTGAAATATTAATCTTGCCATATGCAATGCCAAATGTCATAGTAAGGCACAATAAGAGGCAAGACTCAATTGTAGCTAAAAATAGAGTCTTGAAGTGGGGAATAAGGCAGGACATAAAGTGAGATTTGGACATAAGAATGAAATGATACAGGGTTGGATTGGATGACCTCTGGAGTCCCTTTCAGCTCTGATATTGTATTGTAAGGTGAAAGATGTTTTTCTAGTCTTGAAGCTTGAACAGGAAACTTGAATGCCAGACCACAAAGTTAAGTTGCAGGTCTCACTCACAAGTCAAGCATAGAGCTTAACCACATAAGACTTCCTGCATGATACCTGTGTCTCAGACGTAAGATATAATCAGCTTTATATAGTAAGATATAATAGCCAAGCCAATTAGAAATGATTTAGCACATTTCCGTGTTAACTGTTTTGAGGAAATTATAAGAACATGCTTCTCCCTAAGAACCTCATTCAAATGTTAAGTGCTTGCCTTGACTAGCTTTCTCTGAACCTTTGGCACCAAATAAAACTTCTCCTTGATCCCGAAGTCTGGGTCCCGTGATTTTCTGTAACAATATTGTTCAGTAACGGGATTTTATCATAGTCATTCTAGCTGATAAGAACTTGAACAATCAAGTCATTGTATGAAGTGACAGTTCAAGTTCATTAAGCAGACTTAATCCCTTTGGGAAGCATCAATAGTCTTGAAATAATCAAACAACACTTAATTTTGGTCTTGTAGCCTACAAGCTGAGTCAGGTTTTCCATTCCCACTCCAACCCGCCCCAATGCAGCTGGAAAGGGATGGGAGATCATAGATTTCATGCTCTTTCTCTCAATAAATAGTTCAAGTGCTCATTAAAAAGATAAAACATTACTGAAGATTAAAAACTGAATTGTAGTCAACACAATTTCAGAAAGCTAAAACTAATTGAATTTTTGTAATTTATTTATTTATTAGACTTATATACCGCTTCATAGGGCTATCAGCCCTCTCTAAGCGGTTTACAGATTTTTTTTTAGCAAATTGAGTCAGCAACTTGCCCCCACAGTCTGGGTCCTCATTTCACCCACCTCGGAAGGATGGAAGGCTGAGTCAACCTTGAGCCGGTGAGATTTGAACTGCTGAACTGCAGATCACAGTCAGCTGAAGTGGTCTGCAGTACTGCACCCTAACCACTGCGCCACCTCGGCTCTTAAATATAATTGCTTAAATATATTTCATGCTTAAATATATTTCATAGGCACTTAATTGGATGCCACATTACTCTGTAGATCACATTTTACCTGTCCAATACTTCCTTCTCTGCCATTTCATTATTTTTTTGCATCTCTAATCATGGAGAACATCTAGGTGAGGGGTAGTCAACCTTTTTGTACCTACCGCCCACTTTTGTATCTCTGTTAGTAGTGAAATGCTCTAACCGCCCACCAGTTCCACATTAATGGTGATTTATAAAGTAGGGAAGTAATTTTACTTTATAAAAGTTATAGCAAACTACTACCACCCACCATGAAAGCGGGAATGCCCACTAGTGGGCGGTAGGGATCAGGTTGACTACCACTGATCTAGGTGGTCATTAGCAGATGAGAACAACTTCATAGCACATCCTCCACCCATTCGGTTTAAGCTTCAATTCTAAATGTATTCATGTAATGCAAAATAAACTCATTTTTGAGTAAATTTGAATTCTAGTTTTGGAAATAATTCTTGATCTTAAATTAGACCATTAACAATGTTAAGTGTTGTGAATTTATGCTATGTACTATTCAGTGTAGGCGTGTTTGGGTGTGTATGGAGGCGGGGGGAGCCTACAGTTTTCTAGACACTATTGCAGCTCAAGTCCTGCCAATCAGAAGGACTGCAGAACCATAGATTTACTGTAGATTTACTATTCCAATTGGAAATAAAATGTTGCTGTGCATGAAATGCAATATTCTGTTAAGAGGTCCAATCCAAAGATTCACGAACTATTTAATATATTCTGGATTGAACCAGATTTTCCAATCCAATGTTGTCTGAATTCAGAGAAGCATTTGTTCATTATCTCACATGAGAGAAACACAAGGATTGATTTGTTGCTGTTACTTCAAGCAGAGTTCATTCTTATAACAGGAATTAGCCAGCCAAATGTCACCAAATTGGTGATGGTGTTTTCAAGATATTAGACACTGGAATATAATTTGATGAAAACTGCACAAAATAGTAACACTAAGATAGGGAACACTCATGTCATATTTCAGAAAGTTAAGATTTGGACAATTTGTTTGGGTTTCTTCAAAAGAAGGGAGTATTCCTATTTTGGGGGGAGAAGGGAGAATATTGTGGAACTAGTTTTCTCAGATACTGCATATAAGCAAAAAATCTGGTTGCACTTATCCAAAAATTTGATGGTAATTTAATTAAATTAACTACTGATTTACTTCAAAGGACACGAAAGACTAAAATAGGAAGATGCTAATTAAATTCAACAATAAATCACCCACAAAACAAATTCATTGAAAACATAATTGTTTCAGTTTGGTCATGAAGAGTCCCAGATTTAAAGGAGTAGCTCAAGCTACAGTTCAATAATCTATTCACTATTACCTTCCCTTTCCACTAGTTTCGAAGCAACTTTTCAAAGAATACTTTCATTTTTTATGGCTCTTATGTTCCAAAGTCAATCAACTTTGCTTCAGTTTAAAAAAGAACCTCTGACAATAGCATCTGGAACTTCAATTCCCAGAATTCCCACTGTTGAGAATTCTGAGAACTTCAGCTATTTAGTCCAGCTACCTTTTCTAAAGGCTGGCATCTTTGTAACAGAATTATGTTTCCAGCTAAGGCTAACTAGGCAGAAGCAAATGCCTTAAGATTCTTCCTGTTCTAACCAGCATTATCTTCTAGAATAGATAAATCATTCACTCATATATACACATAGCATTTTTCTTTCCACCTATCACTGTTTATTCCATGATCAATTCTTTTATAATTTTGTTTCATTAAAAAAAACTTTCTTAGATTTTTACATAGTAGTTACCTCCCATTTTTGTTTCTCAGCAGCTCTATTTTGCCTACCCTTAATCAGGATCTACACATATTCAGCAGTCATTTAGCCTTATTTAATTATGTTTCTTCTTCACTTCATTTTTTAATAATTTGGGAGAAGTTCTTTGGCAAATTGTATAGTTCTCCAAGTTTTCTTCTTATATGTGAATCATGTTTTCACTATATAAGCCTACGTCACTGGATAAGTCAATTGGTAGCATCCCTCCCGCTGGTTATGCTGGTTTGGCTGCTGGCACTTACAATGGCAAACCACAGACCCAGAATTATAATTTCCCATCATGTTATTCATACTCAAAATAAGCTTGTAACAAGATAATAAAAGCAAATAAATTAATGTGAGGAATGGCAATATTTTTTTTAAAATGCTGGTTCAAATGCTGAATACCCTATGTTTACCCGGGGACAAAGTATTGTTATTGCTATATACAATTCCATATCAATTACTTGGTTTACTAGAGAGCTGGAATACAAGTAGACAAAATCTTGGGGCTTTGATCAAGACCCATTTAAAGTCTTATTCAACAAGATTGCTGCCAAGAAAGCAAACATATGAATTATTGATCAAATAAAGTGAGAATTCTCATTCGAGGCACAAGCAACTAAACTCAATCATACTTTGGACATATTATGTGAAGACCTGACTCTTTAGATAAGATTTAATGCATGGACTTGATAGAGACACAGAAAAGAAGAGGATGATCAGCAGCAAGGTGGATGAACTCAGATACAATGGTAATGGTGCACTCTTGGAAGACTTGAAGGGCCAGGTTGGGGTCAGATTCTTATGGGGGGGAAATCTATGTGGTTGCTAAGAGTCAACACTGATTCGACATCACATAATTGATTGAACATTCAAGCAATCAAGCAATCTAAAGACCGGAGGCAGAATATAATGTCTCCTTTCTATCTTTATTGTATTGACTAGAATAGATGAGCTGTTATTTATTATACTGTTTAGCTTATTTTCACCAAGATGTAGAAAATAAAGAATTAAAATAGTTGGTGTCTCATTGATATTTTTATTAAATCCTAACAACCAAATGTATAATCACTAATGTAGAAGGTGCCATATCAATTGGATTTACATAGGTTAGACCCCTGTATGTTGGGTCAAGTCACAGGGATATGATCACAGCAAATCTTTGTCTTATTCTTTTAGGTTTATTTCTGTTGTAAATATCAAGCATATGGAAAGGATATGTAGAGATGAGAAATATAACTTGATTATTTAAGTCCCTTCCCAGTAATTGATGAGAATGGGATTTGGCTTGTCTTTTTGAACAATTTTGTTAAATTCTTTTGGAATAATTTTGCTTATGCTATTGTTGTATGTAGACTTTGTTCTTTATTCCCTTTAATTCTCATGTTATATGTTTAAATTTATGTCTATCTGTTTCTCTCTCTGCCTGTCTATCATTTTTAAAGCTTTCTGAAGTTGCTCCCTTAATCAACCCCTCCCACCCTTAATAGTTTTAAATATGCTATCATGTCAGTATTCTGTCTTTCAAAAAATAAACACCACCATGACATATATAAAATAAAATAAACAATTCCCCAGTCATCCATTTATTGTGCATATTCATTTTCCATTAGAACTCATATGCACAATTCTGAGGTACAGTGAAATGAGAGAGATTATGTAGAAATAGGATCTAGATATTTTCCTGTACAAAACAAATACTATTAATTTTTCCTCATCCCCAATTTTTGCCAAACAAAGGCAGTAAATTTGAAATGGAAATAGCTAAAATTAACAATTATCCATTTAGAATTCACAGACAGAATCAGCTGTCAAGAAAAATCTAGGACTCCATTTTAATTTATATTTTCTCTTCATTTGGAAAAGACAGATATACAGTGAAAAACATGAAATAAAAGGATGCTATTCTTTACAAATCCATGCATGTATTGTACAACAGCAAATAATGGATACTACAAGATGCACTTAAAGGAAAAGAGCATAGATGTATCTGTAATTATCTGTCACTTTTCCAAAAATCAATACACTATTATAGCTGAGCACACAAGCCAGTCTTACATTTATATAATATTAAATATATGACTGGAAGCCTACAGAACCCATACAATTCCCAATGCCTACTCAAAAAAATAAATTGCAAAGCCTTTCTCTCATCTCTGGGTTTAACTATTTACCAAAGATGTTTTCTGTTCATGGTTTAAATGCTATGTAGCTGTTTATGTATTTGAAGCATACAACTGTGATGAGTCTGGGAAGAGACCAGTATTCCAATTTAAAATTCAGTAATTATACCTCACCATGTGCTATGCTAGTAGTTCAGGCAAACTTCCTCATGATGAAATATTTTTTTACCTAACCTGAGTTTCTAAGAGAGTCTCTAATTACTGCAGAGTTCAGAGGCATCAATGCAGACAGCTATTTGTTTTTGCATCCATCTTAATCTTGTTATTTGGTGTCAGTTATTGCTTTCAGTATGAATAAGTAAATACTTATTTGATATCATAGGAACTCAGGTTGTTGTGCATTTTTAAACTACTGTAAAAGAAGAAACAAATGCAAGGAAAGATGATCAACTAGCAGTGAATCAGATTCTTCAGCCACAGACCTACTAAGACTGAGATAGCAGATGCTTTGGGCTTGCTCAGGTTTCAAAAGAAGCACCCACATTTATATCTATTCCATTTAGCCACCCTAATGGCTCTCTCTTTTAAACGAAGAACCTCAACTGTTCCAGAAAAATCACAGCTGACACTATGGCAATATTTATTACATTTTTTAATTTTGCAAATGCTGTTTACTGGCATGAAATTATGAAGGTGTACGTCAAAGACCGAAGTATTTGTGAAGGTCAGAACTCCAAGTTGGTGAAAAATTGCTAATTAGGAATGATAAACAAGAATATTGGATGGGAACTGAGACTGAATTAAGATATAGCAAAGTGGATTCAGAAAAATAATATCATTTTCATCTGCACCTAGAAAGCACAATGTCATAGTTTATTGGGGAAGAGCAAGCCTTTCAACTGTTTGCAAAATCCCTTTAGGATATTGCTTTTCTTTTTATACTATAGCCATTATCTTTTCTCCAAGAAATATAAAGAGACTCAATTATTTTACATACATTTTGTGCTCACCCTTTATTTTATTTTTATTTTTATCCCAACCTTGAAAATAAAGAGTTTTTCTAAAATAGCCTAGAAATGTTTTATATTTACTATTTAAATATTGAGAATCTGTTTGGTGTAGTGGTTAAGGCATCAGCCTAGAAATTGGGAGACCATGAGTTATAATTCCACCTTAGTCACAAATCCAGCAGGGTGACCTGAATTATTACAAGTTTATCAGCCAAACCTCCAAAATTTACCAAATCAATAAATACATATTTCATTCAGTACTCATGCTTTCAATTCTGTTTAAAAAAAATTCAAGGTATTTTGAAAATGAACGTAGGTAAAACAGCTTATTAATAAAAATAAAAACTGTAGGGATTCTCAAATAATGCTACCTAAAAAATAAACCAGAAATACACATTTGAGGGGGGGGAAGATAGGGGGATTCTATAGCAGCTATTTCATTCTAGTCACAAAAGTCAACCTGTTACACAATTTGAAAGAGTGAAATAAAAGCTGTATGTAGAACATATATAGTACAGGTCCTTCAGGAGGTAGATTTGATTTGCCTGCAATTTTTTTTTTAAATGCCAATAATACTACATGCCACCTGAGTTTTTTTAAAATAAGGAGAAAATGATTGACCTAATAAAGGAAGAAGCTACAGGTCAAGAAATGTCACAACTATCAGTGGAAAA